>NC_081561.1:85555421-85597298 GCF_022355385.1 Mustela nigripes | reverse complement strand
GAGGCTTAAGTGGGTAGAAGAAGAATAAATGAAACAAGATGGGATTGGGAGGGAGACAAACCATAAGTGACTCTTAATCTCACAAAACAAACTGAGGGTTGCCGGGGAGGGGGTTTGGGAGAAGGGGGTGGGATTATGGACATTGGGGAGGGTATTTGATTTGGTGAGTGGTGTGAAGTGTGTAAACCTGGTGATTCACAGACCTGTACCCCTGGGGATAAAAATATATGTTTATAAAAAATAAAAAATTTAAAAAAAAATGGCAGATTATGTGTTATTTTTTCTAAATTTAATGATTTAAATTTTTTGTTGTTGTTGAATAGTGACCAAAATTGGAGTTATTAAGAGGAAAGAGCAGTCAGTCCTTTATGGATAACTGAACCTCTCCAAAATGTTATTTTTTTAGGTGGTCACTTATTTCCCTGTGAGATATTGTCCTCCTGTACTTAGTTCCTATTACTTTCCTCCTACAGTCTTTGGGATCTTCAGTGACAGGTGCTTGAAAGCAACATTGGCTTACACCATAAATCCTGGATAAACATTCATGTTTATCATTGATATTCCTCCAGACTCATTTACCTGCAGTAGCTGCAAGATTTCTTTCTTACTTTGTTAGTTTTAGTTTTTAACAGATTTTCCAGTTGGTGTTCATTTCTGAATGCCAGAGAAGATGCCAGGTTAATGTTCCTATTGCTACAACCCAAGCTCTGTTCAGAAAGAGGTGAGAACTAGTGTGTTATGTTGTGTTTGTGCAGATAGAGAGGGGTTCCTTCTATCTTCAGGGATGGCTCCCATCCATGTTTTTACCTAAAACCTATCTCTGGTGTTTTGCTAAATTTGGTAGCAGATGAGGTATTTTCTCCCATACCCCTCAACAGATTTCTTTTGATTTCTCAATCTCTCATTCTCCGGATTAGGTAGTGGTTGGAGGCTTCCCACAAACTCAGAAAATGGACATATGCCTCATGTTTATGTTTTCATACACAGGTCACTGAGACAATGAATACTGAGGGGGATAAATACTATCCACCATTTGTCTGTCCTTGGAACTGATCTGTGGGACATACAAATTAGCCAGTGCTCTTGAAAGGCTCATATGGTTAAGATAGTTTACATAATATTCTTTCTTCTCATGAATTGCATTCCTCACCCTTTCTGAAATTGATTCAAAATGCAGATACTTCAGAATATTTGATGTAAGGGGGACCAGAAATCATGGGAATTTTAATCCTAATTCCCAAAAAGGAGGTATGGGATATTCGATATTTATTAGATTTATTGGCTTTGTGCTTCTAAAAGAATTTACTAACAAAATTAACTAACAATTAACTAACTTATTAACAATTTGACTAAAAAAGGTATATACTGACAAATGAATAAAAAGCCCTGGAACGTATCCTATTGACTGAGTGATTGGTTAACAGATCAATCAGGGTAGTATACTGGCTGAAAGTACAAACTGAAGCTAAAAAGCTTGGTTCAAAGTCCAGCCCTGTCTCTTCTTAGGCTTGTCACCTTAGGCAATTTACTTAACCTCTTTGGACCAAATTCCCTCAACTGTGAAATGGGAATTATAATTGTACCTACCTCATAGGGTTGTGGGAAGTTTAAATGAATCAATACATTTAAAGTGATTAGAGGAGTACCTGCCACAAAACGAGTACTTGAAAATGTCAGCAATGGGAAAAGCACCAGGAGGCATATATAAGAATTTCCATAGAAGCATTATTGTTGGAACACAACCCGAATTCGCCAATGTGACTGGGGTCCTGTCGGATCCTGTGAGAAAACTCCAGGAGATGGAGGGCAAGAGTCTTCCTGGGCTAACGCCCAGAATAAAAATGGGAGGATCTCTGGAGTGCTTTCATATCCTCCTTTAGATAGATCTGCTAAGTGTGGAGAATCCTTAACTTGCTCTTGTTGCTTCAAGCTAAGAGATCATCATTGTTGTTCACTTGTCACACTTGATTGCCTACACTAGCCCATGACCTGCACGTAGCTCACATCTCCCATGCAGTTCACGTCCTGCACGTAAATCTATATCCTGTTTGTAACCGGATCTTGTGTAAAGTACCAAAGTGATTGTAAGAAATAAAGTCGTCTACTGATCATCAGCGGTAGCACCCCCCCATCATTCCGGCTCCAATCATGAAGATCCCCACCTCACAAAGGTGACAATTATTCA
Organism: Mustela nigripes; assembly: GCF_022355385.1. Taxonomy (NCBI): domain Eukaryota; kingdom Metazoa; phylum Chordata; class Mammalia; order Carnivora; family Mustelidae; genus Mustela; species Mustela nigripes. The sequence goes on along the minus strand of NC_081561.1, from coordinate 85,595,113 downwards.
TTGAAAAAAAGAGACCTCAAAAAAGCACCAATATTTATCGGCAGGAAAAAGCTATGAAAATGAATCAAGTTTACACCTATACCTGAAACATGAATGAGTCTCACAAACATGTTAAGCAAAAAGAGTGATTCCCTGAAGAATGCAGAGGATAATTCCATTTACATAAAGGCCCAAAACTTACAAAATTGAACACTATTCATATATATATATATATATATCATCAGCCAGGTGCCCCTTCCTTGTTTATCAAATTGTTAGAGTTTTTTGGGACTGCAAGTTTAAGCCCCAGGTTGAGCAAAGAACTTACTTTAAAAAAAAGGAGGAGGAGGAGGGGGAGAGAGAGGAGAGGGAAGAGGAAGAGGAGGAGGAGGAGGAGAAGGAAGAAGACGGGTTTTCAGCAAAGCCAAGGTTTTCAGCACATGCCCTTCACTGTGTAAACCCAGGTTTAAAAAATTTGTCAGTGGTTCTTTCCAGGTTTGGATTTTGGACATAATCAAAACATTGGAAATTAAGAAGCTTTGTAAACAATAAGAAACACTTACTGACTGTACGTGTACCTGTTTCTGACTTCCAATCGATAATGTCTAATAGCTCTCAGATTCCAAATGCCTTGACCAAAGGTATGAAGCTGACACTGATTATGGAACCCATGAGCATGACACAGAATTCGGGGACTCTGGGGCTCAGTTATCGTTTTGTTTTTACTAAACATACACACATCAGGGCCTGTATAATACATTAGACAGGGATTTGTTGCTTCAGAGAATGGAATTAAAACACCTATCCGGGGTTTGCTAGGAGGCAGAGCTCAGCTCAGTGCTTTCTGTAATTAATGAGCAGCTCTTAATGCTTGACTGTATGAAGCACTTAGCTTACTTTAAAAAAGAGGAGGAGGAGAAGGAGAGGGAGGAGGAAGAGGAAGAGAAGAAGGAGGAGGAGGAGGAAGAAGAAGAAAAGGAGGAGGAGAAGAAGTAGAAAGGGAAGGGAAGGGAAATAAAAAAAAGAAAAGGAAAAGGAAAAGAAAGAAAAAGACAAAGAAATGATTAATATGAAAGTTCAGGATCATGGTTCCCCCGAGAATGGGAGGCTATGGGAACACAGGGGGCTCACTGGGGCTTTGGTTCAATATGCTCTTTAAACGTGGGAGAAACTGGGTATTGCCTTTTTTTTTTAAATTTTTTCAATTTATTTATTTTCAGAAAAACAATATTGCCTTTTGATTATACTTCTTTAAAAGGAGTATATATATTACTCAAAGACGAATACCTGAGACCTGGCAGGAAGTGAAAAGGACATGTGATTCACACAAGCTTTAGAAATGCTAGCACCTTCTCCTACTCATGGGGAAATCATGAATTAACAAGTAATGGGATCTCAGGCAGGCAGGCAGTCCCAATAACAAAAATTATATTGTGTAGACAAATCCCTTCCTTATGTAGCAGCTAATAGTTGATCTCTGCTAACTGACTTCAGCATGCAAGGAAGAACATTAGGATTTCTAAACGCTCTGCCTTTACCCTTGAGCTAACTGTTCCTTTCTGTAATAAGCTTACCTTGATTACAAATGCTTAGTGATCATTAGCAAATAGAATGTGTTTGCTTTCCCTAAGTCACCATATTTCCTGCCAGCTTGCTGCCACCTGCTTCCAAAATGAACGATTAATGAAATTACAGATTTAAACAACACTTTCAAGTGGAAACACCTTTCATTCAGGCATAATGATGAACCTTAAACATTTAACTTTACTCCCCAAAAAAGTACAAACAGAAGTACAATAAAGACGTTTGTCGATCTTTCTTCCTAGCAACCTACCTCTTTTGAACCCTTAAAATCTGGAACGTTTGTTCATTCTGAGCACTGTGCTTTAACAAAGGCTTTAAAAACAGAAAACACCTCAAAGAGAGTCTGGTAGGCAGGACATAAGGGGAAGTCTGGGGGGAATCCAGGCTTCAGTGAAGCCCAGAGCTCTACCATATGCAGAGGACTTCCTATGAATGAGGATATTAGACAGGTATTTGTTGCTTCAAAGAATGGAATTAAAACACGAACAGGGGTTTGCTAGAAGACAGAGCTCAGTCTTTCTGTAATTAATGGGCAGCTCTTAATGCTTAACCGTATGAAGCACTTAGCTCCCTATTTCAGGGAGGGTTCAAACATAAACTGGTTTCTGCTGAGACTTCTACAGAGGGGATCCCTCCGTGGACACAGAGATTGGAATAGATGGTCCCTAATGTCTCGTCCACCCCCAAATGTTTACTACAGAAAAACAATATTTAGAATAAGCTTTATTTGCACCCCTCTCTTTTTCCTCCTTTTTCTGCCAGGTAGTTCACTAGCTAGTAACTCTGTTTTTCAAAAATCGTCATACACCTACCCTTTCTGTGTAGCTAAGGGGAGCCAAACATTTGCTTCAGTGGGATATAAGGAGGTTAGAAATTCTCCGGTAGACAGACAGTTCTGAGCCCTCACCCCTGCTCCAAATTAGATTGAGCCTAGAAATGGCAACTTTTTTCGTTTTTTGTATTTACCATTTTAACTGCTATCCTTCTTAGCAAGTATCTTTTGTTACTTTTTTCCTTAAGTTTTTGGGTTGTCAGAAGAGAGAATACTGCACACGAATAAGGCTTAGAAGACAACTTGATTCTGTAAATCTCTTTCTGACTTCTGGACCAGGACCAGATATTACTACGACAAATACATATATTTATGAAATTCAAATAAGTGATAGGGAAAGAGCAATTCACATTTTGGAAACATTGTCCAGAGCACCTGGGTGACTCAATGGGTTAAGCGTCTGTCTTCAGCTCAGATCATGATCCTGGATCAAGTCTGGTCATTGGGCTCCCTGCAAGGACCCTGCTTCTCCCTCGTCCTCTGTTTCAGTGCTCACTCTCTTCCTGTTAGTGCTCACTCTCTTTCTCAAATAAGTAAATAAAATTTTTTAAAAAACACCATTGTCTATATCACTCTTTAATCTGAATAAATATTATCTGTTCTCCTCTCAGTTATTCAAAAAACCCCAAGGCCATTAAACATTGGAATGGAGTTTCTGTTCTGGAACTATCAATGTGAGCTGTGAACTTGGCCTGTATCTCATTTCTTACCGCAACTCAAAATCTCAGATATGCCTCAGTCTAAAATTATACTACAGTTGATCCTTGAGCAACACAGGCTTGAACTGTATGGATCCACTCATATGCACATTTTTTCAATAAACACAGTACAGTCATGTAAAAGCATTTGCCTTATGAAATTAAGAGCATTTTCTTTCCTCTAGCTTACTTTATTGTAAGAATACAGTATATATAATGGACAAAATATAATACAGTATACAATACATATAATGGACAAAATATGTGTTCAACTGTTTATGTTATTGGCAAGCCCTCTGGTCAGCAGTAGGCCATTAGCAGTTAAGTGTTGAGGGAATCAAAAATTATATTTGGGGAAGAGGAGTCAAGATGGTGGAGGAGTAGCAGGCTGGGATGACATCAGGTAGCAGGAGATCAGCTAGATAGCTTATTAAACCATTGCGAACACCTACAAATCCAACAGGAGATCAAAGAGAAGAGCGGCAATTCTAGAAACAGAAAACCAACCACTTTCTGAAAGGTAAGACCAGCAAAGAAGTGAATCCAAAGCAATAGGAAGATAGTCCGCGGGGGGAGGGGCCAGCTCCTGGCAAGTGGCAGAGCAACGAAGCACTAAATCAGAACTTTTAAAAGTCTGCTCCACTGAGGGACATCACTCCAGAGACTAAGCCAGGGGAAGCCCACATGGGGACAGCGTGGTCTCAGGTCCCACAGGGTCACAGAAGGATCAGGGGTGTCTGAGTGTTGCAGAACTCACAGGTATTAGAGCAGGGAAGCCGGCTACAGAGACAGAGCTGAGGAGTGATCTCTCAACTCGGGTTACCTTAAATTGGGATCCGTGACACAATTAGGCCACTGCTCTTTGAGAAGGGACCCCACAAGATCTGGGGAGACACCTCTGGAAGAGTGCAGGGATATGCGGGGTTCGGAGATTCCAGGCGGGGCTGAGTCCCAGAGACAGAGATGCTTGGTCATAGGCTGGGTGAGCCCAGAGCTCAACTGGAAACCAGGGAGACCGGAGTCATTGAGCGCTTGTCTCCAAGGGCACACCGAGGAGTGGGGCCCTGAGCTCTCAGCTCCTCTGCCCCGGAGACTGGAAGGCCACCATTTTCATTCCCGACCTCAAGAACTCTACAGAGAATGTTCAGGGAATGAAAGCTCTTGAAAGCAAAACCGAGAGAATTCTTAGCCCAGCCCCTGGTAAGGGCAACGAAATTCCACCTCCAACAAAGACACTTGAGAATCACTACAACAGGCCCCTCCCCCAGAAAATCAGCAAGAAATCCAGCCAGGACCAAGTTCACTTACCAAGGAGAACAGCGGAATTCCAGAGGAGGAAAAAGCAAAGCATGGAATTCAGGGCTTTCCACCCATGATTCCTTAGTCTTGTAAAGTTAATTTTTTTAAATTTTATTTCTTTCTTATGCTAAATTTTTTTCACTTTTATTCTTTCCTCTTTTAACATTTCTTAACTAGTTTATCTTAACAATATCTTTCATTAAAAAAATCTTTTTTGAATTTCATTATTATAGTCATATTTCATCCTTCATGTGTCTAACTTTATTTTTTTTTGTATTCATATAGGGTTTTCTCTTATTAAAAAAATTTGGGATACAGCTTCTATTAATACATCAAAATATACCCTAAATCTAGCACAGGGCTTTGTTCTAGTCTTCAGCCACCCAAATTCTCTTGACTTTATTCTTCTTTATTCTCCCAACTAACTTATCTTATCAACTCTTTTTTTAGAAATTTTTAAAAAATTTTTCATCTTTATAGTCATATTCCATCCCTTCATCATGTTTATCCTTATATATGTTTCCATTCTTTAAAATTTTGGGAGGTAGTTTCTTCTAGAAGATCAAAATACTCCCAAAATTAAGTAAGTGACCCTGTTCTATTTACCAGTATAATACATATATTTCCTTTTTTATATTTTTTCTTTTTTTTAAATTAAAAAAATTTTTTTCTGACCTTTTTACCCCTTTTCCTACCCCCATGATTTGGGGTCTCTTCTGATTTGGTTAAAGCACATTTTCCTGGGGTCTTTGCCACCCTTTTAGTATTTTATTCTCTCATTCATATATTCTTATCTGGGTAAAATTACAAGGCGGAAAAACTCACCACACACACACACACACACACACACATAAAACAAACAAACAAACAAACAAACAAAACAAAAAAACAAGAGGCAGTACCAAAGGCTAGGGACCTAATCAAGACAGATTGATAATATGTCAGATATAGAGTTCAGAATGATGATTCTCAAGGTGCTAGCTGGGCTTTAAAAAGGCATGGAAGATATTAGAGAAACCATGTCTGGAGAAATAAAAGCCCTTTCTGGAGAAATAAAAGAACTGAAATCTAACCAAGTTGAAATTTAAAAAGCTATTAATGAGGTATAATAAAAAATGGAGGATCTTACTGCTAGGATAAATGAGGCAGAAGAGAGAATTAGTGATATAGAAGACCAAATGACAGAGAATAAAGAAGCTGAGCAAAAGAGAGACAAACAAATACTGGACCATGAGGGGAGAATTTGAGAAATAAGTGATACCATAAGATGAAACAACATTAGAATAATTGAGATTCAGAAGAAGAAGAAAGAGAGAGGGGAGCAGAAGGTATATTAGAGCGAATTATTGTAGAGAATTTCCCTAATATGGCAAAGGGAAAAAGCATCAAAATCCAGGAGGTACAGAGAACACCCCTCAAAATCAGTAAGAATAGGTCCACACCCCGTCATCTAATAGTAAAATTTACAAGTCTTAGGGACAAAGAGAAAACCCTGAAAGCAGCGCGGGAAAAGAAGTCTGTAACATACAATGGTAAAAATACTAGATTGGCAGCAGACTTTTCCACAGAGACCTGGCAGGCCAGAAAAACTGGCATGATATATTCAGAGCATGAAATGAGAAAAACATGCAGCCAAAAATATTATATCCAGCTAGGCTATCATTGAGAATAGAAGGAGAGATAAAAAGCTTCCAGGACAAACAAAAACTAAAAGAATTTGTAAACAACAAACCAGCTCTACAAAAAATATTGAAAGTGGTCCTCTAAACAAAGAGAGAGCCCAAAAGTAGTAGACCAGAAAGGAACAGAGACAATATACAGTAATAGTCACCTTACAGGCAATACAATGGCACTAAATTCATATCTCTAAATAGTTACCCTGAATATAAATGGACTAAATGCCCCCCAATCAAAAGACACTGGGTATCAGAATGGATAAAAAAACAAAACCCATCAATATGCTGTCTATAAGAAATTCATTTTAGACCCAAAGACACCTCCAGATTTAAAGTGAGGGGGTGGAAAACAATTTACCATGCTAATGGACATCAAAAGAAAGCTGGAGTGGCAATCTTTAGATCAGATCAACTAGATTTTAAGCCAAAAACTATTTTAAGAGATGAGGAAGGACACTATATCATACTCAAAGGGTCTGTCCAACAAGAAGATCTAACTAACAATTTTAAATATCTATGCCCCTAACGTGGGAGCAGCCAAATATATAAACCAATTAATAACAAAATCAAAGAAACACATTGACAATAATACAATAATAGTAGGTGACTTTAACACTGCCCTCAGGGAAATGGACAGATCATCCAAGCAAAAGATCAACAAGGAAATAAAGGCCTTAAATGACACTTGACCAGATGGACATCACAGATATATTCAGAACATTTCATCCCAAAGCAACAGAATACACTTTCTTCTCTAGTGCATATGAAACATTCTCCAGAATAGATCACATCCTGGGTCATAAATCAGGTCTCAACCAGTATCAAAAGATTGGGATCATTCCCTGGATATTTTCAGACCACAATGCTCTGAAGCTAGAATTCAATCACAAGAGGAAATTTGGAAAGAACCCAAATACATGGAGGCTAAACAGCACCCTTCTAAAGAATGAATGGGTCAACCAGGAAATTAAAGAAGAATTGAAAGAATTCATGGAAACAAATGATAATGAAAATACAACGGTTCAAAATCTGTGGGGCACAGCAAAGGCAGTCCTGAGAGGAAAATATATAGCGCTACAAGCCTTTCTCAAGAAACAAGAAAGGTCTCAGGTACACAACCTAACCCTACACCTAAAGGAGATGGAGAAAGAACAAAAAAGAAACCCTAATCCCAGCAGGAGAAGAGAAATCATAATGATCAGAGCAAAAATCAATGAAATAGAAACAAACAAACAAACAAAAACAATAGAACAAATCAATGAAACTAGGAGCTGGTTCTTTGAAAGAATTAATAAGATTGATAAACCCCTGGCCAGACTTCTCAAAAAGAAAAGAGAAAGGACCAAAAAAAAAAAATCATGAATGAAAGAGGAGAGATCACAACCAACACCAAAGAAATATAAACAATTATAAGAACGTATTATGAGCAACTATATGCCAGCAAATTTGACAATCTGGAAGAAATGGATGCATTCCTAGAGACATATAAACTACCACAACTGAAACAGGAAGAAATAGAAACCCTGAACAGACCCATAACCAGTAAGGAGATTGAAGCAGTCATCAAAAATCTCCCAACAAACAAGAGCCCAGGGCCAGATGGTTTCCCAGGGGAATTCTACCAAACATTTAAAGAAGAATTAATTCCTATTCTCCTGAAACTGTTCCAAAAAATAGAAATGGAAGGAAAACTTCCAAATTCATTTTATGAGGCCAGCATCACCTTGATCCCAAAAACAGACAAGGATCCCATCAAAAAAAGAGAACTACAGACCAATATCCTTGATGAACACAGATGCAAAAATTCTCACCAAAATACTAGCCAATAGGATCCAACAGTAAATTAAAAGGATTATTCACCACAACCAAGTGGGATTTATTCTTGGGCTTCAAGGTTGGTTCAACATCTGCAAATCAATGTGATACAATAGCTTAATAAAAGAAAGAACAATAACCATATGATACTCTCAATAGATGCTAAAAATGCATTTGACAAAGTACAGCATCCCTTCCTGATCAAAACTCTTCAAAATGTAGCGATAGAGGGTACATACCTCAATATCGTCAAAGCCATCTATGAAAAACCCACCACAAATATCATTCTCAATGGAGAAAAACTGAAAGATTTTCCGCTAAGGTCAGGAACACAACAGGGATGTCCACTATCACCACTGCTATTCAACATAGTACTAGAAGTCCTAGCTTCAGCAATCAGACAACTAAAAGAAATTTAAGGCATCCAAATCGGCAAAGAAGAAGTCAAACTATCACTCTTCCCAGATGATATGATACTTTATGTGGAAAGACCAAAAGACTCCACTCCAAATCTGCTAGAACTTGTACAGGAATTCAGTAATTTGTCAGGATATAAAATCAATGTGCAGAAATCAGTTACATCTCTATACAGCAAGAAAAGACAGACGAAAGAGAAATTAAGGAGTCAATCCCATTTACAATTGCACCCAAAACCATAAGATACCTAGTTTTAAACCTAACCAAAGAGGCAAAGAATCTATACCCAGAAAACTATAAAGTACTCATGAAAGAAATTAAGGAAGACACAAAGAAATGGAAAAATATTCCATGCTCATGGATTGAAAGAACAAATATTGTGAAAATGTCTATGCCATATAAATCAATCTACACATTTAATGCAATCCCTATCAAAATCCCACCCATTTTTTTTTAAAGAAGGAAAAAGTAATCCTAAAATTTATATGGAACCAGAAAAGACCTCAAATAGCCAGAGGAATATCAAAAAAGAAAGCCAATGTTAGTGGCATCACAATTCCAGACTTCAAAAGCTGTGTTACAAAGCTGTCATCATCAAGACAGTAAGGTACTGGCACAAAAACAGACACATAGATCAGTAGAACAGAATAGAGAGCCCAGAAATAGACCCTCAACTCTATGGTCAACTAATCTTCGACAAAGCAGGAAAGAATGTCCAATGGAAAAGAGAAGGTCTCTTCAGCAAATGGTGTATGGAAAATTGGACAGCCACATGCAGAAATATGAAACTGGACCATTTCCTTACACCGCACACGAAAATAAACCCAAAATGGAAGAAGGACCTCAATGGAGAAAGGAATCCATCAAAATCTTTGAGGAGAACACAGGCAGCAACCTCTTCAACCTCAGTCACAGCAACTTCTTCCTAGGAACATTGCCAAAGGCAAGGGAAGCAAGGGCAAAAATGAACTATTGGGACTTGATCAAGATCAAAAGCTTTTGCAAAACAAAGGAAACAGTTAAAAAAACCAAAAGACAGCTGACAGAATGGGAGAAGATATTTGCAAATGACATATCAGATAAAGGTCTAGTATCCAAAATCTATAAGAACTGATCAAACTCAACACCCAAAGAACAAATAATCCAATCAAGAAATGGGCAGAGGACATGAACAGACATTTCTGCAAAGAAGACATCCAGATGACCAACAGACACATGAAAAAGTGCTCCACATCACTCGGCATCAGGGAAATACAAATCAAAATCACAATGAGGTATCACCTCACACCAGTCAGAATGGCTAAAATTAACAAGTCAGGAAATGACAGATGCTTGGCGAGGTTGTGGAGAAAGGGGAACCCTCCTATGCTGTTGGTGGGAATGCAAGCTGGTGCAACCACTCTGGAAAACAGCATGGAGGTTCCTCAAAAAGTTGAAAATAGATCTATCCTATGACCCAGCAATTGCACTACTGGGTATTTACCCTAAAGATACAAATGTAGTGATCTGAAGGGGCACGTGCCCCCGAATGTTTATAGCAGCAATGTCCACAATACCCAAACTATGGAAAGAACATAGATATCCATCAACAGTTGAATGGATATAGAAGAAGTGGTATAGATATACAATGGAATACTATGCAGCCATCAAAAGAAATGAAATCTCTCCATTTGCAATGACATGGATGGAACTAGAGGGTATGATGCTGAGCAAAATAAGTCAATCAGAGAAAGACAATTATCATATGATCTCCCTGATATGAGGAAATTGAGATGCAATGTGGAGGGTTTGAGGGTCAGGAAAAGAATAAATGAAACAAGATGGGATTGGGAGGGAGACAAACCATAAAAGACTCTTAATCTCACAAAACAAACTGAGTATTGCTGGGAGGAGAGGGGTAGGGAGAGGGTGGTAGGGTTATGGACATTGGGGAACGTATGTGCTATGGTGAGTGCTTTGAAGTGTGTAAACCTGGCAATTCACAGACCTATACCGCTGGGGCTAATAATACATTATATGTTAATTAAATAATAACAAAAATAATTTTTTAAAAAGGAAAAAAATATCTTTCAGCCATCTAACATGTAAAATCAACAATGCATCACCCTAGTGGGACATGTACCATTAACATGTTGACAAAATATTGTTAAATGTTGTTGGACTCTAGCCCTTTTTTTTTCTTTAGTAGCAGAAATTCAGTGGTACAGGCACCTGGCTGCCTCAGTCAGTAGAGCATGTGACTCTTGAACTCAGGGTCATGAGTTCAAGCCCCACATTGTGTATAGAGATTACTAAAAATAAATAAAATAACTTTTTTTCAAAAAAAAAAGTTATATTTGGATTTTCAACTGTGCAGGGGGCTAGTGCCCTTAAATTTCTCATAGTATTTAGCTTTTCCAATGACTAGAAAGAGTGAACACAGAATAAAAGATAGGATGGGAAGGAATATCTTCAAATTCCCAGCACTTCGCACAGTGGAGTAGCATTCAGCTCAAATCTGTGAGAGCAAATGCTTTGAAAAACATTAACAAAGACACAGGAATTTAAGTGCATGCTATACTTAGTTGTGAAGAACATCTAAAAACATATATATATGTTATATATTACTTCACTTCTAGAATATAAACTCCATGAAATCAGGGATGGGCTTTTAGTTCTAACACCAATAGCATGATCCAGAAAGGAGGTGTGGGCTGAGGCAAGGGCAAGGGTTAAGTCCCTGAGATGTGTGCAACCTTGAACTTGAAGGGAAGGTCAGAAAGAAGGCAGGCAAGGCATAATGAACCAGAAGGAGCCTGGAAGGAAATGAAGGTTGGGACAGGTAAAGACCAGGCCTCATGGTGGCTGCAAAGTGTTTGGGCTACACCTTAATGCCAGTGGAAAGTCACTAGAGAGTTTTAAGCATGAGATTGTTATGATTTGATTCCATCAATAAATGTCAACTGACTGGGTCTGAACAGCTGTGTGATGGTGTATAAGGGACACCCTTACCTTAAAAGAGAGAGCATGGAAGCAGAAAGTGAGTTGTTTGGGTTTTGGGGGTAGGGTTGATTTTACTTCTTATTTTTGTATTTGTTTTTGTTTTGCTGGGAGTTTGGAGTAAAACACAGGAGTAGCCTGGTGAATACTAACTTAGAGACACCCGCACATGTGGAGATGCCAAGGTGGTGGTTGGGAGTATATGTTGAAGAATTGTGGGTTAGAATAGAACTCAAGAATTAACCATTCTCAGAAATTAGAGGGAGAATTGGCTATGGGGGGTGTATGGACTACAAAGGGAAACCAAGCACAGAATCTTGGCAAATGCTGCATTTAAAGAGAAAGAAGAGGAACAATGTTGAGAGATAGGAGTGAGCAGAAAAATTTTAAATATAACTTTTACCAAGCTCCTTATGATCTCAGGCAAAGGAATAATAAATCCCAAATGAGAATTTTCTGGAGATAAGGAAACTAAAATGAAGACTTAAGGTCAAGGAACTAATGGGAAAAATATAGTAGAGGCAATACTGTCTTTCGTGTTGGCAAAATCAGGTCCCATGGAAGGGGGGCAAGTTAATGCCATGAGCAGAGCTAGGGTCCAAATGAAAATTGGGGTCCAGAAAATTTATCTTACAAAAATATTTGAGCAAATGCACAAGAAAATAAGATGTTCATTTGCCACAGAAAATGTTTTTAAATAATTTGAATCTCCAGGGGCGCCTGGGTGGCTCAGTGGGTTAAAGCCTCTGCCTTTGGCTCAGGTCATGGTCCCAGGGTCCTGGGATTGAGCCCACATCGGGCTCTCCACTCGGTGAGGAGCTTGCTTCCTCCTCTCTCTCTGCCTGCTTCTCTGCCTACTTGTGATCTGTGTCTGTCAAATAAATAAAATCTTAAAAAAAATAATAATTTGAATCTCAAAAATAAAAGTTTAATTAAATTAATTTTATTATATCTATACAAGGCCAAATTGGGCAGCCATTAGAATGAAGAAACATATTCATGTTATAATAAACCAGGAAAATCTTAAAGTGATGAAATGTATCATATTTTTACAAAGATCCATATATATTCTCATAAATATATCCCTATAAATACATATAAATGCATAGCTTTTCTTTCAGCTTACATATTTTTTTCATTTTCATCATGTACATGTATTGCTTGTGACATTTTAAAAAGAAAAGTGTGGAAATTTTATTATGAGCACATTTACTCTCTCTGTTATCAGCACCACTCTCAGGAACAGAGAGGCCTGTAGGCTATTGAATTTTTAAAGACACAGTCTCCTAGAAAAAGTATTCGGATGAAATGGTGAGAATTAAATGAATGATATCTTTCCAATAATGTAATAAGGACAAACCCAGTACATCAGCTCAGAAGAAACATTCAAAAAGATATTTGTATTTGAAATAAGGGAGTCAAACCAGGATGTCGCTAAAGATGTGACAGCCTGAAATTAGGAAATAGTAGAGACTAAGACTATAGAATTATGATAGCTCTTCAACTTAGTCACACACACACACACACACACACAGAGTATACAACCTTGTGAACCTTTACATTTTATTTTTTTAATTTATTTTTATTTTTTTATAAATACATAATGTATTATTAGCCCCAGGGGTACAGGTCTGTGAATCGCCAGTTTACACACTTCACAGCACTCACCATAGCACATATGTGCTCCCCAACGTTTAAAGGAACCAAAGTAAACTCTAATTGTAAGTGGGATGAATTTTATGAATATTTTAATACTGATAGGTATAGAACAATGCTTACCACGTTTGGTTTGTATAGAATCTGAAATAAGAATTGCAATTGTATAAGCAATTGTATAATCTTCAATAAGTCTGCCTTTTAAATACATTTGAGGTAACGTGGTAGATATGACAGAAAAGAATTATTAATGTTTCAAAATTTATAAGGATTTAGTAAAGACCCCACATAAACTTAAGGGGATAGTTGGTAAGCATAAATAGCTCCGTGCTGGGTCTGTATTTCCAAAGGAAGTGGAGAAGGCAGGGCCTAAGGGTTAAATTTTGAGACCCGTTTCCTTTCCCCAACCACATTTCCAAGAAGCTCACGATTTAACTCAGAATGCACGAACTCAGCACATCTCTGACAGAGGCAGCTCCTGGCTTTACTTGATATGTTGCCCTCAATTCCAGACCTGCCTGAGCAGCCTTCACACCCATGGCAGATGGTCTGCCCTCTGCCTACTTGAGTTCCACTCTGCTCTCCTGGTCAGAATTCCAGAGAGTCAGAGACAGCAGCTGAGAGAGGGGGAAAGAACCAGCAGGTACAGCCTCGGCCTCCTTTCTCTCTGCTCAAGTCTGTGATCTGCTTCAAGGAGGGTGGGTGGCTCGTGAAGGAAGAGGGTGGAGGGAGGGAGCACAGAGCAATTATGTTTTCCTAGTGAGCTGCTGCAGGCGAAGCCACTGACATTTATAACCAAAAATGGCTTGTTCTGATGCCACGGGCTTCCCAGAGGAAAGTCTGTCATGTCTTCACCCTTCCCCACTAAGGGCAGGGGTTGCTCCTAACAGGGGAGTACATTATCAGTGACCCCTATCTTGCATTCAAAAATGCAGTAAGGTCCGTCACTGTGCCCAGGATTGCCACCCTTATGCTGCTGTCCCCCGCACATCTCCTTTGCCTGCCTATTTCCAGGAGACATTGCTCCCAGGGTTGGCTTTGGGTTGACCGTGACTTCTCACAGTGACTGGATCCTGGTTGGGGGCAGCAAGTCCAGGGAGAAGTGACAAGTGCCCCCATTCCTTTATGGGGTCCCACTGCCCCCAGGAGCTAGGCTGTGCACCCTCTCCTTGATGGCCCCCTCCCAGCTAAATATGTTCAGAATGATCTTCCAACAAAGTAGCTGGGATGGGAGAGGCTCACCTGGGAGTCTGCTACCTACGCAACTAGTCAATAACACTTACTGAACAACTTTGAGGTTTGCAGAAAATCATGGCTGCTTTAAGAGTATTCGAAAGAAATTTTTAAAAACATGCATTCTCTGATTACTTCCTCTGACTGACTTATTTCACTCAGGGCAATACCCCTCAGTTCCATCTACATCGATGTAAACGACAAGTATTCATCCTTTCTAATGGCTGAGTAATAATGTTCCTCTGTAATCAGAGAGGGAGACAAACCATGAGAGACTCTGAATTCTAGGAAACAAACTGAGGGTTGCTGGAGGGAAGGTGAGTGGGGGGATGGGATAACTGGGTGGTGCACATTAAGGAGGGAACATGATGAGATGAGTACTGGGTGTTATCTGCAACTGATGTATATGAACTCTACACCTGAAACTAATGCTGTACCATATATTGGCTAATTGAATTTATATTTAAATAAATAATTTAGGGCACCTGGGTGGCTCAGTCAGTTAAGTGTCTGCCTATTGGCTCACAGTCCTGGAATCAAGCCTCGCATTAGGCATCCTACTTTGTGGGAAACCCTGCTTCTCCCTCTCCCACTCCCCCTGCTTATGTTCCCTCTCTCCCTATGTCTCTCTCTGTCAAATAAATAAATAAAATCTTTAAAAAAATAATAATTTTTAAAAGATGCTTTCTACACCGAAATAAATAAATAAATAACAAAAACTAAAAAAAAAAAAAAAAAAAAAAAACACATGGCTCTGCAACCAAGAGAACTAAAATTGAACCAAGACCACCGATGGCCCAGTGTAGTTTTAGTTTAAATACAAGTACCTTTGCAACAGGATGCTCGTCCAACCAGAGATTTTATAATGAGAAAATCTGCTATGTAAGCACAAATTTGGCAATCTGATATAATGTTGTATTCTGTATGCAAGGATAAGCATTCTTGGAAGTGTTTTTGGAATCTGGTTTTCCTTTTGCAATTTGGTTCTTGTTTTATTTTGTTTTTGTTCTTGCTTCGAAGCCAACTGAGATTTTATAGCTGATTTTTTTCCAGACATATCAACCATGACTCACGGCTATTTGATAAAGGATAAAAATGCTTCTATTTCTCAAGCTTAGCTTTCAAAATTAAATATTCAAATGAAAAAATAACATTGCTCCCGTAGATGTCAGTGATTAAAACCATGAAAACCGTTCTTTTCCAGAGAAGCTCCATAATGCACCTGGACTGTTTCTTCCCTTCATCCAAACCTGACCTAATTCTGAGCTTTTCATTTAAGTGCATCTTGACTTCATTGTTTACAAAGTTGCCCCTCAGAGATGAGCTTCTTTTCTGAAGAGAAACCCCTAGGGAAGCTTCTAAGGGGTCAGGAAAGTTCTAGGGGACATTTTGTTCTCTAAGGTAGGTGGAATGTGACCTCCTTTCATTTAGGGAATAACAGGCTTCTGCTGCGCACCCGTCCCTGGGTCTGGAAACATGCAGTGCCTGTGTGTACACAGGGCCATTCTCCATGCCCTGAGGTGCCACTGTCTGCCTCCCTCCATACCCCACAGCATCAGCATTAGGGAGCCAACTAGTGTCCATGACTTTTGTAAAAGCCCAGAAACCTGAGGAGATGGGAAGGCTGCTTGTCAGGCTCTTCAGAAGATCTGATCCAGTAAGACAACACAGACCTTTTGATTCCCGTAAGGAAAATTCTGTTTGAAAGAGAAATATGTCTGGAGCCAAGAGCTATCTGCTCAAGGACAAAAGACATCTATAAATTTCCTCAGACTTATCTTACTCCCTAAAGGGAGTTGGTTAGAAAAGGTCAATGTGATTTTAATTGGTTTCTACAAGTCAAATAAATAAATTGCTCTTCAGCATCCACCATATTTGGGCACCAGGGACACAAGAAGAAATGGCATGGGCCCTGCCCTCAAGGAACTTACAAGGTCTTCTCCATATTATCATTCATTTAGAATGGGCTGTTTTACTCCCCAACAGAGAAAATCACTACTAAATGGATTTCACACTTCTCTGACCTTTTGCCAGTGAGTCCCAGGTCATCTTTAAAATGTCAGCCCCAATAAGATCATGCCCTCTGGAAACATGGGAGCCCCTGTTTCTTCACACCAGCTAGAAATCTGAGAGACATCCTTGACTTTTCCTTCTCCCTCACCCCTCACATCCCATCAGTCATCCTGAACTGGAAATTCTACCTTTCACATCTTACTCACTTCTGCTTTTCTATTGCCACTATCTTTAATTAGGAATTCATCACATTTGCCTGGAATATTTTAAATGCATTCTGGCTCATCAGCCCGGCTTCAGTCTTATTCAGCACTTAACCATTCTCCACATTGTATCGTAACTGCCTTTTTCTTCATCCACCTTTCTGCTTAGATCATAAACCCTTGAGGACAGGGGCTGAGTCTCTGTCTCCTGGGTGCCTAGCACAGCAACAGACTTTTAATAAACAGGACTTCAGCCCGTGCTTATTAAATGATGCATGTGAGAAGGGTAGACGGAATATGTGTGCGTTGCATGTCTCCAAACTAGCGGGATTTTACAGTTTCTCCTGTTTCTTCTCTGATGTCAATAATCATTCTGTATGTTTTGGCAGCATCTCTGCTTTTCACTCCCTTACTTCCTCTACCCTAATAAATTGTTGGTTTTAATCTGTTGAGGCTAGCAAACCAGATCATCAAAGTTATTTAGAAAGTGTATAAAGTAAGGTGAATAGGCTCTGACTGGGTCCCTCTCCCACAATTAAAGCAAATGAGCTTCAGTGCTCTGATTTTGTGGAGCTGTTTCAGCACCTCGGGGAACCTTGTTCCATTGCTGTGTTCCAGATTGTAGAAGCCGTGCATAAGCCTGAATTCCAAGTAACTAAGGTGTTGCTGCATAATTTTTTTTTTTTTTTGTAATCAGTGATTTTAAATTGTCCTCTTATTTCAACAGGAATCTTTCAAGTTTGCTTCTGAAAATGTGTGGCAACTCTTGAGGTTACTATATTTTTTTAATGATAAATATGAATCTTACAAAATATGTTATTGAAATTTAGCTCACTGGAAAATACTTTTCTTGCTGCTTTTACTTATATATTTGCTGTTTGACCCTTCCAAACACAACTTAATGTTAAATGAGATAGCAAAACCCATGTACAAATGACTTTAGAGTATCCTCAACTGCAAATACGTGGGCATTGCATTATTCTGTTGAAAATCCCCACCCAATCCTATTCTTAATGTGTTCTTTGTCGTTTAGAGCTGAGCCACCCAGCCCTGAAATACTTCCCACCACAGAGCACTGGTTTCTGCTTTTCCTTTCTAAACTGTGGTTGGTTATATTTAGGAGTGGAGATGCTGAACACCCTTGGAAAAAGAAGTTGAGTTTGGAATTGAGGCTACATTATCTTCCATGTAAGCATTTTAATTGCCTCCACTGAGAACACAAGACCAGCCCACAGCACCTCCTTGGAAATCACCTGCTACCTAAGCCCTTGCAAAGAAGGCCTGGCCAGGTACACATGTGTATCTCCAGCCATGTGGGGCCAATGACATCCAATTCAGCCCAACAAATAGGCCGGACTAAGCCCATTCCATTCTTTTTCCCAGCAGAATGAATGGGTTGATGCTGAACACTTGAAAAAACATCCTGTAGTCAAGATGAAAATGGCCTTGTTAGGTTATATGTAACCGGGAAAAGCTGATATATATAGAAAGGAAACAGAGAGAAGAACCATTTGAAGCCCTAGAAGAGGCACAGAGTGTGACCTCAACTCAAAGAAAAGCCAGCTATATAATTCAGGGCCTAGTGCAAAATGAAAATGTGGAGCCCTTTGTTCAGAAGCAAGGGGGAAATGCCATTAAAGGTTCTAAAATATGAGGACTATTTCTTTAAAAATACTTCAGTATTATAAAATCTATAGGGGCGTATTAGCTCAGGCTGCCATAACAGAGTAATGCAGATTGGGTGGCTGAAACAACAGAAACTTATTTTCTCACAGTTCTGGAGGCTAGAAGTCCACGATCAAGGTGCTCTCAGAGCTCTGGTAAGACCTCTCTTCCTGGCTGGCACACAGCTGCCTTCTTGCCATATCTCACATAACCTCTCTTCTGTGCACATTACACACATGCCCATACACACAGATGTCTAGTGTCTTTTCTTCTTGTAAGGACAACAGTTCTCCAGGACCAGAGCCCAACCCTTATGACCTATTTAACTTTAATTACCTCTTTAATGGCCCTGTCTCCAAATACAATCACATGGAAGGTTAGACTTCAACATATGAATTTGGCAGCGGGATACAATACAATAGGGGGAAGACTGATACATAGGTAACAATATAAACTTACAAAGTGAAGAAGATATTTTTGGTGTCATATACTGTCTTTATAATACAATAACACTACATTAGTGTGATAGCTGGACTGATCATAAGACTTCAGGCTTACTTCTGCAAATATATTTATTTGATTTATAAGTCATCAAAAGTTACACTCTCAGTAACCTCATTTTCAATCAATTTCATTGAAAGCAATGCGAGTTGTTCTTGGAAAATTCAAGATTGCAGACAATTTTTGAGAATTTTTAACCTTTTAGGAGAATCTGCTGATGCTACAGTTACTGGAGCTGTTAGGGGATTTTATAGGCTATGAAAACATTGAATAAATTTCTGATTCGTTACTTTCAAATACAAATATTAATATATCTAAAGCTTATGATTCCTGAAAACGATTTCTTTGAAAAATCTGTTTTCCTCCAATTCAGTTTCAACTAAGTCTGACTTTAACTTTAAATGTAAATTTATACTATGGCATTTAAATATTTCCTTTTACATTTCCTGTAACTTTTGGAGGTTGTACAAGAAACTGATTTCATGATTTATAATAATTCAAATACTTGCTTATGCATGCTATCACTGTATCTCCTATTATAAGATAAAATTAATTTAAAAATCATCTCCATTAATAATTATTTCATCTGATGCTTCATAGGAAAATAGCGTTCTTTTCTGCGAAATGTGACAATTGTTAAATTTAATTTCTATTTCTAAGCTTATGGATATTTGTTTTGCAATGTTGCTGCAGTTTTCAAAACCAGAGATTTTAAATTATAAAGAATACTATTTACTTCCTAGTAGGCTTTATGGCCATGTCGATGGTACTTTTTTTATTTTGTAATAATTTTGTTGATGAAGTTTTACTACCTGAGCTTCAAGAATTCTTGGCCAAAGATTTAGGATCTGTGCCAAAGTCCCAGAGACGACCTCCATGCAGAGCAAGGCAAACCAGCCTCCAGCTAGGGATCCTGGCTTTGGGGACCCTCCTTTCTTGCGGGCTGTGGCCACTGTTGCCACTACTGTGGTTCTGTGGCTGCCCTCACATCACCACAACCAATCCCAGCCCAGGTCCTAGCCTTGGCATGTGCAGCCAAGCTAACTGTGTGATTATAAGGCATGCAGGTTGCCCACAGCTCACCATTGCACAGATTTGTGTGAGCACTTGTTTTTTACCTGTCTTCTCTGCGCATGTGCATGTTCCATTGTCCAATCTAACTTAACTTACAAAACATAAGCTCCTTATTGATCATTTCTGGTACCATCCCTGGTGCTTGTTTCTGTCCTGGGATGTCTTTAAGATGGTCCGTTGTATTTTTGCAAAAACAACGAACAAAAATCCTCTATTGGATAGACACTGCTGGATGTCATCATTGCCCATTCTCTTTTTACTGAAAGAAAAATTGTTCTTTTCAGGGGAACCGTGTGCCACCTTCCCAGAATTCCTTACGTCAAGAGATAATCATATAAATCAGAGCCAATGAAAAATCATCAGGATTCTGATTGCTGGGAACTGGTTGCTGGAAACAGGGAACTAATATACATGAGCTTTTCTTCTTTCCATCCCTCTTCTTCTTCCTGCCAGGAACGCAGGCGTGAGGCTGGATGTGGAAGAGCCCTCTGGCAATCACACAGCAGCAAGAAGAGCAGGAACACTCATCACTGATAACATCAATCCTAGGTTGCCAATCTCTAAACTTCTCATATTAGAAACATAACCTCCTTCACTTAGCTTCTGAGTCAGGATTCTAATACATGCAGCCAAATGCAATCTTAACTGAGCTACCTTTTACTGAAGTTGTTTGAGTCAGTTTTTGTTTCTTGCAATTTGCTGTTTGTGCTCCACACATATTCTGCGGGATCCCTTTCCCGTACAAGGGCCTTCTCTCAAATGGCTTTCATGCCTACCAACCAGTACCTATCACCTTTTGTTACAGGGCTGCCCTCAGATTTTCCAGCCTGTTGGTCTTTTCGTTGTTGTTGTTATTTGAATTCAATTAGCCAACATAGAGTACCACATCAGTTTCAGATGTAGAGTTCTGTAATTCCTCAGTTGCATATAACACCCAGTGCTCATCAGGTCATGTGCCCTCCTTCATGCCCAACACGCGGGTACCCCAGCCCCCACCCACCTCCCTCCAGCCACCCTCAGTTTGTTTCCTATAGTTAAGAGTCTCTCATGGTTTGTCTCCCTCTCTGATTTCTTCCCAGTGTTCCCTCCTTTCCCCCATGATCCTCTGTGCTATTTCTTATTTTCCACATATGACCAGCGTGTTGGTCTTAAGATCCCTAATGACATAGGAATGTACATCCCCTGAGTGCTATTTGTAACTCTTGCTGTAATCAGAGTTACCGCAGGATTTTAGTAAGGATTTTACTGCAGGATTGAGTAAGGGTTATGCCCTGTGGGCCTTATATATGATTCTCTTACATATCCTCATTCCTCCACGAGTTTCTCCTGGGAACATTTCCTAATAAACTGTCACATGACTCCTCATCTCAAGGTCCACTTCTGGGAAACCCAAATTAAGATGCAGTCCAAAGACCACAGAATAGACTAGGTATTACCAGGTACGGACTGAATGCCTTCCAAATTCCTTTGTTGAAACCCTACCCCCCACCCCCATTCGATGGCATGTGGAGTTAGGGCCTTTGAGAGGTAGTTAGGTCATAGCGATGGACCTCCAAGATGGAATTGGTGCCCTTATTTTTAAAAAGGAAGGGAAATGCAGTCTCTCTCTCTCTCTCTCTCTCTCTCTCTCCTCTCTCTTCCTCTCTTTTTGTGCTTGTGCCAAGGAAAGGCCATGTAAGAACATAATCGGGAAAAGGGACCCTCACCAAGAACCTGGGCTTGCTGGCACTCTGATCTCAGACTTCCAGCCTCCAGTAGCATGAAAAATAAAGGTTCATTGTTTAAGTCACTCAGACTATAATAAGTTGGTAAAGCAGCCCAAATTGACTAAGATATTAGGGATCTAAAAGTAATTTAAAAGCCAATCAGTTCTGACATTTGTGGTACAGATAGTTCAAATATAATGTGATACTTCAAATAAACATAAATTTCTCAGTTTAAATGTAACACAAATATAATCACCATAAGAAGAGAGTACCACTATCTGGATACCAAAGAGATGAACAAAATATAAAACCTATGCCAGCCAAAGTGTTGAATTGGGGCTTTCAAATGTTCCCCTAGTGGGAGGACCATCCCAGTGTGGCACTGGCTCCAGGGGGACACAGTTTATCACCCCCCAACCCCCTCATCACTTCCCAACACTGAACTTCCCCCATCCTCAGGTCCTAATTAGCTTGCTGCTCTTTTCTGTTGGCTATTTCAGACATGCATTTCAGAGTTTTGTTTTGTGTGTGGAAAAAATTTTAACAGATTTATTCACAGCATGATTATCTTTTATCTTGATGCTATGTGTCATCTCTTGATGTCATCAGGGGGTTGAGAATTATTTTTAAAGGCCTAAATCAATACTTTCATTGAGAAAATTGGACCACACTGGCTTGTAAGCTCAAGATTAAAAGCTGAAACCCTTTCCAATAGCTCACTTCTGAAGGCTGAAATTAGGGCAGATGGCTCAGTGTCCCTTGATATGATTTGATTACGTGTCACTGCCAGATGCCCAGTCTGAGGTACGTGAGGAGAAGCACAGACAGCTATAGTTACACTGTTTAGGAAGCAGAGGTACCCTTTCAATTTAATGGCTGACAAGTAAAATTCTCCTTCAGGTTTTAAGGAAACACAATGTTTTGAAAATGGGAAATGTCTTCCTGTCTTAAGCAGTCTCTCTCAACATATTCCCTCTCGACCACTGGTCTTAACTGAATCTTTGTCATTCTAGAGTTCTACCAAGCTAGATTTAGAAAATGTCCCAATAAAAAGTAACATTAATTTCATAGACAGGTTGAACTACATGGCTAAAAGGAAACTACTGAATCCTTTAGTGCTGAGTTCAAGCCCTTTGTTTTTTAGGAGGCCAGTGACCTCCTGGCTTTCTGGTACTACATAGTCATGAAATTCAACCCAGCAAGATGATGTATGCATGTTAGCTTTTGGTTGCATAAATCAAAAACCTCCAACTACCTTAAATAAAGGAGAAGATATATGACTGAAAGAACTCTGGAGGTTCTCACAGAAACAAGGAGCAGAGAGTGTATCTAAAACCCACTCAAAATTTGAGAAACTCAAGTGCCCTTGGGAATCCAACCTATGCCTTCTACCTCTCAGAAACCACATGGTTTCCTGAATATCTGCTTGTTCATCCAGCAAGTGACACAATGTACCTTCAGCTCACATACCCACCACTGACTGACTCAATCTCTCAAGTCCCCCCAAACAGGAAAACCTCATTGGTTCTATTCACAGACAGGCCAGCCTGGTCATTTGGAAGTATACTGAGGGAACTCTGACCAGTGTCTCATTCTAGTGCAGTCATCTGATGTTTGTAATTGGGAAGGCAGAGTCACCTGCTCAGTTGTGGAAGAATCCCCAAGTGGAAAACAATTGGTATCGCTAATAAACACGACATGATTTGTTCTCCTGAAAAGTACTGCCAAATTCAAAGAAATCACATCATGTCTGAGGAGAGTTTATGAAATACAAGGACAGTCCAGTGTATGGTTTATCTTTATTGCTACAATGTATCACACCTATAGACTTTAAGATAAGGAAAATTATCAATAGGTATCAATAGACATTTCATAAAATTCAATAGCTATCCATAATTTTTATATTTAAAAATTGTTAAAGCATCATAAAAAAGGCAAATGATAAGGTAATATATAGTAGAAAAGGGGTTAGAAAGAGTTCTTATAAGATTTTTTAATTAGCTTTTCAATAAAAAGTAATGAACAAAGAATGTGAAAAGACAATTCATACCCACAAAACATTGTTTCATGAGAGATTAAAATACAAAGTAAAACAGAACTAGAGTATCATTTTTACTCATCAAGTAGTCAAAGATTGAAATACTGATTATACCTAAGGTGTTGTTCAGGAGTGGTAACATATACAGTCTCATGCAATGTTTTTGGAAGCAGATATTGGTGGAACTTTCTGGCATTATCCATCAAAAGCTTTAAAACTGGTTATGCAATTTTAGTAGGAATTTATCAGATGTATTCTGATACTTATGTAAGTAGATGCACATCACAGCACCCCTTAAAATTTAGAACTGTAAACATTTAAAATGTATAACAATTAGGAATTTTAATAATGCATGATATTATAAAAACAGAGATAACCTGAGAAGACAGAGAAGAGCAGAGATGTCAGTGCAGGGCCTTATAGCAGTGTCTACACAGAAAATCCACTCAGAGTGTATGTGCTCTGATTGTCTTGCAGATATCACACATACAATATCCAAGGTCATTTCCAGCCCGCCCCCACCACAATGGGGGAGTAAGTGGTGTTGTTTTCTAGAGGCAGCAGAGACAAGGGGGGCTAGAAGACATAACAGGATAGAGATAAGAGTATCTCAATAGAAAGGGGCCTCTAAGAGGGTAGGGTGGGGCCCTGTCCTAAGGGCGAAGACTGAAGGGCCATTCCTCATTTAGGAGCTGAAAGATGAGTTGGACAGTGTATAAGAGACACCCCTAACACCCACCCCCCCCCATCCTAACACCCTCCTCAGGCTCTGCATTGGTTGGAAGACAAAAATTCAAACCCAAAGTCAAGAACTGTTCTGTGCCTGAACTAACACATATACCAAATAAAAAAGCAATACTAAAACAGAGAATCAGTAACAAATTAATAAAACAGTATCTGAGAACGTATTCCCAAATGTATTTTACCTATCTATTATTCTCTCCTGCTTGTCCATCAACAACTGGTTAAAAACTCAATTCCCTTTATATTTCCTCTGATGTATGTACTAAAAGCCAAACTGCTAGGTTCAAACCCCAGCCCCACCCCTAACTGCGTGATTCCCAAGACTACTTAACTTTATGACTCATTTTCTTCATCTGAAAAATAAGGATTAGAACATTTATTTATAGAGATGCCAGAAAAGTTAGTGAGATAAGTCAAGGAAATCACTTAGAGAGTGATCACTCAACACATAATAATTGCATCATAAATGGGGTGTGTGTGTGTTTCTTCTAAGTGAAATGATATTTTGTTTTTAACATTATGCTTTGCAAGTTCCATAACATCACTAACGGTTATAACATAAATGGGATAAGATAGAGAAACTTTTAATTGCTAAGATTAGCTTTGTGGAAGTGCTATATTTTTATTTGAAAAAATATTTTGATAAACTGATGAGGATTGAGGGTAGGATCTCAAGGGGATGCTTCCGGTGAGAAAAATCTTAAATGGAGATTCAAGAGGCAAGTTGAGCCATGTGTTTAGCTTCTGAGAGAGGAGGAAGAGAAAAGAAGAAAAGTGAAATGAGAGACAAAGAGGGAAAAAGAGAGAGAGAAAGATACTCCAGAATTCCATGCCCAGGTTAACTAACAAGGTAAACACAAGGAGAGGGTCTCCATGGTTGGACTATCCAGTCTAGGAGAAACCCATCCCCTTGGGGGATTTTTAGGAAGGATTTTTACATGGTTTTGTGCAGGTTACTCATTTTCCAGGAAGACAAATGCCAGAGACAAATGCACAAGTTCTTCTTGTCTGGAAGCCTAGCCAATCAACACAACCATGAGCCTGGAAAAACTGATAAGGCCATGTGAGCTATGAAGAGCTGGAATGAGGAGAGGTACTGGCTGCAGATACTCACTTCCAGGTAGAGATGGCCAGTATAATTTGACTCAGCACTTTCCTGACATTTTGTTTTCAGCCTCCCAGAGAGACCTGTCTCTTTAGAGAAATCGAAGCAATTCAACAGGTATATGGGCACATACCCCATTAGTCCAGGGTATACTTGGCTTGCTCCTGAGCCCCACTGAATCAGCTTCTCTACCCCAGAAGCCTGACTTGATTTCAGAACACAGGCTTACCTTTGGTCATTCCATTTCTCTTGCCAAAACAGCAGAGCCAGTTGGGGAAAATGAACCCTTGTTTATCAATTTGTATTTAACAATTTATAGGTTGTCAACTAGCCTTGTGATGCCATTTGACTATATTAATTATATTCTATCAAGGCAAGAACTATGAAACTCAAGAGACAAATATTAAGTAGACCATTTGCAAGTAAAATTAAGATCTGCCCCAACTCAGTCACAAATCAGAGACTGCAAACTGAAGACACAGGAAGC
Source organism: Mustela nigripes (assembly GCF_022355385.1). Classification (NCBI taxonomy): domain Eukaryota; kingdom Metazoa; phylum Chordata; class Mammalia; order Carnivora; family Mustelidae; genus Mustela; species Mustela nigripes. Next base: position 85,569,409 of record NC_081561.1, on the reverse strand, counting down.
CCAGAGTGTATTTTATCTTGCATGTCAGAAGGCATGGGGATCAAGTTACTCCAGACCTGCTGCTCTCTAAAATACAGGCACTGTGTAGGCACTGTGATTCCAAGTGACAAGATTCCAAGAATTACCTACCTATTGGTTTGGTTTTGTTTTTTGTTGTTGTTACTAATTTTTGTTTTGTTTTGTTTAGAGAGGAAGGGAAGGAATGACAGAGGGGAAGGGAGAAAGAGAACCTTAAGCGGGCTCCATGCCCTGCATGGGTCTCGATCCCACAACCCTGAGATCAGGACCTGAGCAGAGTACAAGAGTCAGATGCTTAACCGACTCAGACACCCAGACACACTTTACATTTTTTGAGGAGTAAAATTAGTACAACAGCAATGAGGATTACCAGGAATTTTTTTCTCCTCCAAAAGAAAAAAAATCTACCCACCCTCTATACAACGAACACACACATAGCTTCACACAGCCAAATTCCTTAGCACTCATTTAAGATACTATCAGTGACCCACACCAGTGATTAGGTGACTAGTTGCTTTGCTTTTTAGACTCTAGCCATATGCTCTGGAAAGGCAGGAACTGAAATTTGAAGAAAAAGAGAGAAATGCCCTATGAAGTACAGGAAAGGTACTCCAAGTTGGGGGATGTTATCTAGAAGCCTAGTTCAGAATTCTGCCTTGTATCTCCATCTACATATTTTTGACACTCATTCCCATAATCTGAGATTCTCAAAGGGAATCTCTCCTCGGGAAGCTGAGCCACTTAAAGATCCCATTTCAGGCCTCAAAACTAAAGCTGGTATGTAATATTTGTTGTGAAAAGGAAATTCGGAACATTGAGATACGCAAAAGAACAAAAAAAAAATATTATACACATATATCTCCCACATGTAAACAGTCTCTTGAGTTCCCTAGGACATTTTTGGATTTGTGTTACATCCATCTGGAAAACTAATTTAGTGTAGATCTGAAAGAAAAAAAAATTGAAATGACTAAGATTTTTCTTTTAAATATTTATTTATTTATTTTAGAGAAAGAGCATGTGAGAGTTGCAGGGGGGAACAGAGGGAAAGGGACAAGCAGACCCCGTGCAGAGCCTGACTCGGGGTTCAATCCCAGGACCCTGAGATCATGACCTGAGCTGAAGGCAGACGCCAAACTGACTGAGCCGCCCAGGCATCCCAAAGATCACCCTTCTGTACAACTTTTACTCCCATCTCACTTAAAATGTCTCCTTGTGATAGATTACTAGACATGTATCCAAAGGATACATAAGTATTCATGTTCTTAACACATATTTTTGATTCATTTTCCAAGTTAAAAATGGTGCTAATCAATGATGTCCACCGGCAGCCCCTATCAGCACTGATATTTAACAATTTTTTAAACTTTAATTTTTGCCAATTTCATATGTGAAAATACCTTGTTTTCATTATTCCTTTCAGTTAGTATTTATCAAGTACACCAAGGATAGTTGTCGGCCCTGGACATGCCATAGTGAACAAAGTACCTTCCTTATAGATCTTTCATTCAAGGTAGGGGTAATAATTGAGTTAACATAATCTCACGATAGAAGAAGGTTCTGAAGACAAATGAAGGGACAGAGGTAAGGATGATATTTTAAATAAGGGATCAGGGAGAGCCTCTCTAGTAAAATCACATCTGAGCAGAAACCCCACTAAATGAAGGAGATGAAATGGGGAGAGAGCATCCCAAACATAGAGAGTAGAGGCTGGAGGGGAGAACTGGCCTACTTTGGTCAAAGAGCATCAAGAGAGCCAACGTGGTAGTATGAAGCCGGTAAGGTTAAGAGATGGGGTGACCCAGGGCCAAGGCATGTAGGGTGTTGTAGACCATGTGGATTTTGTTCCTAGTTTTAAGGAACTGATCATTAGGGAGCTTTTAAGCCTTAAATCATTAGGGAAATCATTAGGATTTTTAAGCATTAGAGTAACTGATCTGATTTAGATTCTTAGCAGCTCTAAAAAAAGAATGCAAGATGTATACAGTATTGTATATAGTATTCTGCCATCTGTGGAAAGAAATGAATATAATATTGCGATAATGCTGGAAGGAAATGCAAGAAACAGGTTGCTTCTGGAGAAAAGAACTGAATGGGAGGGGACCAGAGAGGGTAAGACTCAGCTTTCACCTTGAGGTCTTTTATCCATTTTGAGTTTATCTTTGTGTACAGTGTAAGAGAATGGTCGAGTTTCATTCTTCTACATATAGCTGCCCAGTATTCCCAGCACCATTTATTGAAGAGACTGTCTTTTTTCCACTGTATATTTTTTCCTGTTTTGTCGAAGATTATTTGACCATAGAGTTGAGGGTCCATATCTGGGCTCTCTACTCTGTTCCACTGGACTATGTGTCTGTTTTTATGTCAGCACCATGCTGTCTTGGTGATCACAGCTTTGTAGAAAAGCTTGAAATCAGGTAACATGATGCCCCCTGAATCCTTAGCGATTCAGGGTCTCTTCTGATTCCATACAAATTTTAGGATTATTTGCTCCAGCTCTTTGAAGAATACTGGTGGAATTTTGATTGGAATAGCATTAAAAGTATAGATTGCTCTAGGCAGTATAGACATTTTAACAATGTTTATTCTTCCAATCCAAGAGCATGGAATGGTCTTCCATCTTTTTGTGTCTTCTTCAATTTCTTTCATGAGTGTTCTGTAGTTCCTTGAATACAGATCCTTTACCTCTTTGGTTAGGTTTATTCCCAGGTATCTTATGGTTCTTGGTGCTGCCAAACTGTGGAAAGAACCAAGATGCCCTTCAACAGATGAATGGATAAGGAAGATGTGGTCCATATACACTATGGAATATTATGCCTCCATCAGAAAGGACGAATACCCAACTTTTGTAGCAACATGGACGGGACTGGAAGAGATTATGCTGAGTGAAATAAGTCAAGCAGAGAGAGTCAATTACCATATGGTTTCACTTATTTGTGGAGCATAACAAAAAGCATGGAGGACATGGGGAGTTAGAGAGAAGGGAGTTGGAGTAAATTGGAAGGGGAGGTGAATCATGAAAGACTATGGACTCTGAAAAACAATCTGAGGGGTTTGAAGTGGAGGGGGTGGGAGGTCGGGGTACCAGGTGGTGGGTATTATAGAGGGCACGGATTGCATGGAGCACTGGGTGTGGTGAAAAATAATGATACTGTTATGCTGAAAATAAATAAATGAAGAAAAAAAAAGACTCAGCTTTCACATTATTTATTCTCTTCAGATAATTTTTAAATTGAATTTTTTTAAAAGATTTTATTTATTTATTTGACAGAGAGAGATCACAAGTAGGCAGAGAGGCAGGCAGAGAGAGAGGGGGGGGAGGAAGCAGGATCCCTGCTGAGCAGAGAGCCCGATGCGGGACTCGATCCCAGGACCCTGAGATCATGACCTGAGCCGAAGGCAGCGGCTTAACCCACTGAGCCACCCAGGCGCCCCTAAATTGAATTTTTTAAATTCAAATATTAAAATTTTATATTTTTAAATTGAAATTTTTAATTTAGTTTTTTTAAATTTTTCAATTAGAAAAAATTGTACCTTGTGTTTGTACACAAGGTACAACTTCCAGCTGCTCTGTGCAGACTTACCTGAGGGTAACAAGACAAAGAGGGAGATGAGATAGGAAGCTGTTACAGCAGCTCCAGAGAGAAGATGGAAACCTGACCTGGGGTAATGGTGGTGTAGGTGTGGAGAAGCGATGGGATTCAGGATATATTTTGAAGGCAGACATCTTGCCAACAGAATGGATATCCTGGTGCATAAAGTAAAGAAGTCAGCGATGACCCCCAGGTTTGGGGCCAGTATAAACCATGTAGAAGATGACACCATGTAGAGAGATAGGATAAGGGAAAATGGTTGGCCAGGGTACAAACTAGGAGGGTACAGAGTTCTAGAATCCAAGTGAAAAGATTACAGAGAAGAGCATGGGATTAACATCAGACAGGTTGTAGATAAGTCAAGTGAGGTGAGGCCCAAGAACTGATTTAGCCCTGATGAAGGGCACAGGTCATTTTGACAAGAGCAGTTTCAGTGGAGAGCTAGAAACACAAGTCTGAATGGATATGTTAACTGCTCATAATTTCATTCTCTTTTCTTCTATTGATGTTTTAGTATTTTCTTCTTATTGAGCATGAAGAATTCTGGATATGTTTGTCATATTTATGGTAAATATTTCCCTGATAAAAATGTTTTATCATTGATTTTGACATTTTAACTTTTAATGTTTTTTGGCAGATTTAGATGTTTATAAACATTTATGATTGTTTTTAGAGTTAAGATGTTTTGATTCTATGATGAGGTAAATATGCACCTATTTTTTCTTCTGTTTTTCTTTTACTTGTTCGTATTTCATGTTTAACTTAAATCCACATTAAGTTTATCTGAGGCTACATTAAGTTTATCAGTTTCTGTTGTTTTAAGATGGTACTTGGGTCCAGCAGCCTTAGAAAACTAATATACCCTCTTTATCATGTATAAAATCCTTTTCTCAATTAATATCTGCTTCTTGCTTCTATTGATTTACATGTTATTATACCACTGTCATGTTATTTGTTAAGATTTCTGAATTGACTTTAATTTAATACTTTCCCTCATTATTTATCTTTTCTGAATTGTCTTAGTAATTCCCCTAAATGATTCTTCACAGTGTTTTATGTTTAGAATGAATGTGTCAAGTCTGTTTCCTCCAAAACACAAATCTAGTAATTTTTACATATGCAGTGATCTATTACTTAGCAACAACAAATATTCACAATACAATTACATTAAATAAAATTTAAAGATTTAAATTTTTAAATGTTAATCATTTAAAATACTATTTAGATATTTAAAATTGATTCACATTTAACAATGTATATTTATCCTAGAAAACTGGACTAATACTCTCAATCTTAAAGAATATTAAAAATTTCATATTCTATATAGTTGAAGGAAACTATTTTTAAATAATAATGATGTTATTATCATTGATAAAAATGCATGTGTCTTTGATTTCCACATTATTTAAAATGTTTTCCTATCATTTACTTCAAGTAAATGATATAACTGACATTCTGCCTCAAGGATACTTCCACAGTGGGGAGGAGTCAAGATGGCAGAGAAGTAGCAGGCTAAGACTACATCAGGTAGCAGGAGATCAGCTAGATAGCTTATCAAACCACTGCAAACACCTATAAATCCAACAGGAAATCAAAGAGAAGAAGAACAGCAATTCTAGAAACAGAAAAGCGACCACCTTCTGAAAGGTAGGACCGGTGGAGAAGTGACTCCAAAGTGACGGGAAGATAGACCACAGGGGGAGGGGCCGGTTCCTGGCAAACGGCGGAGCAATGGAGGACTAAAACAGGACTTTTAAAAGTCTGCTCCACTGAGGGACATCACTCCAGAGGCTAAACCAGGGTGAAGCCCACGCAGGACAGTGTGGCCCTAGGTCCCACAGAATCACAGAAGGATCGGGGCTGTCTGAGTGTCATAGAGCTCGCAGGTATTAGACCAGGAAACCAGCTACAGAGACAGAGCTGAGAAGTGAGCTCTCAGTTCAGGTTTACCTTGAACCGGTCGCAGCCTGGGTGAGCTCAGAGCACGGCTGGAGGCCAGGGAGACAGGAGTGACTGGGCTCTTTTCTCTGAGGGCGCACTGAAGAGTGGGGCCCCGAGCTCTCAGCTCCTCCGGGCCGGAGACTGGGAGGCCACCATTTTCATTCTAGTCCTCCAGAACTCTACGGAAAACGTTCAGGGACAAAAGCTCCCGAAAGCGAACCCAAGCAGATTACTTAGCCTGGCCCCTGGTAAGGACGGTGCCATTCTGCCTTGGGCAAAGACACTTGAGAATCACTACAATAGGCCTCTCCCCCAGAATATCAACAAGAAATCCGGCCAAGACAAAGTTCACCTACCAAGGAGAGCAGCAGAGTTCCATTGGAGGAGAAAGCAAAGCATGGAACTCATGGCTTTCTCCCCATGATTCCTTAGTCTTGTGGTTAATTTAATTTCCTTCTGCTAAGTTTTTTTTAACTTTTAGCCTTTTCTTTTTTAATGTTTTAAACTAGTTTATCTAATATATATATTTTTTTTCTTTTTTATATTTTTTCTTAATTTGTTTTCTTTTTTTAATTTTTTTTTTCTAAACTTTATCCCCTTTCTCCCTCCCATGATTTTTGGTCTCTTCTAATTTGGTTAAAGTGTATTTTTCTGGGGTCTTTGCCACCCTTTCAGTCTTTTATTTGCTCCTTCATATACTCTTATCTGGACAAAATGACAAGGTATATGCCAGCAAACTTGACAATCTGGAATTTTGACATTGACATTGACAAAATGGATGCATTCCTAGAGACATATAAACTACCACAACTGAAACAGGAAGAAATAGAAAACCTGAACAGACCCATAACCAGTAAGGAGATTGAAACAGTCATCAAAAATCTCCAAACAAACAAAAGCCCAGGGCCAGATGGTTTCCCAGGGGAATTCTACCAAACATTTAAAGAAGAACTAATTCCTATTCTCCTGAAACTGTTCCAAAAAATAGAAATGGAAGGAAAACTTCCAAACTCATTTTATGAGGTCAGCATCACCTTGATCCCAAAACCAGACAAGGATCCCATCAAAAAAGAGAACTACAGACCAATATCCTTGATGAACACAGATGTGAAAATTCTCACCAAAATACTAGCCAATAGGATTCAACAGTACATTAAAATAGGATTCACCACAACGAAGTGAGATTTATTCCAGGGCTGCAAGGTTGGTTCAACATCCGCAAATCAATCAATGTGATACAACACATTAATAAAAGAAAGAACAAGAACCATATGATACTCTCAATAGATGCTGAAAAAACATTTGATAAAGTACAGCATCCCTTCCCGATCAAAACTCTTCGAAGTGTAGGGATAGAGGGCACATACCTCAATATTATCAAAGCCATCTATGAAAAACCCACTGCAAATATCATTCTCAATGGAGAAAAACTGAAAGCTTTTCCACTGAGGTCACAACACGGCAGGGATGTCCATTATCACCACTGCTATTCAACATAGTACTAGAAGACCTAGCCTCAACAATCAGACAACAAAAAGAAATTAAAGGCATCCAAATCAGCAAAGAAGAAGTCAAACTATCAGTCTTCGCAGATGATATGATACTATAAGTGGAAAACCCAAAAGGCTCCACCGCCAAACTGCTAGAACTTGTACAGGAATTTAGTAAAGTGTCAGGAAAGAAAATCAATGCACAGAAATTAGTTGCATTTCTCTACACCAACAACAAGACAGAAGAAAGCGAAATTAAGGAGTCAATCCCATTTACAATTGCACCCAAAACTATAAGATACCTAGTTTTAAACCTAACCAAAGAGGCACAGAATCTATACTCAGAAAACTATAAAGTACTCAGGAAAGAAATTGAGGAAGACACAAAGAAATGGAAAAATGTTCCATACTCCTGGATTGGAAGAACAAATATTGTTAAAATGTCTATGCTACCTAAAGCAATCTACACATTTAATGCAATCCCTATCAAAATCCCACCCATTTTTTTCAAAGAAATCGAACAAATAATCCTAAAATTTATATGGAACCAGAAAAGACCTCAAATAGCCAAAGGAATATTGAAAAAGAAAGCCAAAGTTGGTGGCATCATAATTCCAGACTTCAAGCTCTATTACAAAGCTGTCATCATCAACACAGCATGGTACTGTCACAAAAACAGACACCTAGATCAATGGAACAGAATAGAGAGCCCAGAAATAGACCCTCAACTCTATGGTCAACTAATCTTTGACAAAGCAGGAAAGAATGTCCAATCAAAAAAAGATAGCCTCTTTAATAAATGATGTTGTGAAAATTGAACAGCCACATGAAGAAAAATGAAATTGGACCATTTCCTTACACCACACATGAAAATAGACTCAATATGGATGAAAACCTCAATGTGAGAAAGAAATTAATCAAAATCCTTGAGGAGAACACAGGCAGCAACCTCTTCGACCTCAGCTGCAGCAACTTCTTCCTGGGAACATTACCAAAGGCAAGGGAAGCAAGGGCAAAAATGAACTAATAGGATTTCATCAAGATCAAAAGCTTTTGCACAGCAAAGGAAACAGTTAACAAAAATCAAAAGACAACTGACAGAATGGGAGAAGATATTTGCAAACTACGTATCAGATAAAAGGACAGTGTCCAAAATCTATAAAGAACTGATCAAACTCAACACCTAAAGAACAAATAATCCAATCAAGAAGCGGGCAGAAGACATGAACAGACATTTCTGCAAAGAAGACATCCAGATGGCCAGCAGACACATGAAAAAGTGCTCCACATCACTCGGCATCAGGGAAATACAAATCAAAACCACAATGAGGTACCACCTCACACCAGTCAGAATGGCTAAAATCAACAAGTCAGGAAATGACAGGTGCTGGGGAGGATGCAGAGAAAGGGGAACCCTCCTACACTGTTGGTGGGAATGCAAGCTGGTGCAACCACTCTGGAAAACAGCATGGAAGTTCCTCAGAAAGTTGAAAATAGAACTACCCTATGACCCAGCAATTGCACTACTGGGTATTTACCCTAAAGATACAAATGTAGTGATCTGAAGGGGTAGTGCACCAGAATGTTTATAGCAGCAATATCTACAATAGCCAAACTATGGAAAGAACCTAGATGTCCATAAACACATGAATGGATAAAGAAGAAGTGGTATAGATATACAATGGAAAACTATGCAGCCATCCAAAGAAATGAAATCTTGCCATTTGCGACAACGTGGATGGAACTAGAGGGTATTATGCTTAGTGAAATAAGTCAATCAGAGGGGGTTAGGGGGTAGGAGAAGAATAAATGAAACAAGATGGGATCGGGAGGGAGACAAACCATAAGTGACTCTTAATCTCACAAAACAAATTGAGGGTTCCTGGGGGGAGGGGGAGTTGGGAGAGGGGTTGGGGTTATGGACAGTGGAAAGGGTATGTGCTATGGTGAGTGCTGTGAAGTGTGTAAACCTGGCGATTCACAGACCTGTACCCCTGGGGATAAAAATACATTATATGTTTATAAAAAAATAAAAAATAAAATTTTTTTTTTTAAAAAGGGATATTTCCACAGTCACCACCAGCAGCTCAGTGCCCCAGCTCCAACCATATATGTTTTCCCAAAATCCTTACCTACCTCAAAGGCCCCAAATCTTCCCCCTCCCTCTGTCAGGAGTGGTTAGACAGCACCAATCCTTCAAGGACCCCTCAAGGGCTCCTGACACCTTGGAGCCTTGAAGCCAATCTAGTCAGAAATAATTTCTTTCCCCCATCGAGCTTGCCACTTTCTGTCTATAGTTCCTCTTGCACTTACCATGTATTTTGTAATAATGTTATCTTTTATCTATGTTCAAGATTTGAATTGTGATTTATTAAATCACATTCATTTGAGCAATATATGATATGACATTGTGTCCTTAAAAACATTTTTTTTAATCAGATGGGCTAACTCCATCTACTCCTCCTAAATTTGTACTTCCAAATTACCTGTTCTTTATGTAGAAACAAGTGATGAGAACTGGCCTCACCTAAGACATTTTTATAAAGGGAAACACCCAGCATTTAAAATGTTTCTTTATGTAGGCCAGGGTTGGTCCCTACCACCGCTTCTCTACATACAAGATACAGCATCAGAATTCCAGGGACACCTGGTTGGCTCAGTGGGTTAAAGCCTCTGCCTTTGGCTCAGGTCATGATCCCAGGGTCCTGGGATCTACAGCTCTCTGCTCAGCAGGGAGCCTGCTTCCTCTTCTCTCTCTCTCTCTCTCTGCCTGCCTCTCTGCCTACTTGTGTTCTTTGTATGTCAAATAAATAAATAAAATCTTAAAAAAAAAAAAAAAGAATGACAATGGTGTTTTCCAACATCATTTTCTCAGCGCCATGACAGAGGCACTGGGCAATGGGTCAGAGAGACAGGATTCACGTTCTGACTTTGTTCTAATCTTTTACTTGTCTGGTCCCCAATTTCTTCATCATATTGTAACATTATTGCAGGAGATCACTGGGAGGTCTTTGTTTTGGTTTTGGGTTTTGGCTTTGTTGTTTCTTCTGCTTATTTTAATTGTGGTGGCTATAAAGACTTGTAAAAAACTAAAGTGGGAAGAAGGGCCATACTAGATACAAGGGAGCTGCTATGGAAGGAGCTGGAAGAAGGGGCTGAAGCCAGCCTCCTGACCTTTCCAACCCTCACAGCAGCCCCACTCTGAAGCTCTTCTGTGGCGTGGATCCCAGGATAGTTCCTGAGGACACACTTTGAAATGGTTAAACTAGGTCAGGGCTTCTTAAGCATCAGGCGTTCTCATACCAACATAGGACTTTTTACCAGAATCAGCATCTACTTTACACTGTTTGTTCATGTATCCATCCTTTCAACAAAGACCTCCTGAGGCCCTACTCTGTGCTGGGCTTCTGCAGAAACAAAGCCGCTCTGTCAGGGGAAGGGTGGGAATAGCATTCTATAGAGCCCCATCTCTGGGGAATCCAGACGCTAAATTCACACATATCTGGGTTTGCTGGGATCTAGACAGACCTGCCCATTTCAACTGTTTGAATTCAGGCAAGTTATGCAAATTTTCTTTGCTTTACTTTGGTTTCATCTAAAATGGAGTTCAGCTCCTACAGTGGTTGTGAAGAGTAAACCAGGAACCACCTGGGAAGCTCTTAGTATGAGCCTCGGCACGTGACACTTCCTAAAAGCTGTTATTCTTCTAATCTACTTCCCTTTTAGCTTAAGTGATTTCTTTCCCCTCATCCTAAGCAAACAAATTTGATATACTAATTAGACATTTCTAACACATTTAAGGATATATACATAACTCCCTTGGAAATGTTCTTCTTTGCACCAAAAGTCATTTTGGTTCCCCTGGGGGACGTGTGATGCATTGGGGAGGCATAATTGCCCGATTCCTTTTGGTACCACCAGCTCATTCTCAGGAAAAATGCAGTAGAAGGACCTCATTTTCCTCTGTGTACCTGCTGCCACTCCCATCCATCTTATGACAGCAGTCATCAGGTGCTTACTTATTGTGTTTTATATCCAGGGAAAGGTCTGCCCCCATTTCTTCATCCTCCAAATAATAATCCAAGCCACACCAGGTGTGATGAAACCACATTCCCAGGACATGCAGGCACCTTGACAAAGACAAGAAACCAGTATAGGGAGAGGTGGTGAAAACATGTGTCTTCCTATACTGCTTATGAGTGATTTTTCAGGGGTGGAGACAAGAATGGAGTTTGTGAAGTGGGCAAAAGAAGATCCACCTTCAGATCACAAGTAACCCACTCCCTCCGCAAGGGCCCAGGTGCTGCCCAGAGAAGTTGCAGTGTCCTTTTCTTTCTCATTTCCCCCAAGATAGGGCCTTGCAGAGTCCTCTGCAAGGGCAGAGACAATAGGGAATCCCAGACCAAAGACCTTGCTAGGCTCCAGTTGTGCCATCGCATACAAGCAGTCTTTCTAGAAGCCAGACCTTTCCTAGGGCCTGTCTTTCCAACCTCCATCTCGTCCAACCACACACAAACTTTCTGCTACCATGAGTTACCTGCCAGTTATTAAGAGTCTTGTAGCAACCAAACAGAAATAGAGAGTCTCAGAAGTAAACCCAGAAGTCTTCTAGTGACAGGGCTATGACCAGCTCTCTGAGGGATTCAGGACACTCTCCATGGACATCCAGTTTCTCCTTCAACACTAAATAGAGACCACCACCCTCCCCTCCCCCCATCACCAGTATCCCTTAACAACCTGATTGGTGACCATATTTGGGTATAGTCAAGGGTCTGTGTTGTAGTCCTTTGTTACCAGCCACTTGTGTGACACTGAGCAAGTGTCACCCTCTCAACCTTATTTCCCCCTTTTGGAAATGGAGGAGTGTGTTTGATGTGATTTCTAAGGTCCCTTCCATAGCTAGGATTTAACCAATCTATTCCAACCACCTGTCTTTTCTATGACAGCCCTTCAAATACTTGACTGCAGGTTTCGCATCATCTCTTCCTTAGCAAACACGTCCCTTCCCTTCCACACGTCCCTGTCATGCCTGGTTTCCAGATCCCTCTCTGCGCTGGTCACCCTCCTCTGGAAGGGGGCCAACTCGTCAGCTCAGTTCAGATAAGGGGCGCAGCAGAGGCTGCCTGGGACTTCTTCCAGAGCACCTGCTCATTGCCAGAACCGACACTGTCTGCCTCAATTAGAATATCTGGTCACCTTCCCCTGTCCCCTAATCCTGTCACAAAACCACTGGCTTCACAGACACCAGGAGTTTCAGATTTAAAATACTTACTGTTAGGAAAAGACAGAAAAGCTACCCACTAATGCATAACCTCATCTTTTCCCAAACATTAATTTAAGAAAGAAGACACATTAAGAAAACTCCTGTAGTAAGTATAGTGGAGCTCGTAAACTTGTCAGAGAGCAGCTCGTCTCTAAATTATAAGCAGGGAGAAATCTATCTCCTCCGCAGTGGAAGAAAAAGGCTAGGTTAGTGAGCACAGCCAAGAAGATGCTGCTGCCACCTAGTGGTAGAAGCTATTTATATCACACCTCTGTCTGTGAGCAGGACTTACCTAATGAATCGCTGAATAAAATATATACTGGTTCGTTTTCCTAGTAGGAGTCCTGACCCAGAGAAAACTAATGGAGCTAGCACACTTGACCACTTCACCCAGACTCTCCATTCTTCTCATCTCTCAGACCACTCACCTTCCTCTCAGCCCTCCTCAATCAGGAAGCTAATAGGGCAGACAAACCCCGGAAGCATCGTGTGCACCCCTCCCATAGAGGGCAGCAGCACACGTGACCGCCCTCTTCGGACTCCAGAGTGTGCGGCGATTTCAGGACCACAGCGGCTTGTCCTCTCGCATCTCCTTGCCCATGCGTCTCCACATTCCTCACCCTGGTCCCGTGCCTCAAATAACGCTCCTGAAGAGCAAATGCCTTTGTCCCCAGTCCTAAGTGCGGTAAGGAAGCCTCTGAGGTCTGATTTCTATCTCTGCAGGGAAGATGAGCTGCCCGCCACCTTAGCATGATGACCATGGGATCAGTGTCACGTAAGGTCTGTGCGCAGAGCACTACCTAGGGACCTGCATCCTGGATGGGGACTCTGAGACACACAACCACATATTCCTAGGTTGGGCACTGCAAATTCCAAGCCCCACATGCCTGTCTCCATGAGGATCAGCAACCCCAGCCACTCCCCTTACAAATATGTCCCTTTTCCTCCCAAGTATCCTACTGCAGGACTGCGGAAGGGCTGGAGAATCAGCATGCAGGGAGCAGGGGTAACAGTGTATAGCTAGTTTAGTGATAATCCCCCAGGGCTGATTTCAGGAAGTTTGGCAACCTCAAAATAACTATTTTCCCCCATCACTAGCTCACAAGTTCTATTAACTGAAGAAAAAGTTGAGGGAAAGGAGGTATAAATTAATCAGCAGTAGAAAAGTGCTAAATTAAGCTTAATTTATAGCACAAAGTGATATTTACCAAAGCACCTTCTACAAAGAGAACTGCTGCTGTCTTAAAGAGAGAAAGGGAACACATGTTCCGGTTAAAAGGTGATGAGGAGGAATCAGGTTGGGAGGCAGATCCCAAACCAAATGGATTGTACAGCATATTTGCAGCCTGCTCTGGAGCAGAGGATAGAACCCCCTGCACATTATAAACCTGTAGTTCATGAGAAGGATTTGCACACCAACCAGTCACCAAGCACAGCTAGTTGGCCACACGCAATGTGCTGGTGTATGTCATAGGGTCATCCCTGTGGTGGAGCCCGGGGCCTGAAGGCACTCTACTGGTCCCTCCAGCACAGTGGGACACCAACAGCTGTATGGAATACCTAGAATAAGTTTCAGAACCATCCATGCCACACTGTGACTCTGGCTATCTTTGGGGGATGGGGGCAAGGAGACTAGGAACAGAGAAGGATGATTAATGGGAATATCAACTTGTAATATATTTT
>NC_081561.1:85380123-85555321 GCF_022355385.1 Mustela nigripes | reverse complement strand
AAAATATATTACAAAAATCCCATAGACAGAGCACCAGCATAGGTTGCCCCACCAGGTGCAGGGCTCATCTCTCTTTGTTTCTTCCCACTAGTGTCTAGCATTGGGCAAGCCACTAAAACCCTTGAGCCTCAGTTTTGTCGTCTGTAAAATGGAAGAGTTAATACCTAACTCCCAGGGCTGTTGTATTGATTGAGATTGTAATAGGAAGTCCTTGAAATTCAGTTGGTCCTAAATAAGTAATTTAAAAAATCGATGATTGCCCAGACCAGAGGCAATGCAGGCTTGGAGGATGGTGGTAAAGAAAATGAGAACAGAAAGACGGAAAGACATTTCAGAGACATGACAGAAAAAAAGATGATTCACCAATAAAACTGAGGCTCATGACCTCAGGCCTCCTTGTCTACTATACCTGCTCACCCTCCCTGGCTGTCTCCTTTCTCTTCTCAGGCTTCTAGAAGCTGCTGCCACAGGAGAATCTGAAGGGAAAAGAGAGAAACAAATGGAACAGAATGAATTTAAAACCAAATAAAGTCCATGGTGATTCTTTTAACTATTTCTGTGTCACAGTGGCTATTTTGTAAAGAATTTGCAAAGCCCCTGCTTTCTGTAAATGAGGAGATGTCCCCATCCTGGAGACATCCCACGCACGTCTCATTGTGATGGCCTCCTTCCATCTCTCCCTCTAAACCATATCACCCCCAAGGAGGCAATAATTGCTTCTTGAGGAACAGAATATATATAATATACACACAGATATAGAGTATGTCTGTGGTATTAAATTTTCATGAAACAGCATTAGAAAAATGTATCTAAAAATGCTCCTGAGAGGGGATGATAATGAAAAAAAAAAAAAAAAGTTGGAAAGCCTACTCTACCTGGTAAGCACTTTGGGGACAAGGATTCTCAACTTCACTGTGATATCCTCCACGCTGAGAAAAATGCCAGTGCATAATAAAGGGAGAGAGGGAGGGAAGGGGCAAGGAGGGAGGAGGGGAGGAAGGGGAGGAAGGGATATACCTGCATTTGCAGCCATCTTGAGCTACAAACAAGGGACAACATTCAATGGGCTTAAACAATAAACACCAATGGCTCACTTCACTGTCAGTTCATGGATAGGTAGTGAGATGCTTCAGAAATCTCAGCCCTGACAAAATAATCTCAGAAGAGAGGGCATCTTCTAGAAATTCCTCCAGAGCCTTTAACAATGTTCCCTTCTTGGCCAAGTTGCCTGAGTCCCATGACTTTTCCCGAACCACCTCAGGCAAGGGCATGGACTCCTCCTTAGCCCTGAAGCTGGTCCCTCACTCTCCCCCTCCCTCTCTTGCTCCCTCCAGTATATTATTAATCCAAAGGGGCAGAGGAGTGGAAAGAGCCCAAGTAAAATCAGGATTCCGGGAGGAAGGAAGAAGGAATGGACACTGGTTAGACAAACAATGGAGTCTGCTTAATCACTCAATGTTTCTGAGCAGTTTCATTAAGAGAAATGACCTTCCACAGTGTTCCATCCATAGTTTAATCAATCTTAACAAAGCAAACCATTTTTTAAATTAATTATTTTGATCATATTTATTCTGGCTGACTATTTAACTTAGACACATGAAATATGGTTGTACCTTTTCAGGGCATATGCACATTTTACATTATATTGTGGTCTTTTATTTAAGCAACCTTTTTAAAAAGATTTTATTTATTTGTTTGAGACATAGAGTGAGCAAGCATGAGTTGCGGAGAGGCAGAGGGAGAGGGAGAAGCAGACTCCCTGACAAGCAGAGAGCTCGATGATGATACTGGGTTCAGTTCCAGGACACCTGCCCCGGCCGGGATCATGACCTGAGCTGAAGGCAGTTGCTTAACTGACTGAGCCACCCAGGTGCCCCATATTTAAGCTATCTTAAATAAATCCTGGCTTTTTTCTGCGGGAGGGTGTATGGTATCAGAAAAGGAACACCGATCTGAGAACCAAAGGATCAGTGTTACAGTCTTAGCTTTTCTGAGTTAAGTGGGTGACACTGGGCAAGTCACTTCCTCTCACCAAACGTTGGTTTTCTTGGAAATAAAGATTATTACAGTCTCTCCATCTCTAAGATTCAGTATCTTGGAATATACTTCTACTATATTATAGATTATCATGGTTGTGCGGTTTTACTTATATTGGTGCTTTTGCTAAGTATTTTGGGTCCTGTTTATAATTTTTTGACATTGTGAACAGAAGCAAGCTCTCCATTGTAATGGTGTTTTAACAGGAAAATATAATCCATTTGACCATAAACCATGTCACATCATGGCTTCCATAAGGGAATATTTGTAGCAACAGAAGAAGCCTGCTGGATACAGTTTTAAATGATGGCACTCAATTGTTTGGATGGATGGATGGATGGATGGATGGATGGATGGATGGATAGATGGATAGATAACTGAATGAACAAATGTTCTTGCTATTTAATATTAGGCATAATTCACTGGTGACACTGAGAAAATTAAGTGGCGGGTATATATCTTCCAGCAATTATAGCCACTGAATATTGACCCTATTCTAATAACAGGCCAATGGAGGGCTCTGCAGCCCATGTCCACATTCATAGCACACTTTTTTGATAGCTTCCCAAAGAGCTCACTAGCCTTTTCATTAGACTCTCTGCTTTCTCTCTATTAACACATCTCAACAGTGTGTTGCCCTTGCTGAAGGAAGCCAGTGTCCACACTGAGGTCTATAATGGCCAGGAAAATCTCTGATGGTAGTCACATTTCTCTGGTCACTTTCCCCTAAAGGGTTATGAGATTTGGCGGCTCTGGATGGCTCAGCTTAAGCCTCCAACTCCTGATGTCAGCTCAGGTCTTGATTTGGGGGTCATAAGTTCAAGCCTCATGTTGGACTCCATGTTGGGTGAGGAACATACTTAAAAAAAGGGGGGGGGATTATGAGGTGTAGAAGTTGCTACCAATGAGTCTGAGTGGGTTTTATGCACTTTCCCACATGAGGATAATAAAAAAAAAATACACAGGTACAATTGCCACACACACCTTGAGCCACTTACAAAGTCAGCAAAAATTTTAGATTAAGAGTAGTGACAAATTGTCAATATTTCTCACACGAAATTGCCATCTAGGATTATTTTGAAAGCAGCTTTCCATTTTAGCCTAATAAATTAACATAATCAAATAGCTGTTGTCTTACTGCTTAAATATTCCCAGCTAATACATAAAGCCTAACTGACAAAAGCGAATTCTAGCAGCCTAGGCTCAGAAACTCTAGGACATATGCTTCCTCGAGTCCCCGGTCAACCCTACCCTGTGATTGCTGCTTTCGTGGCCACTTCCTGCAGCTGCCATCTGGCTGATTAGAAGGGGTAAAGAACGATGGTGACAAGCCCTCAGGGCACTACTCCAACCCTTTGGGAAACAGAAGGAAATGCTTGGGACTCTAATTAGAGACCCAGGAACCACTAATAAATAGTTCAAGTAGTCTCAAAGATAAGAGGGTACAGGTCTGGAAGAAGAGACCCCTTCATGTGCCATATTCCACATTCTCCGTTAGCGTCCTCCTTTCATTTTTAGAAGAGTCTCTAGCTTTTTTTGTTTGTTTTAATTACAAATCTGAGTGTTCAACCATGTCCCTATTATTAAGAACCTAAGAATATCTGCTCTGTGTCAGGCCTATGAGCTATTCAGGCATTCATTCATAGTGTCTGTTATGCACCAGGTATGGAATAAAATTCTAGGAATTTAAGACAAATAAGATAAAATTTTGCCCTGAAAATGCTTGTAACAGCTGATCCGATACTCCCTCCCTCCCTGTGACTCCATGTTTATCTGTCTTTCTTTTTTTCTCATTTGTTTATTTTGGAATTCTTGATCACTGCAGCCTACAGATCACAGGCTCTGAGCTCAGACCGGATTCGAATCCCAGCTCTACTTTTTATTTGTATGTGACTTGGACAAGTTATTTAACATTTCTGGGCCTCAGTTTCCTTAAGTGCAAAGTGGGGGGAAATGACAGCTCCGACTTTTAGAGGTGCATAGAAGATGTTAAATGGGTGGGACATGTTAGCCACTCTTACTAATACACCATATTCTCTTGTGCCATCAACAAAGGCATTATATTTAACTTCATCTTCATTAAAAATGTATAACTGAGATCAAAAAGACAACATTAGAACTGTTGTACAATATCAGAAGGTGGCTGAAACACGTTAATTCAGATTCAGATTATTACTTCAATCAACAGAGAAGTTAAATGCTTCTTTACACATTTATTATCCCTTGTAATAGGGAAGATTTTCTGAGTCCTCCAATGTGGGTGTTTCTTAACCTACTTTTGTGGATATCCAGGCAACCTCATTTGGTCTTTTTTAGAAAAAGAGGAAGTTTGTGCTTTCTTAAAAAATGGGATTACCTTCATTGTTCCCTCTGATTACAAGAGCAAGTCATGTTCATCACAAGTTTTTGGAAAATACAGCCAAGAAAGTATATATAGCAAAGAAAAAAAGTTCAACTCCCAACTGAAATAACAACTGGGAGCATTTCACATCTCTCTCTCTATGAGTTTTTATACATATACAATTAATAAAATGGTAAAATATAAGTTAACAATGGTTGAGAATTTATCACATGCCAGACACTACTCTAAGCGCTCTATATGTACTAATTTAATTTTCACAATACCTTTGTGATAGGCTGCCAAGAGTAGCTCATTTTACAGCTGAGGAAACCAAACCACAGAGATATTAAGTAATTTAATCATGGTCACACAGCTCTTTAGGGGCCATGCCAGGAAAGGGTAGAGCCACGATTCAAAGACAGTCAGTCTGGGGACGCCTGGGGGCTCAGTTGGTTAAGTGCTGCCTTCGGCTCAGGTCATGATTTCAGAGTCCTGGGATCTTTGAGGCCTCTATCAGGCTCCTTGCTTGGCAGGAAGCCTGCTTCTCTCTCTGCCTCTGCCTGCCACTTTGCCTGCTTGTGTGCTTGCTTGCTCTCTCTCGCTCTCTGACAAGTAAATAAATAAAATCTTTTAAAAAAAAAAAAAAAAAGGAAAGAAAAGACAGTCAGTCTGGCTTCAGAATTCACACATAAACCACTATGTTTTACTCCTTTTCTAAACTACACGTTATTTTCACCTAAAAATATAATGAAAAATTCTTTTCAGGTTCTTTTTTTTTTTTAAGATTTTATTTATTTGAGAGAGAGAGAGATTGACAGACACGGTGACAGAGAGCACAAGCAGCTAGAAGAGGGAGAAGCAGGCTCCCCACCAAGCAGGGAGCCCGACGCAAAGCCAGATCCCAGGATGTTGGGACCATGACCTGAGCTAAAGGCAGACGCCCAACAGACTGAGCCACCCAAGTGCCCCAGGTTCTTAATATATATCTCTAATTTAATAATGTAATAATCCTAGTAATATTCCATTCATATATATGTGCTCATATTTCTTATTTATCATAGAACAGTAGTATTTATACCTTTATAAATATATATTTATATACTTAACAGCCTCCCGTTGCTGAATGTTTAGGCCATTTATCATTATAAACAGTAACAAACAGTGACAATCATCCTTATACACACGGATACATCCACATCCAAATATTTCCTCAGGATAAATATCTGCAAGTAAAATGCCAGATCAAAGAATACTGACTTTTTAAAACTTTCAAAGGTTGGTGCCAAGTTGCTCTCCAGGAGACCTCTAGCCAGCAGAGTGTGTTTCTTTCACACTTCTGCCAACACTGATAAAATTTTCCTCAGGCTAACTGAAAGGAACATTGCTTTTCAAATTTCTATGTCTTTGATTAATAATTGACTGTTTCTTTATTAGTTAATTACTGTGTATAATTCTTTGATAATTGCCTTATCCTGCTTTTTTCTAACATAGTTTGTGACTTTTTCTTACTGATTATAATTTGTATTTGTGTATCAATATTAACATTTTGTCTGCTATTAGACATTGAAATATTTTCTTCAGTTTTAAAAAACTTTTATTTTCACTTTTTTTTTTTTTTTTTTTTTTGGTCTTTACAGGAAGAGGCTTTTTAAAAATGAACATTTTCACACAACCACTTAGGTGTGGCTAAGAAGAGCTGATACCAATTAAGGAAAGAAGGCATTCTTTAACCGAACGAGATAAAAATACTAAGTTGAAGGCCCAGGACTTTTTTTTTTTTAGGATATGTATTTATTAGAGAAAGAGAGAGACAGAGTGTGTGTGTGTGCACCCACATGGGTAGGGACAGAGGAAGAGGGAGAGAAATCCTCAAACCTACTCCCTGCTCAGGGAGGAGCAGGAGCTGAGGCTCCATCCCAGGACCCTGAGATCATGACCTGAGCACAAATTAAGAGGCAGAAAGTCAGCTGACTGAGCCACCCAGGTGCCCGGAAGACCCATGTTTTATAATAATTGTAAAGATACGGAGAAAGCAAAATATCAGCTTGATAGAGGAGCAAGTTCCCAGACGAGGAACTGGATGATCAGAATCACCGAGGGACTTGGCTTGAGTAACAGTATAATTAATTGATGGAACGAAATGGAGCCGGGACCACCTGGCTTTGGAGTCTGAGCTCTACATCGCACAAGTTCTCTGAAAAAACAAGGCCACGTCTTCCTGCCCCGCCCCTTCAGGGCGCCTGTCCAGTCTGCCGCTTTGGCTTAACGTCTGGATGACCTCCCCCTCTCCCTTACTGGGGCCAGGGGAACCGCACTCACCTGCGGATGCCAGCCTCCTGACCAGAGCGCTTTGGTTGTTGCTTAGGGTATTTTACTTTGGCTTTGGGAGGCGCAGTCGGCTCTGGTGGTGTCTCCGTGCCCTGGCTCAGAGCCAGCCGCCTAAGTTTTGGGGCTCAGGGCAAAACGAAAATGCGGGCCCCTTACTGAAAATGGGGGAGTAGTGAAAACTACGGGGCGGGGGGGGGAGCTTTTCTCTTTTCCTCACAGGTTGTTCGTTGGCCTTTCGTGGTGTTTTTTGTTTTATTCTATTTACTACCGCCCTCCCAGAGCACAGGGCAACTCGCAGGGCGACCGCAGACCCGCGCTGGTGCCGGGGACCCCGCGGTGGGCTCCACGCACGCACGGAGCATGCGCGCCCCCTCCTAAGCGGCGCCCCAGGCCCCGCGCCCGGCGAGGGGAAGGGGAGACAGAAGGGCCCCCGAGGTGGGGGTGCCCGGGGCCCAGGCAGCTGGCAGCCGGCAGCTCCCGGTAGGGGAGGAGGCGAGATGCTCCCCAGGCTCCCAGGCTATGATCCATGGTCCCACTGGAGTTCCCTTAAAAAACGCAAGTTCAAAGATCAAATCCGAATTGCACGATGGCCACGAAGCCAGCCCTGCCCTGGTTCGTCGTTCTGTGGGAGCACCTCCTTCCTGCCTGAGCTCGGGTCTGCGTGCACTGGGCTGCATTTATCTTTTTTCCTCCTCCCCTCGCCGCGCCAGCCCATTACCACCAAGCTGCTTGAGATAAGCACAGGCAGCCACCAGGAAAGATGTGAGGTCGGTGAGAACGCCCCAAGTGCATTCCACTTAATTACCAGGAGAAATTCTCTACAACTGCTTTTTATACTATTCCTAGAACCGATTAGCCGGAACCTTTCATTTAGATGCAACTTAAAGAGGCAAAAAACAAATAACTACGGTACTGTATATTAGCAGCTTAACCGGCTCCATTTGTTAAGTTTAAACAGATGAATAGCTTTCCAGAAATACAGAACAACACTTGGGCCCCTTGAATGCATAAGCATGACAGCTGCGAA
The DNA here is from genome assembly GCF_022355385.1 of Mustela nigripes. NCBI lineage: Eukaryota > Metazoa > Chordata > Mammalia > Carnivora > Mustelidae > Mustela > Mustela nigripes. The sequence continues at coordinate 85,547,588 of NC_081561.1, read as the reverse complement.
GTCACAAAGGAAGTACCATTTAGGTGGCATTTGCTAAAAAGTTGTATTTGGGAGAGAAAGAAAAAAGTTGTTGAAGTAATGACAAAACCAAAATAGAAACCTTCTCCTCATCTACTTTATTTCATGGATTAACAGCTCGATTATCAGTTTGGAATATGATGTAGGTGGGTCAGTAAGGAGCAGGTTACAGCATTTCCTAAAGGAAGGCTCTGTCTCCCGACTTTTTTGACTTATTTTTCAAGTGGAAATCATACACACGGGCTGCTTTTATAATCGCGTGACTGTAACATTTGCTTTGTCTTTCCTAAGGACATGTTAACTCGATAAATACATATACTTAAGAGAAAACAGAATTTCTGCAGACAGGCAGACGAGTTGCACGATTCCAATGACCACAGTTTAAAGCAGTGCTAAAAAATATACTAATTTTAAATATGATACTAATTTTATTTTCTTCTGTTTTAAAATTACGTATCGAAATGTTAGCGAAAGAGTTTCATGAACTTTGAACTCAAGCAAAGATTTTTGACTTTCATTTTGTTATGTCTTCCTTTTCATCTGTTCATTCCAAGAGGGTTTTTTTTGTTTTTTTTTGTTTTTTTTTTTTTTTTAATTAGCTTCATTGGGGGCTCCTAGATGGCTCTGCATCTGACTCTTAATCTCAGCTAGGGTCTTGATCTCAGTGTCCAGAGTTCAAGCCTGGCATGGAGCCTACTTAAAAATAAATGGATGAATGAATGAATGAAAGAGAGAGAGAGAAAGAAAGGAGGGAGGGAGATAATTAGCTTAATTGCTTTTCCACCGAAAGAGCCTAATCTTAGCATAGGTGATTTTGAATTGTGTTGATAATAATGTAAGCTCCATAGCAAAATGATTCATACAGATCTGTCAATTTGCTGATGAATAGACTGATTGAGGAGTGGCCTGTTGCTGAATGACACTTGATATGTTCGCGTGCTACACACAAAATAAAGACACTTAGCAGTTTTGAAAGTGTCGAGAGATTGTATGCTCTGGTTGAAAGATAACCGAACTGCATTATTCCAGCTCTAAGGACATTTTAATTTAATTTGAAACGAGAAAGCAACATCTGCTGTGAAAACAGTGCAAACAGAAACCAGGGACACAGAAGCAACCTGCCCAGTCTTTATCCTCAGTCCTTTCTCCTTCTTCCAAATGGTACCCTTTCTATCTTCTAATTTTGACCTATTTTGTACACATCTTATTCTAATCTTAATCTTCATTCCTTTCCTGACTGAAACCCTGAATAAATCAGTCTGTCCAACACACACAAGCAAGACAAAACCACTAGGTTCTGAATGTTGAGTGGGTGAGGGTGAGTCAATGCCCAATGTATGATACAGTGGGGCCAGCCACTCTCAAAATGTGGATTAATCCTTTGGTGCCCTGCCATTTCTCCGATAGTGCACTACTTGATTGGTGCTGCCTTCCTCCCTCCACCCCGCCTGTCCTCGCTACCTCCCACTTGAACAACCTACACCCACCCTTGTTCATTTCATCCTTCCAAAGCTTTCTTACGTTCATCATACCCATGCCAGCGGCTCTCCAAATGAGCACAGGTAGTATTGTGGGAATTAGTTCCCAGTTCCTCATATCATATGGGCTTTTTATTAAAAACTTTCTACCAGAAAAAGAACCTGTGGTCCAAGCGTCCTTCTGGTTCTCTGTTCCCATCTCCCCTTTATAGGCAACCTCTCTCCCTTAAAAGGATAAAAGTCCACCTCTCCTCTATCAGGACTCCATATAGTTTGGGTTTAACATTCTCTCAGGCAAAAAAGACAATATCAATTTGAAATTGGTAGCACTGGTGCTGAGACTTTAATCACCAGCTACCAAACCCTTTTTGCAAGTTAGATGACCTCTGATTCTTTTGCAAAAAAAACAAACAAACAAAACAAAACTGATAAATCATTAAAAAAAAATTTTTTTTTTGACACATCACTCTATGATTTTGTTAGAACACATTTTGGAGAATCAAGTGACTTTCCTGCAACAGAACTCTTTCCATTACCATCTATTTATTCAATGACCAAAATTTCTCAACACATCTATAAAAATAATAAATATAATGAGAATAGGAGCTGAACCCTACCTTTTCTACCATAAGTAATATTCATCTATAAACATGTGTAATAACTTTATAAGCACCCCACATATCTCACTGAGATACATCTCTAAATAGCATCTTATTTTTATATTTAGTAACTATTAATATAATTTGTAATATAATGATGTTGAATACTCATTGAGTACTAATAATACTTGTAATAACTCAATTGCAGAAGAAAATCTTTACACTTAGGGTCCTGTGGTCAAAAAATTAATTTTAATTTTTATACATATTTTTGTTTCAAAAATATATTTAAAATTTTAAAGCATAGAAAACACTAGGATAAAATTTCTATGAGGGAATAGAATATACATGTGATTTCATAAGAAATAAGGGAAAAAAAGTGTTGTAAAATATCCCCCCACATATGTCCATGTCTTTCATATCACCATGGAATTTGGGTTCAGTCAAGTATATTGAAAATTACATATCAAGTTTATTTCCAATAAAATTAAAGTGGAAATTACATTCTTTGCAACAATGTAAACTTAAGTCGAAAGTTTTTAGATATCAACTGCAAAATAGACTTTGAAAATTCTCTTTGGGGATCTGAAGACCACTGGACTGCCCTATTCCAATCTACACCTCTTCCATCCCCAGGGTTACCATCCAGAATGTCCTGCTTTCAGCTATGGTACAGTGATCAAGAGCATAGGTTCTGCAGTTGGGAAGACCTAAGCATAATTCCTGGGCCATCCAGGGTGCAAAACGTTAAGATGCTCACTCCCAGGTTCAAGTGCATTGACCTGCACTTGCACAAACCTGAGAGTTTGCCTGCTTAAAGTCTTCTTCCTGTGTGCCTCATTGCTTCACACTAGTCTTTTCCACTTATTACTGAGTAATCACAATAAATTATTTTGTTTCTCTGAGCCTCAGCCCTCCCAGTAACAGTGAAAATAATGCTGCTTTACAGAGGTGCTCAGGTAGGTTAAAGTAGAGAATATGCAGAACACTTGGCAAAGGGGTCGCCAATCAGATCGCCGCTGCCGTTTTCTGAAACTGAGGCAGGTGTCTGATAAACCAATCCATGATAAGACAGTGGTCACTGAAAGATTTTAAGGATTATCAATCCAAGAGGTCTGATGTTAGAAGGCCCTTGGAGAGGCAGTATTTTCACACGCGCGCATGCCTTCTAGCACGCATGCACACACATGAACACACACGTGCAAGTGCACACAGCAGGGGTGCAGGTTTTACCCCTTCCCTCCTATCTGTCCTCTCCTGCCACCCTCTTGCCTCTGCTTACACTGAGCTGTGCCCTTTCTGTGCTCAGGAACGTCCTGATTTTTCAAAACCAATCTGTAAAGGGCAGGGAACTTCCGTTCCCGTTTTAAAAGCATAGATATAAGCACTTAGCCCACATAATACTTCAAACCGAGTACAATACCACCTAGCAGCATGTTCTCTACAAAGGCATCATTCATGAAGATATTAAAAGGTACAGAAAGGTTGGCTTCCCCATGAGCACGATAGATAATTCTATGAGAAACCCAGTGAGTTTGGTCATCTCCTTTTCCTCCTCTGCCTGTCTTAGTCCACTGGGGCTACTACAGCAAAAATACCACAGACTGGGCGGCTTGTGAACAATAGAAATGTATTTCTCACAGTTCGGGAGGCTGGAAAGTCCCAGATCAAGGCCACTGTAGATTTGATGTCTGCTGAGGACATGCTTCCTGGTTTATCGATGGCTGTCTCCTTGCTGTCACCTTACACGGCGAAAGGAGACAAGAAAGCAGACAGTTCTCTGTGGTCTCTTTTATGAGATCATTAATCCTGCTCATAGGGGCTCAACCCTTATGTCCTAAACACCTTCCCAAAGCTCCACCTCCTAGTACCACCGCACTGAGCATTAAGTTTCAACATACAAATCCTGGGGGGCACAAACATTCAGACCAGAGCCCTGCTCCCTGGTCGGGCCCCCTGCAAGATTTGCCTCCACCCTGCAAGCACCCATTACTGACACTGAGTGGGCTACACAGAGCATAATTCTGTACAAGATGCAGACCCGAGTAAACATGATGCTTACCTTCGGTTAGCTTCAAATTAAGACGATATAATTGTTTTCTTCTCTTTGCTGCTTATTTTCTCTAGTCTCACAACACCAAAACAGGTATTTTTCGCAATGCTGCCCTGAGTCATGCCCAGAGTCACAGAGATGCTAAGTGTTTAGTCAAGCCCACTAAGGAAGAGAATTTTACTCACTCAAATATTCATCATTCACAAGTGTTTCAGAGTACCTACTGTATGCCAGGCAGCTAACTGTAGATGTAGAGAATAAAGCAGAAGCCAAATGGGGGAGGAAGGGGGATCCCTACTCTCATGATTTTTTTTTTTTAAGAAGGTTGGGATGGGGAGGTGTCTTTCTTAATAAAATTAAAACTCAAACCCTCAAAGCTCAGGCAGCCAGGGAGATCCCAGCCAATCTCATAAGCTATTCGGTCATACGCTTCTCTTCTGTTACTTCAAGCAGCACTACCCTGACCTCAGGGATGTGTCATACCCGCTTTATCTATCTACAGCATCCTAAGGCCAGTGAACCAAAGCCAGCCTGCTGCCTGTTTTTGCAAATAAAGTTTTATTGGAACCCAGGCACACTCATTCATTCATGTGTTGTCTGTGGCTGCGTTTGCACTAAAATAGCAGAGTTGAGTGGTTGTGACAGAGAACACTTTGACAGGCACACAAACCCTAAACTATTTACTATCTGATCCTTTAGGAGAAAAGACCAACTCCTAGTACAGAGGAGTAAACCATGCCAGCACCTTTCCTTAGCCGCCCCCCCCAAGCTTATCTGAAAAAGGCTCAAATTTTCAAAAAGATTTTACTAAATATTTTCAGAAAACAAAATGAAAGTGAATACAGAGACTAAAATAAGCATACAAACACTGTGACCCTGGACTTCAGTATCTGACCCCGTCATAGCTGACTTAGCATAACATGCTCTGCATTTCTTTAGTCTCTATAGTCTAACCGAAACCTAAAGGCAAACCCAGAGCTGCAAACTCATGATTTCCTCTCCTCCCAGTCTGGTTCTGTGTGGACACCTCCATCTTGTGATCCAACATGTGGGAGCTACTTCCTGGACATCTTGAGACCTACGGGTTAAAACCCAAAAAAACTCTCATTGCACAATTTTCCTGGGACTATTTTCTCTCCACTTTCCATAGCATTCCATGCTGCAGGTTCTCCTCTAACAACTGACCCAGTCAACAATCCCAATCCCTCAGAAAACAGTGTTGTCCAGACTACAAAACCAATAGTATAAAAACTCAGGATAAATACAATATCCCAATGCCAAGGCCACTTTAACAGACAGAGAATGATGGTCAACCGAAGGATGATTTTATCCATTTCTCAATTCCCAACTTAAGAAACCCGATCTCCTAGAGAATATACAAATTACATGAGAAATCAAATATGTGGATGGCAATAATCTGAGAACTACATGAGAAAAGTCCATAAATAGGTGGAAACGTAAATGCAGTTGCTGAGAGTGTAGAACCGAAAAATGGTCAGAGGAGTTGGAGGGAGAGGTGAAGAAGGTCTCTTTGAAGGATTAAACCTCAGGCAAATGTGAAGGAACCAACAGGGAAGATCTGTATTACTGAGAGACCCTCTACTGGCACTTGGCCCAACCTCAATCCTCCTGAACATTATCTCCTCCCTGCTAAATTATCTCAACAGCAGCGGCCACAGAGGCAGGTGACAGAGGGCCTGGTCACGGCAGCTGAGGCATTAATCTCCATGTTTACTGAAACTGAAAGAGAGAGGGAGAGAAAATTTGAAGAGATCTTAACTCTGTAGAAAAAAGGATCTTTTGACAATCAGCTGTTAAATACATCTTGCTCAAATAATCATCTCCTCATTCCCATTTTATTAGTAAAACATCCGCTAAAAATGGAGGAATTCTGGAACTCAGCAGTAATGCACAGAAGCTTTCTCTCATCTGGACAGAATGAACTTTATAATGGCAAGGGAGCTGCGTATAGATGCTGATTTCCAGAAAACTTACAGAATCTCCTCAGCACTGCGTGTTCGTCCACCGGTAACTGTGCTTTCACTCAGTGAGTTCCTTCAGCACTGTCTCATGAAATAAAGAACATTGTCCTTGTAACTTAAATTGATCTAGACTTTGCTGTAAAACAACAATAAATAGACTTATGAATATAGATAAGATTAAGATTAGTCATTTGCCTTTGGATTTTTATCTTCTATCTAGTATTTGGAGGTCAAAAATGTATCATAACTAGTATTCAGTTTTCTTCAAAGGAACAAAAATCTGTTTCTGTGGAGTTTTGGCATCCCTGTTCAACATCATTTCGTTCTAATGGACACTGTCTTCTGTTTTACAATTTACGTTTAAATGCCAAATATTCTACTTTGATGCATTTCCAAAGGAAGATTCAAATGAGTTGTCTGATTTTATTTTAAGAGTAATATTAAAGCCTCAATCTATGTCACTCATTGAGGTGCCTCATTAAAATCTTTAAAAAGTCATCACCTTTGTTCTATCTGTGGAGGCTTATTGAGGGGAGGGTGGTTGGAACAAGATGAAGGGGATGTTTTCACCAGAGGAAAATTGTTCCAGGATGAAAAAGCTCGCAGGAATATATAACATGTTTCAGAAAAATTTAGGAGGAAAAAGCAAAGGGTAGGAGGAATCTGATCCTGTAAGTGTCAGACCCACCAGAGAGAGACTGCTCACGCATGACATGTTTCAGATCATTTGACGCGGTCACACAAGCAACAGAAAGTTATATGGTTTTTAATCTTCGGGTGGCAGGGAAATGATAATGTGGGTGGATAAGGGGGGGGAAATGAACACCTCTTTTTTTATTTAAATTACTTTTGCGCTTGTTCTAGACTGCAGAGGAGTTGACAAGCCACCCAGTTCACACACGCTCACACCTCCCCACTTCTCCAGGGCTACAGCGAAGTTTTCCACAGACCTGCTGGAGCCGCTCATCATCTCCCAGATTGCATCTGAGGAGGGGTGGGTCCGTGTGGGCATCGTGCCATATGCCCTGGGAAAACAGAGGAAAGAACACATTTCCTGTCTCTGACGAAAAATTCAGACACGTGGGCAGACAACCACAACACTGAGCAGAACGTCTACAGAGACTATGAGCCAAGCACCCATCCCAACTGGGGATGGGGTGTGGAGGGGGAGGGAGACCTCCCCAGAGGAGGGGACAGTGGACTGTGTTCGGAAAGACGGATGGAAGTTGTGCAGGAAAGGGGAAGGACATTTCTGGCAATCCCAACTGTCCCACCTCAGGAAAGAAGATACGGAACAGAAAAGGTAAGTTTGGAAATTAAAGCAAGGCCAACCACAAACTGTCTTGGAGGCTATCCTGAGTTTGAATTTCATTCTGAAAGAGATGGGAAATGAGTACTGGGCTTGTGAAGAAGGGAATAATCGGACTTGCACTCATGGCTTCAGTGTTGTGCATAGGCTGCCAACTCTTCTCTAAACGACTCAAGTCAGGAAAACCAACTAGGATAAAAGGTACAGCTGGAGCAGAGAGTGTGAGAACAAGAAAAACATGTAAGGCTCAAAAGTATTTTTAAGAAAGGAGGATACCAAACATTCTGGTGGATTGGATGCCGGAAGTGATTGAGAGCGAAGGCAGGAGTAGAGAGGCTGGTGCAACTCAGGGCTCAGGAATGGGGGGGCCGCCTGGAGGAGAAGGAGGGACTGGTGGGAGCCACAATGGTGGGCACAGGTGAAATGATGTGAGTTTAGTCACCGGAAATATCCCATGAGCAACCGATCTAGAGTCAGAGCAAGGTAGAAAGACACATTCGGCTAGCATACAGCAGGTAACAGAAGTCAGGCATAGGTGAAATGCTGGGGGAGCGGGGGAGAGGGAACCCCAGAGAACACCTGAGGGGCCATAAGGAGGAGACTGAGAAGAAAGGGACAGATGGGCTGAAGGGAAACCAGGAGAGCCTCATAAAAGCCAACAGGAAGAGTGTGTTTAGAGAGTGACCAATAGGAATGAAAGGAGGGACTTGGCTTTTGTAAATCTGCCATCTCGGAGGATCCTTGTAGATCATCCTCAGTGGAATCCTCTGGGTAGAGCCCGGATCTCAACGGAGCACTCAGTGGGGGAAGGGAAAACAAAAACTGCAGTGCGGACTTGAGTTTCAAGAGGCTTGACATCAAAACCACATAGGAAGGAGGGACAGAAAATAGGAGAATTCAAAGGAGTATGTGTGTGTGTGTGTGTGTGTGTGTGAGAGAGAGAGTCTTGAATTTTGCTTCAACAGTGTGCCTTCTAATTCCTGCCTAAGGAGAACTCTGGGAGTAACCTAATCCACTTCTCAGCTTTTAAATTAAAAGAAAGCTGTGTGTGGTATAGGAATTTATGGAACACTTACCAAATGTCAGAAATTGTGTTTTTTCTTTTATTACCCCAGAAGTTCCACAACACAGACACTCGTATTTTTTCTCTCTTAGAACAACTGAGGAAACTGAGTCAAATGTTCACTTGTTTACCCACGGCCCATAGTATGTAAATGGTAGAGCTGGAATTCGGTTCCAGGTCTATCAGATCTGAAACACCAAGACTCTGAGAGAGAGAGAAAGAGAGAGAGAGAGAGAGAGAGAGAGAGAGACAGCAATTCTCCAGGGATTTCACTTCTGGATACTGTTTCCTTCTCAGCAAAATGAAGGCTTTGGCCTGGGAGGTCAGAGTCACTGTTTACTTGTTTTCTCGGGAGCGCCATGCAGTCAGGACCCAGTGGTTCCTCGGAAGAAGCAACCCCCTTGGTAAATAAGTCATGCGAAAATCCATCTCCTTCTCTTGTTGCCACTTTAACTCTCATCGACACACCTGAACACACAATTCTATTATTTTCAAGCGCTTAGACATAGGAGGAGCTGAGTTAGTTTTAGAATCTTTAGTGCCTGGCTCAGCATGCCGAAGGCCCATTACACAAACGCCCTTTCCCAATGGTTCCAGAAGAGCTAGACCAGTAAGGAGATTTTTCTTCATTCCTTTTATACCAGGTTTCTTCATATATATGTTTTTGTCATTTTAAATATTTTGATATGCAACATACATTCACAATAGGGCACACACCCTAAATATTTATCTTGATGAAATTCATAAGATGAATCCATCCATAAAACAAGCACCCAATGGTTGACTCCTTTTGGAAATTATTTGTTCTTTGTTTCCACAGTTATAAAGCTTACTTAGAAATTCAACTCTCTACCTTACAGTGAATATAGAAAGGCTAGCTAATTATAGCTTTAACTGTAAAACACTTTGACAAACTTGAAGTAGTTAAAGAGCTGCTTAAATTGATTATAATGTCACATGGTTTCGACTTAAATTATTTCACCTGAGAGAATGTCAAACTGTCCTCATTAACAGATCACAAAAGAGATGTGCTTGAAATTCAATTTAATGGAGACTTGTGAATTTTAAAACTGTTGGTGGCTTGTAACCTGGAATATTCCTGTGCAAGTTCTCTGATTCAGCCTCATTCCCTTCCCATAACTTTTTCTGCATTCCTTTTTTCTGTAGCAATGGGAAATCTTGTGTTTGAAAGTCATAGTGGTCCCGCAAACCTCCATGTGTTACATGTTGGTCAAATGGCTGGCTGCCATTGGCCCTCAGTCTCGATTCTTGGTTTGCAGACAGCCTTAATGATGTTTTGTACAAAGCCATATTCAGATTCTAACTTTCTCCAGGCAAAAACCCCTTTCAGAGTCTGATCTTGTTCTAGATCATTTCTAATCTGGAAGGGCATGGTTCAAAACAGCTCAGGTGGATCTCTTCTTGGGGCAAGAATGAATAGGAAAGCAACTGGCCCCTTTTGAGGACTATGAGTCTACCTCCTTAAGGGGAAGAGGGGAGGGAGAACACTCTACATGACTAGGGTTAGGTAGAATCTAGAGAATCTCTGAGTGAAGAGTAAGAAGAAAGTTTGACTAAACTGTGCAAGATTTTGGTCCCAAGATGTCTATAGCACATTGGCATTGTGGTTATTCCACAACGATATGAACCAATAATAATGCTTTTTTTTTTTAGATTTTATTTATTTATTTGACAGAGAGAGAGCACAAGCAAGCAGAGCAGCAGGCAAAGGGAGAGAGAAAAGCAGACTCTCTGCTGAGTAGGGAGCCCGATGTGGGGCTCAACTCCCGGACCCTGGAATCATGACCCGAGCCAAAGGCAACTGCTTAACCCACTGAGCCACCCAGGTTCCCCAGTAATAATGCTTCGTGAAGCATGTGGAAAGGGGTCTCATTTATATTATTTATATTGACTCACACTTTGTAACCAATCAGTCCAGCATGACTGGGAATTGCTAGAATGATTAGTTCTCTTTTCAATAGTTAATTTTGGTAAATCTAGTCATTATATGTAATCTCTGGGAAGTTAGTTTTTCTTCTACTTGCTACCTGCCTGAAAGATCTGACTCATAATCTAGATTTGTACTGTCTGTAGACAGATAATTCTCATTCCCAAATTATATGCCTCCAATCTTTCGAGCTTAGAGACTTACTGAGGAAGTGAAATTAGACCAGCTTTGGTAGTTACTAACTTTATCCTGCCCTGGAGCAAACATCTGTAGTTAGCAAATTAAGGGTCTGTATTGTTTTATTTTGCTTTTGATACTGGCTTATGTTAGTTCACTTGCCATGTACATATGTCTTACCTTCCCAAGATGGATATTAGCTCCTTGAAGGCAGGAACTACTTTCTTTATATTTCTTTATATATTTTCTTTATATATTTATTTATATACATTTCTTCATATAATTTATATATTTATTTATATATTTCTTTATATATTTTATATATATATTTTTCTATATATTTTCTTTATATATTTCTTTATATGTCCAAAATGTCTTAACACAACATATTGCAGAAGACATATTTATTAATTGGAAGTTTGGTCTGAGAAAAGGGAAAAGCCTAATAGACCATATTAATATTTTTTAAATTTAGGAATATACAACTTAATTTTTATCTGTCATAGTCATTATATGAATCCAAAGAGCCTTTTTTAAAATCTTATATAATCCTTAACAAATCACTGTATTTTCGCCTATTTTTACTACTTTTGTATTTTAACCGTTATAGTAGATTTGTAAGTGATTAACTCACCACCTTTACATCAGTAGATTATTCTGAATTTTACTCTACATTTATCAAAACTCAAATAGTCTTTTGTGAATGTAAACCAGTGTTGCAGACAATGAATGAATCAACCATTCTGTAAGGCTGACTATCTCAGAGAGATCAGCATCTTTTCCATAATAATTCTAATAGCTTCAGATGAGGACCACTTATAATCCATCTTTGAAAAGGTAAGACTTTTTGCCTCTGGGCAGCTAACAGAGCCATCACAACCAAGCCAAATGCTTCTACAGAATATTTTAGATCATATTCTTATTCTCACCCTTACCAATTTGTAACGTCTCAGAAAAACGTCATTCTATATGACAATGAAATTCATTCTCTCACCGAAGAGCAACAGCTCTCCCAAGCAAACCCTCAAGCATGACATGAATAGAAGGAATAAGAAATGTACTTTGAGATGCATGCAGATGAACAATGGAGGGATCTTGTTGACCTTCTCAGAGAAGAAAGTCTTTCTAAATCTTGAACGATGGTATTATTAAGCTTTTCAGAGCAAAATACGGATATAGCTGTTTTTCTAATTAAGGTGTCTGTTCAACACAAGTATTGGCATCTCATTTAAATAATTATCTGGTAGGGTATACTGCAATTCCATGTGGTATATTCAGAGCGTCTAATCAGGAGAAATTCTAGCCTGCTTAGGAATGTTTGTTAATTAAAAGATTTGGAGATTTCAGTGGAGTACCTCCAGCTTTGGGAAAATCCTCAAAATAAAGCCAATAAAAATTACAGCCCTTACTGTTCATCCAGAACTAATAGCATGCTCTGGCAGGCATCTAAAAGCATCCTCAGCTACATAGTAGTAGCTCCATCAAATAGGCCACTTTTAGGAACCCACCTTTATTATCCTTCCATAGCTGGATTATCCCTACTGGTCCAGCTTGGCTAGTCTCCCCAAGTATCTTTTTTCATTACTGAACCTAAAAACAAAAGGAAGTTTTTGGTCCCTAAATGTCCAGCTTACAGAACAGTGACTTGCCCAGGTTTTGAAGACAACATTGCTTGTAAGTAATATATAAATGGTCAACTTCATAAAAGGAGAATTAACTGGATGTCTGTGGTATAATTTGGTTTTGATATTTTGGACAAAAATACCATAACAGAAAGTTCAGGAAGGAATGTCAGTGCATTACCTTTTGGCAAGGTCTGCCATTAAAGGGTCTGTGAACTTCTTCATTACAGGTGTTTCTTTTATTTTCATAATAAATGTGTTGTTGAAATTTAGTTTGGTTTAAACTAAACTAAAATAGTTGTGGGACTCCTGGGTGGCTCAGTCAGTTAACCACCTGACTCCAGTTCAAGTCATAAATCCAAGATCCTGGGATAGAGCCCCATGTTGGGCTCCCTGCTCAGCATGGAGTCTGCTTCTCCCTCACCCTCTGCAGCTCCCCCTGCTTGTTCTCTTTCTCTCTCTGATAAATAAAATATTTTCACTGCACAAGAACGGATTCATGCATTAAGCGAGCGCTTACTAAATGTCCACCTAGAAATCATAGTTCCTAGAAATACAAAGACAGACAAACCCACGCCCTGCTCTGTGACAGCTCAGTCTAGTGAGGATGCAAACATAAATAAAAATACAATGTAGAGTGAAAGTCTCATAACAGATGTTGAAGTAGACCCTTCTGGGATAAGCTTAGAGGCAGTTGGGCAGGCTTTTCAGATATGGTAACTTTCTACCTAAAGAAACTGTGTTCAGAACACTCCTATAAAGCAAATCATTTATTTATTTTGTTAATTATATTTCATATATTAAGCTTTAAAAAATTTAACAGTAGTTAGTGTACACATTAGTACACATTAGTAATTAGTGTACACATTATTCTTAAAACAAACAAAACAACCTTATTCTGGATCTCTTTGGTCATCCCAGTTTTCAAAGAGGAAACTGAGGTCAACTCTTCCCCTGCTCCCCTATCTCATGTGCTCTCTCTCTCTCTCAAATAAATAAATTAAATCTTTATAAAAAAGAATCCTCCTGCATCCAGAACTTCTTCTGGATTCTTAAATAACATCTTTAGCCATATGCACTTTTTGCCCCTTGCATTTGAGTTAATAACTACATATTTTTCTTTTTACCATTGTGTCTTAATCAGAGGTTCTCTTGGGTGTGACTTAGATGTGTTAGCTCTGGATACATGCCACATAGCCCTGATGCCCCTACTATGTATGTATCTGAGATATCTTTGAGGTCACTGGTTTACTCTCTACCCAGCAGTTTTTCGTGGTTCTTAAAAAAAAAAGTCTTCCTTCCCAACAATAAGAAAACAACCCTGCTACAAAATGGACTAAAGACCTTGACAGACACCAAGGAAGAGATGCAGATGGAAAATAAGTATATGAAAAATACTCCATATCATATGTTATCATGGAAATTCAAACTAAAATGAGATACCACCACGCATCTATTAGAATGAACAAAATTTAGGACACTGACAACACAACATGCTAGCAAGGATATGGAGGCCAGAAACACTCAAACATTGTCAGTGGAAATCAAAATGCTACAGCCCCTTTGGAAGGTAATTCAAGAGTTTCCTTAAAAATAAGCATACTCTTACCACACAGTCCAGCAATTGCACTGCTCAGTATTTACCCAAAGAAGTTGAAAGCTCGTGTTCATACAAAAACCTACACAAAGATGTTTATAACTGCTTTATCCATATTGCCTAAATTTAGAAACAACCAAGATGTCCTCCAGTAGGTGATGGATAAACTGATACATCTAGACAATGGGATATTATTCAGCACTAAAAAGAAATGAGCTATCAAGACATGGAAACTTAGATACGTATGACTAAGTGAAAGAAGCCAATCTGCAGGGACTACATACCATATGTTTCCAATTATATGACATTCTGGAAAAAAGTAAAACTATGGAGACAATAAAAAGATCAGTGGTTGCCAGAGGTTGGGAGATGGGAGGCAGAGAGATGGATAATGAGACGACAGAGGATTTTTAGGGCCATGAAAATACTCTGCATGGGCGCCTGGGTGGCTCAGTGGGTTAAGCCTGCCTTCGGCTCAGGTCATGATCTCAGGGTCCTGGGATCGAGTCCCGCATCGGGCTCTCTGCTCAGCAGGGAGCCTGCTTCCTCCTCTCTCTCTCTCTCTCTCTGCCTGCCCCTCTGCCTACTTGTGATCTCTCTCTGTCAAATAAATAAATAAAATCTTTAAAAAAAAAAAAAAAGAAAATACTCTGCATGATACCATAATGATGGACACCTGCCACTATACATTTGTACAAACCCACAGAATGTAGAACGACCAAGAGTGAACCCCAGTGTAAACTACAGACTTTGTGTGATAATGATATGTCAGTGTTGGATCATCGGTTTTAACATCTGTGTGACTGGTGGGAGGTGTTGATAATGGGGAAGGATCTTCCTGTAGGGGTGCAGGGGGTACTTGAGAAATCTCTGTAACTTCCTCTCAGTTTCACTGCGTATCTAAAACAGCTCTAAAAAATAGTCTATAGAGCCTAAATAGTCTAGAAAGGGTTGTCTGTTCATTCACCCTCTTCTATGGCTCCTTCTTCCATGATTCACTTGGTTCACTTTCTTGCTGTCTCTTTCCTTCATGTTATCCTTGTGTGTTGCCTACCTTCACTAAGATAACTCAGTGCTAACTTAGTAGCTGCTAACTGTTCTGTTCAGAACCGCATTTCTTCAAACTCAGCATGACCAATATCCTGGGATGTTTTCTATTATGAGACCCCATCAGGGAGACTGCTGGCCTCCAGTGGGCCCCATCTAGTCATTTGCTATTTATTAGTTATATTGATCACCACCCCCAGAGGGATGACAGAAATCCTGGCACAGATAGTAACTCCACAATACAGAAAAAATTTGTTCATCTGCCAAGAGCTCTTTCAAACACTGTTCAAAAGATTAAAGAAAGGGCAGGACAACTTCCCCTTCCATTTTTTGTCTGACCTATTTCTACCTTCCCTGTCTGAATTGTTAACAATGTTCTATATCATTTTTCAAGGCAAGCATCCTAGCCAAAACACACACACACACAGAAGAAAGTTTCTTTATGAACATTTTTATTGGCTTGAGCAGAGCAAGTGTCCTAAAGCCTGACTGCATGGAGCCTGGGGGCACCAAGAGCGCTGGCAAGAGCCCTTATCCTAGGCAAGTAGACTTCCGAACAGCCTACACCCAGCCATCCTGCCTCTCTGCCTTTTATTCCTTATCTGGCAGATTCAATTTGCAACATTTTATTTTCCAAGAATGGCACTATAGGGAAATGAGGCTTACCTATCAGGCCATCTTAAAAGGAGCTTATAATCCACTGTAGCTTCCAATTGAATGAGAAAACTGAAGTTATACTTTGATTTCATGACTTTGATTTCTTTTGTCAGTCAGTCAAAAAGTATTTGCTGAGTGCTAGTCCATGTTGCAGGCATCAATTGGGCAGAGGGAAAGAGCAGGACAGATAAGGCAATGGAATGGCTGCCTTTGTGCTGTGAGTTCTCTGGTCTACCGTCTCCCTTTCAGCAATCATCTCTCCATATGGTTATGGAATTGTACTTGCCTAAAAAGTCATTCGGCAAATTAAAGAGGTAGCGCCATCCTATGATTACAGCAGCGCTCTGGAAAGCTTAGGTAATATTGGGCAAAGTGAATTTCCCTTTATACCATTGCAATGACAGTAATTGCCTATGGAAATGGCCACTCACCAAGTCAGTAATATCATTTATAAAATATATTGCAGATTTTGGAAGACAGCCACTAGGTGAATTGTAAAATATAAAACGTTTCCCTATTTGCCTACCCAATTCATTTGAAAATTGAACATTATTCCTTAAAGAAAAGTAGGGAACTAGTAATTTGAATTGGGTTGCTTATTATAGGCTGTGTAAGGGTAAGTGGAACCAGAAATTGTCGATGAGAGAAAAATGGTAGACCTCCAGAGAATTGGGCAATCAGTATGTAAGCACTCTACAGATACCCAGGACTTTTGACTTACAGTATTAACTCTCACTAATCCAAGACAGGAGTGCTACACAGCAGAGATTTATAACTTGTGGTGTTTTATTATGTCACACAATAGATTAGCACTGTAGACTCATCATAATTGTGTGAAAAGCCAGCCCCAAGACCAACAGCATGTCTTATTCATTAAGAGATCTTTGATAACAAGAAAACATACACACATTCTAGATAAAGTCAAATAGCCAAACAAAAAAAGCAAGAAAAAGAAGGAGAAGAAGAAGAAAAATGGTCCACTGTCCAGATAACTCTAAATTAGGTGTTCTGCATCAAGGCACAATAACATCAAGATGATTGGGTTTTTTAAATTTTTCAACTGGGTGCCTTGGCATCAAATGAAGCCCAAAGCATCATTAGAATAGCCTTCTAATCCAGATTTTTTTATTTATTTATTTTCCAGAAAGACATGTGCTTATGTAATGGAGGGCAGCCTTGACCATGGTGGAGCTCATATATTTTCATGATAATAAAAATGAAACTCCCAGAGTTTGATTCTACCTCATAAATATAAACTGTTTTCCTTTTTTTTCTCCAAAGAATTACTGTATGTTTGTCCTCTGCCACACAACATTTTAAATGCCATGAAAAAAAAGTAAAAATAAATATGCAAGTCAGTCTTTTCAATGGAGACGTGATAAGGTAATAAGAATCTGAGCACTGGGTGTGGTGAAAAAAATAATGAATACTGTTATGCTGAAAATAAATGAAAAATAAATAAATAAAAATAAAATTATTTTTTAAAAATCAAGCTTTCTCTCTCCTATCAAAGAGAAGGTTGATCCAGAGGCAGGAAAGGATCAAACACATTGGGAATTACGTCATGTGGTGGGACAAAATCAACCACATGCCCTTTGCTAGTAAGTAATTATTCTTTCTGTTGCATCATCTCATGAACTGTTTTTGGAACATATCACTGAGGTTAATCCATCGTTAAATTTTGCAAACCTCAAAGCTCTACTGAATTAGTTTACAATATAAAGGAGAGATTCGATGAACACGATGGCTTCTTTCTCCTTTTGCTTTCATGTTCTGAAATCTTTTCTCTAGCGAAATAAAAAACAAATGACAAATAGGCTATACTCAGGTAGAGAAAATTGTTTTTGCCCTTTGAACATAGTTGATATTATAAATTGACTGTTGGCATAAACCACAAAGAAATTCTCATTTGAGTTCTACTGTAGAATATTGTCCCCACGGAAATGCTCTCAGCTCTTAATGAAATCAATAAAAAAAATTGAATAGTGTAGTTTATTCTTATATATGGTACTGCGCCTTCAGCAGTTCTGGAAATTAAGAGTGAAGTTACATAGCAGGTACGGGATGTGCAGAGTCCTGGGGCATCACTGGTTAGAAGATGAGTATTGGTCAGGATGAGGGAGGAAGAAGTGGAAGAAAGAGGACTGGACGAGACTTTCAATCCTCCTCTCTTGTTTTTCAAAATTACTGTCTTTCTCCATGTGTGAAGTGGGGTGGCAATGGTTTGGTTAGAATACCACAGCAGCTAAGCTGCTAAACTACAAAGAGCTACAAAGAGTACAGAAGCTCAACAAACAAGACTAGTCTCTTGCAGGGGTTTGAAGGAAGGGAAAGGGCTGTGGTGGCAGAAAGCCTCACTCATGGGACTATTCACGGTCCTCATTCTTGTCTGCACGTGCTCTGCCTCCCCTGAGTTTTGTCACAGCTGGGTTAGGGCCTCATCCACAGTGGAGCTGTGAGGCTGGAAAGAGAGGAAGGAAAGGACAAGCAGGTTTCTTTGTACTTTCTTCACATGCCACACAATTCACCCATTGAGCGCACATCTCAGTGGATTTTGGGATAACTCATTATTCATTATCGATCTTTAAAATCGTGATAAAGTATATTGCTATGAACTGTAAGTGTCCTTCCAAAATTTATACGTTGAGATCTTAATCCCCGATGTGGTAATGTTTGCAGGTGGGACTTTTGGGAGGTGACTGGATTTGGATGATGTCATGGGTGGAGGCCCCAAGTGGGATCAGTGCCCATACATAAGGATGAAGAGTCCAGAACTCTCCCTCTTGGCCTTGTAAGGACACAATGAGAAGGTGACTGTCTACAAGCCAGCAAGTGGGTTCTCATCATGCTGGCACCTTGATCTGGGACTCGCAGCCTCCAGGACTGAGAGATACATGTGTGCTGCCTAAGCCACTACTGTGGTATTTTGTTACAGCAGCCTGAGCAGACTAAGACATGTAGATATAACATAAAATTTGCATTTTAACAATTTTTAAGTAAAGTTCAATGGCACTAATCGCACTCACAATTTTGTGCAACCTTCACTACTATATTCCAAAACTTTTTCATCAATAAGCAAGTTTCTTATAACCAAGAGATGTGAGCCTTGTCCACACCCCTTCCCTTCACTTTCCATTGGCTGCAGCTGACCAGAAAGAGATAGGAGAGTAGTCCAAGGTCGGCAGCAGGTACCCAGCTAAAGCACTGGGCCCTCCAGTACTGAGAGGAAGAAGAGAGGAGGAATGCCTGGGGAAAACTGCAGTTCCCACTGAAGGTATTTATCTAAAACTTGGTCTTAGTCTCTTTGGGCTGTCATAATGAAATACCACAGACTGGGTAGCTTAAAAACAAAGGAAAACATTCACAGTTCTGGAGGCTGGAAGCCCAAGATCAAAGTCAGTGGGCAGATCCAGTGTCTGGCATGACCTGGATTCCTGGTTTGCAAATGGCCATCACCTCTTTGCATCCTTACGTGACAGAGAGCAGAGAGAGGAAGCTAGCTCGCCTGTCTCTTCTTTTAAAGATGCTAATCCCATTTATGAGGGCCCTCATCCTCGTGACCTATTTCTCAAAGACCCCAATCTCCAAACAATATCACATTGGGCATTAGGAATTCATATGAATAGGGGCAGGGGGACCTACACACATTCAGTCCATAACAAGTGCTCTGTTTTCTATAGAGGTCCTAGCGACATGCCCACTCATGAGCCACATGAGAGCAGGTCAATTTCCCTACACCCTCAAGTATTTTTATTGCAGTTTAATTTGTTTTTCTCCTATTTAAATGAGGTTCAGAATCTTCTCATGCATGTAAAAGTATTTGATCTTCTTTGCTAAAATCTTTCTTTTCATATCTTGTGACCATTTTTATGAGGTATCTGGTTCATTTTTTATGAATGGGGCACTTGGGTGGCTCAATGGGTTAAGCATCTGCCTTCGGCTCAGGTCATGATCTCAGGGTCCTGGGATCGAGTCCTGCATTGTGCTCTCTACTCAGCGGAAGCCTGCTTCCTCCTCTCTCTCTCTCTCTCTGCCTGCCTCTCTGCCCACTTGTGCTTTCTCTGTAAAATAAATAAATAGAATATTTAAAAACAAATTTAAAAAAAAATTTGGGGGGGATGATAGGAAGCACTGTCCATTTTGGTCTATCAGATAAACTCCAAAAGATAATCTTTAGGGTTTGTATTGTCCTTTTAAGGAATGTTTGATGAGTCTTTATTACCAAACTAGCCCTTTTGGATATAATTCTTCATGTATATAAAACCACCAGTTACATTTATTATACAGAAATATTAAAAAGGGGAAATAGACTGTTGAGAAATTAGTGTATAATATATCCTAAACACATGTTTGTTGAGTCACTGCATAGATAATGGATGGATGAAAACTAATTTACAATGGGGAGAAAAAAGTGTTGCTTATCAAGTCTATTTTCTTTTTGAAACAAAATTGATTATCAAATTGATATTATAACAGTTGGGAAGCTTTTGATTGAAAGAAAAAGAATGCCCAACTGAAAGTGAGTTTAGGATAGGAATTTTTTCTCTCCTATAGCAAGTGTGGGCATAGGCAGTTCCAGTGTTGTTAATGCAGCAGTGAAATGAAGACATCAGTGAACAGGCTCTTTCCTCATTCTTTTTTTTTTTTTTTCAACCGTTTATTTATTTATTTTAGAGAGAGAGACAGAGAGCCAGCAAGCATACAGGGTCGGTAGGAACAGAGGAAGAGAATCTAAAAGCAGACTCCCCTCTGAGTATAGAGCCCAACACGGGACTTGATCCCAGGCCCCTGAGATCACGACCTGAGCAGAAATTGGGAGCTGCGCACTTAGTGGACTGAGCACACGAGCATCCTTCTTTCCCTGTCGTCTTGGTTCCTCAGCACATTGCCCTTCATCGTCCTTAAGACTGTGTCCACTCTGGTTATGAAATGACTACCTTTCAGACATCACATCCTCACCAATGGCATGAAAGACAGGAAAAAGGGAGTTTTATCGTATGGAGAACTTACCCAGAACCCTTCCCTAGCACAGTTACTTATTTATCTCATTCACTAGCTGGGTCACCGGCCCACCCCTGAACCAGTGATTGGCAAAGAGATGTGAGTCTGCCATGATGGCTTTAGAAAAATGATGGTTAATCTGCTAGGGGACTAACCTGCCTTCCCTGACCACACTGCTTCTTTCATCTGAACACATGTAGAGTTCTTTGTGTAAGGAAGAATAGGGGTAGGCAGGCAACCAACTTTGCATTAGTTATAGAATTTTCCAGAACTTTCTCTCTCTCTTTCTCTCCCTGGAGTGGAACAGGAGAGGGAGGATTTTCTAATAACTCTGGCTTTTTTACATTCTAGGAAGTGGTGAAGAACCATATTAGAGAATGATTGTTTTTTAGTTTTAATTTTATAGAACAGTGTTATTGTCCTTCCTGATTCTTCTTGAGAAAAATATTGTGAAAACAAGGAACTGGGGGACTTCAGTCTTTTCCTTTGGGAAAAGGTACTGTTCTGAGAAGGGAGGGCCCTACCACCTAGCAGGAGGGGGCAGGAGAGAGAGGGGCACTCAGAGATTCCAAGAGCAGGGACCTCTGACAGTGACCTTCAAATGTTCCTTTTTACACTGAAATGCCCCTTTGACTTCAAGCGTTCAGTAACTCTTGTCAACTGCATCTTTTTTTTTTAATATTTTGCAATTTTATTTTTGTCGATTATACCTTAGTAAAGCTGGAAAAAAGAGTTTTCCTTTAAAGTATTTTATTTTTTTATTTTTTTTCCTTTTTTCTAATTTTTTTAATTAATTTTTTTATTATTTTTATTTTTTTATAAACATGTATTTTTATCCCCAGGGGTACAGGTCTGTGAATTGCCAGGTTTACACACTTCCCAGCACTCACCTCTTGTCAACTGCATCTTAATGTCAATTTCATATTAGCCATACCTTGTGTAAGGACAGGAGTGTGGGAGCTGGTAAGGAAAAGCCATCTGAATAAACACTCTCAGGCTAGCACGAAACATCCGTCCAGAATAGACAAATTCACAGAAGCTATAAGTAGATTCATGATTGCGGGGGGCTGCGGGAACTGGGGAGGAATGGCTAGTGACTTCTAATGGGGACAGGATTTCTTTATGGAATGATGAAAATGTTCTAATGGTAATAGTTGTATGATTCTAGAAACATACTAAGGACTATTGTAAACATAAAATAAGCAAATTTTATGGTATATAAATTATATTTCAATAAAGTTATTTGATTTTTTTTGTTGTTGTTGTTGCTGTTGTTGTTTAGTTGTGTTTTTTTGTTTTGTTTTTTGTTTTGTTTTGGTTTGGTTTTTTGGTGATCCACACAGCAGCTGGGAGCAAGAAGTAATGAGCTCCCTGAGCATATTCAGTGAATCCTCAGAAACACAAGCGAAGGTCTAGACTTCCCACGGTTATATTCAAGGTGAAGAATAAGTGATTTTATTTGAATGTTATGAGAGAGATTGACCCAAAGGCTGGGTAGCCTGGGGATTCTTCATACTTTGCTTTTCAACAGCTCTGTGGGTTCCTTAGGGCTCACAAACAGAAAAGGATTTATACATACACATACATACACATACATTGTTCTAGAAATAAAGTTGTATCTTCTTCCTTTTGGAGGACAGCAGGAAAGAATTAGGGACAGAGTCAGGGTCCCCACTGAGTCGCAGGATCAATAGACACCATAGCTGCTCCCCACTACTCCCACTACCACCAGTCCAGCCCCATGATGTCAGACTTGACGCTCCTCACCAAGAAGAGCACAACAGGAAACTTAGTGGTCCCGAAGCCAACTACCTGGGTTCACATGTGAATCAAGATCTGTAGGTTACCAGCTCAGGGCAAGTTACTCAGTATCTCCCTGCCTCAGTTCACCCCTTTATATGATTGGGATAATATCAATGCCAACCTCTAGGGGTGATGTGCAAATGAAATGGGTTGGTACTCGTAAGACATTTAGAACCTCACCTAGCAAATAGGAAGCACTAAAATAAAGGCATCAGTAGTAGTATTGTAACAGTAGGCAGTACGTGAATGCTTCCAATATCTGGTGAATTTGTGAAGCATGAATATGGGAATCCACTGAATGGTAAACTGAAGAGAAAGACGGAGGCAGCATAGGTGGTTTGAGACAGTGGGGGAGACACACGTGTTAGAGCATCATTTGCAAGAGATCAGGGATCCAATCCAATCCAATCCAATTTGCAAGAGATCATATCCAATCCTTAATGGCGTCAAGGATTGTGTGGTGAAAATTCAAAAACAAAACCAAAACCAACAAATGAAAAACCTCTCTCTTGGTCCTTACTCTCCCTGTTGGCTGAGAATCGTTAATTTATGTTTGTGTCACTTGGGACTCTTTGGGTGGCAAGTGGCAAAAATCCCAGCTTGAAATGACATAAGCAAATAATGACAGCAACAAAAGGCTTTGTTGCATGGAACCGACAATCTGAGGGACAGTGCTAACCTCAGTGAAATCTTAACTTCAGGGCCACTTGGGGTCACCAAAACTGTTTCTCTATCTCCTCTACCTGTCTCGTCTACTTGGACTCTGTATTGTTTGTTTTCCATTATACCTTTTCCTTGTGGTGAGATGGTGACAGCAAATGTGCCCCCATTCCACTCCATACTCCTAGGTTCAAGTCCAGTAAGAAACAAATATAAGTAAGTCTTGCCAAAAGTATCCTTGCACTGCATCAGCTCTGACTGGTCCCATCACCATCCTGAACGAATTGTGCTTCCAAATGGAGAAAATGCTTTGATTGGATTGGCAGGAGTCACACACCAAGGGTAGAAGGATGAGGTCAACACTATCTGAATTCCATAAACCAGAATTGAGGAGGGGATGGTTCCCCATGGGAGATTTGGAGGTTCATTTTACCAGCTGTACCTCCAGCTATTCTATGTTCTACTCTGTTTTGCTCACCAGCTTTCTTCCAACCCTTGCTGTATTCTCTTGGGAACAGGACAGAACAGATTCGGAGAGGAATATACCCAGAATCAGAAGTACTTGTTATGAGTGTAAAAGGTGGTGAGGGTGTGGCCAGGGAAAACATACCAGATGGGATAATGAAGTCCAGCCTGGCAGACTGACTGTGGTCTCTAGAGACAGAGGCAACAGATGATGAGTCAGATCCACAACTATCCCTTAGAGGTTAACATGAAAGTTATGGGTTCCATAGCAGGTAGTTGGAACAGGGTAGAATAAAACCGAGAAGTGGAAGAAGTTTCTGTTATACAGAAGGGAAGCACCCCCAAGGTGTTGAAGGGGGGATTGACACTAAAGACGGCTGTCACGACATACCAGTCCGAATGCACAGTGACTCTTTGCTCTTGGATGTTTGCATTTTCTTTTGGAACCTTCCTCAGAATGTCTAACTTCCCTTCAAAACTTCTGTCTTTACAGAAATGGAGCAGGCTTTTCAAAAGTCTTTAGGCAGGACTTCTGGTTTCAGCTCTAACATGTAAAGAGTTTGAAAGTTGTAACTCTCATTTCTACAACAAGGAAAAAAAGATCAATCAATGGAAAATAAATGATTTTCTAGGACCCATGGGAAAGCTGAGGTTGCAGGGTGAGCTGCCAGCCCCAAATCTGGAGAGACAGGTGAATCCAGGAGTTACAGCAGATTTTACCTGGAGCAGAAGCCACTGGAAATGTAAACTGATAAAGCCACTTAAATAGTAAATATTATGAATTCCTACAGACTGAATATGAACTATCATGATAGTGAGAAACACCTGAGGGTCCAGTTGGGGGGGGGCACCCATATTCCAAGGATTTGACTTCCAGGAATCCTTGGCACTCTGGCAGAGGGAGGAAAAGGGTAATTGCGAAATAGGCCAGAGTGTTCTCGGAGCAAAGGCCTACTCACCAGAGGCAAAGACTTACCAGAGCCTTATCCCATCCCAGGGGAAGGTTTTCTCCTTTGTCACCCTGTAGGCCCCTCTGGCCTTCCTGTCTCATGTAAGGGCAGAAAAAGGAAAAGACTAAGAAACACTCAGGAAGGTCACAACCCGGGACCTAAACTACTAAGAGTCCAAGATGTAATAATAAGATTGTAGAACACTTTTCCTCTCCTACCATTTACCAGCACAGCAACAAGACTCCTGTATAAAAAGAGTGGATGAGATTTGAAAGCTCTGAGGTGCATCAAACTGTAAGGAGGAAACCCCAAAACAACAAGGAGATAAAAGCAAGGACACCAGAAGAATTTGGAGCCTCTGACACCCACGGTTTCAGCAAACATTAAACAGAGCACCTTGTAGCCATATTAACATGAAATCTCACACTAGAAGTTGATTTACTTCAGGTCCTGCTACCCCATACATCATCAGGCTTTCAAAAAAAAAAAATCATAAGGCATATTAAACAGCCAGGACAAAAATGGGTCTCAACAGACAATGCAAGCATCAGAACCAGACTCAGATACCACACAGGCTTTGGAATGATTCAACAGGGAATGTAAAATAACTATGACTAATGTGCTAATGGAGCTAATAGTAAAAGTGGACAATATATGAGAGCACATGGGTAGGTTAAGCAGGGAGATGGAAACTCTTAGAGCCAAAAGGAAATTCTAGAAGTTTCTAAAAGCCAAACATTGTGACAGAAGTGAAGAATGAAGGGTGCCTAGGTGGCTCAGTCAATTGTGTCTGCCCTAGGTTCAGGTCATGATCCCAGGGTCCTGGGATCGAGACCCACATTGGGCTCCTTGCTCAGTGGAGAGCCTGCTTCTCTTTCTGTCTGCAGCTCCCCCTGTTTGTGCTAGTTCTCCCCCCCCCCCCCCAACCAAAAAAAAAAATAAAAAGTGCCTTTAATGAAAAAAAAAAAAAAAAAGAATGCCTTTGATGGGCTCATCAGCAGACTGGACACATCCCAAAAAAGAACCAGTGAGCTTGAAGATAGGTCAATAGAAACTTCCCAAACTAAACTGTCAGTTAGTCGAGGCCTTCTTAGTCTTACCCAGCTTTGTCTGCATGAAGTATTGCTGTTAATCACAGAGATGACAAGGCCCTCTGACAACACGGGACCACCTTTGTAGGATGGGTAATCTTGCAGAAGTTTAGGACCCTCATTGAGCAGCTCAGCCACTCACGGTAGTGTATACACACACACACACACACACTGGCACATTCTGGGCAATGACTCCCCCCAGTGTTTCCATCTATGACTCAATTAAGAATAGAGGGCTAGACAGCATTTAGAGTTGGCCAGCAAGGAAGGGAGCATTGAGGTCTGTGTGACATCATGCTGTGTTGCACAGGCAGGTTCCAGTCAATAACTGGCAAGTGAGTGTGTGAGGAGTTGATAGAGGAACAGATTGTCCAGGCAGGGATCAAACACCCAATTACATGCAGGGTGAGGGCATAAGCTCAGAGAAAAGGAGACTCCACCTCATCCAAAATGGGGCAAAATTCCAGGTCAGTCAAGCAACAGTGATGACTTCTAGTTGAGTTCCTCCCACTGTAATATCTTGGAGTGCCTCAGAAATTCCCTTCCTGACTCAAGACCTTGGCAGAGCCCAAAAGTCAGAGTGGACCTGCATCTGTTAGGTGGACGTAAGTGCTACTGCCAATAGAAGAAGGATTTAGAAGCCAGGCAAGGCCTGCCTCTGCTCATGTCCTCCTGTGCCTGAGCTCCCTGCACTGACTCGCTTTCTGACCTGCCTTTGGACTTATTTTCTTTAACCATCAAGAGACTCCCAAGCTTGGCCCAAACCAATGGATGTGACAGAACTTCCACTTTTGATCTTCCTTGGCTTTTTCCATCCTTGCACACTCCCCACTGTCCCCTCACACTGTAAGTGTCTGTGATGGTTACTTTGATGTGAGAACCTGGCCAGGCTGTGGTGCCCAGGTATTTGCTCAGAGAGTAGTTTAGTTGTTACTATGAAGACATATTTTAGATGTGATTAACATTTACAAGGTGTAGATTTTGAATAAAGGAGAAAGTCCTCCAGGAAGTGAATGAGCCTTGTCTAATCAGTGGAAGGCCTTCAGCTCAAAGACTGGGGTTTGCAGAAGCAGCAATTCTGCCTCAAGACTGTGACATAAAAACCCAGAGTTTCCCACCTGCCAACCTGCCCTACAGATTTTAGACTTTCCAACCCCCACAGTTGCCAACTCCCTTATCTCCTTTTCTCTGAGATGATAGATAGATAGATAGATAGATAGATAGATAATCTCTTTGGTTCTACTTATCTATCTATACACACACATCTTCTTGGTTCTGTTTCTCTGGAGAACTCTGATACAATGTCTCTACAGAGACAGGAAAGAGTTCACCTATTTTCAATAAATGCAAACCCACATTTTTGGCCTAAAAGGAATTTTTTTTTCCATGAAAAACAACCATGCTCTCCATTTCTCTGACGATGGTATTAACAAAAATATATATCCTTTATTTAACTTTGCTGCTTTTCATTCTCTGCTTCACAGAGGTGCAACAGGTTGTGGTTTCCTGGCATGTGGGTGTCAACATTAATTCTTATTTTTAAGGAAGTCGTAATAACCCTCACCAGCCATTTTTAACTGCAGACACATGAGGGCTCCTACATCTCCAATGGCTTGGAGAGGTACCTGTGGAAATGAGAAACTGCCTGGACCACCCGTAACCCAGCACCAATCACGTTGCCACATCACACTTACTCACACGCTTGTGGAGTCAAACTGATGAAGCTGAAACTTCCATTTTTGAAGCTGCCTTTTGTTTCATTTTTTGAAAAATGAAGAAAAATATAGGATACTACCATCTGAGCATCTCAGGAACATGCTGGCAAATAATAAAAGTGCCTTGTCTCAAGTTACCTCTCTGGAGGATTCCCTCTGGGTGCACTCTCCTATTACATCTCAGGCACCATGTTCACTGACGTCAGCAGTGGGAGGCTCTCATTGTGCCACCTGAGACAGTATTTTGTTTTACTATATAATGGTTTTCTTGACTGGAAAATGAGACTGTCCTTGTGGTGGTTGGTGTGGTTTTAAAGTAAACTGCCCTGTTAATTGAAGAACTTCTCCATGGGGTGGCCCCCTACATAGCAACAGTAGAACATAAATGTGCCTGAAACAAATTTATAACACTTTGTCTTTTAGCAGAGAGGCTCATACTTTATTTTGACAAATGTAAGATAGAAAAATATCATAAAGTGAATATAGCAGTTGCTGTTTTTGTAACAGGTTTGGGATGGGCAGTGTGACTCAAAAGAGCTAGTTTAATGGGACGGATTCACTTCTGTTTGGGCTTCAGTTAATACCGAATTATTGTTCAGCCTTTGCATTTGTTTGAAAGAATATTGGACACAGTAAAACTGGCTTTTCAAAAGGTTACGGCATTCAATAATAAATATTATAAAGCAATGAACCCAAACAACCTTTAAAATAATTTTATAATTACTAAAAACCAGCTTTAAACTTCGGGTTTAAAGCTAAGAACTCATATATTCAAAATACCTTTAACATTTTCTACCAATATACAATAGAATAATAGAATACTTTTTTAAGTGAAGAAAAATCAGAGCAAACATATTTCAGATGACTACAAACAGTAAACATCAATCCAGTGTATATATATGTCTATATACAGATGTATATAGATGTCTACATGTATACAGATGTATATAGACATATATATGTATATATATATTATTTCAATAATATACTCTTGCCAGCTGGCTATAAAAACTGTAGCTCTACTATCACTGAAGATGTACCTGGGTCCTCTTTGAGCTTTTTAAATGTGGGCATCCTGTCTATGCTCCAACTTTGGAAGGGGTGGACTGAGGAATTCTAAGTACATGCAGATATTTGGTTACGGTTCTAAAGACATACAATTCGTGTGCCAGGAGTCTTCAGCCAGAACCGCTGCTTTCCCTCATTAAGCACCTTCACATGCTTTTGTCTCTGTGATGCCTCAGGTAAGCTCACGCTAAATAATTCACACGGTGCTTATGCTGTTACTGTCAGTCTGTTACAGCTTCCTTCTTTGCTTCCCTTCCCCACTCCTCAAGGAATAAAATCAGGCAGCCCCTCATTAAAATACAGTATCTCTAACATACAAAATAAGTGTATGTACATATATACATACATGCATTTCCTTTTCAAGGACTGGGTAACTCCTCATTTTCTATCAAATAATCCTTCTTCATGTACTTGGTTCCCCTAACTAACCTCCACACTTGGAGGTAAGCATCCTTCAGTGACCTCTTGCTCACTTCCTCTGGGCCGGCGGCTGTGTTGTGTGAGCTCCTAGCCACCAGCGGGCCTCCTCTGGGGCTGCCCCTTGCCTCTCGCCCACTCTTCTGAGTGGAGCCACCTGCTGCCTTGCCACCTTCTGACCCGCCATTTCCATCCTCCGCGGGCAGCTCCTCCATGACGAATGGCAGCTGATCTCCACTTGGCTGTGCCTCCTCTCCCGCCCGCTGCGTCTCTAGGTCCTCGTAGTTGCTTTGCTTTCTGGTCTCCAAGAATTTGGCCACGCAGTAAATGATGGAACCCAGGGTGTTCACCACCACCCCGGCAATGAACAGAGAGGTGGGCTCCACATCGCTGAAGGCCACCATGCCCACTGTGATGGTGGCGATGCTCTTCACCACACCCACGAAGCTGGTGGTCACCGCCGAGTTGATGTAGGTGCAGTGCAGCGTGGTGAAGTTCATGGCGCAGCCGATCAAGATGCAGGCCACGAAGATGCAGACCATGGCAGGGTCCTTCCAGCCAGGGAAGGTCCAGGCGTGGATAGAGTCGGTGCTGGCGAAGGAGCAGACGACCAGCAGTGGGGTGGCGGACACGGCGATGACGTACTGAGCGGTCAGCGGCCCGTGCTCTGTGTCGGCGCTGGCCTTCTGGATGAGCACCAGGTAGGCGGCATGCACCAGGACTGCCAGCACGCCCGTGACGTACCCGATGGGATCGCCGGTCAGATCGCCAGCTCCTGGAGCGCCCCAGGAGAACCGCGGAGCCAGGGCAGGAAGGAAAAAGAGAAGACAGCGGGTTGGCGAGGGTGGGTATTACTGGGACAACGCGTAGGGTTGGGGAGTAGACAGGGTTCGCGTCCCAGCTCTGCCCACGGGTATAAAAAGAGCCAAGTTCAGCCAATGCCCAGTTCCAGGTATAATCGGTGGCGCCTTCCGGGCCATATCCTGGGGCACCCTGTCTAGTTCTGTCCAAGAGAAAGGCCCGGGAGGGCACAAGTGCCCCCGGGGTAGGCATGGAGGTCACCCAGGCTCGTGGTACCCTGGCCTTCTCCGTGGTGTTCCGGAAGAAGAGGGAACCCCAGCTAGTCTCTTCTAACCCCGGGGCGGGCTGGCCGCCGAGCGAAAGTCTCTCTCTCTTTCTCTCTCTCTCTCTCTCTCTCTCTCTCGACCCTTCTCCCATTCCCGCTGGCTCCCTTTGGGTTCAGTCCTGCAAGCTCAGCTCTCAAGTGGGGCTCAATCCGCCTTCTCAGCACCTCACGCGGCGCCAGAGACCCCCAAATTAGCCTCCGCGGCTCAGGCTTGGTTTCCATTGTCCCTCGTCCCCCATCACTCCAGCACCGCGTGACCCAGGGAAGTTCACGGCCCCCCTTCTTCCGACTCAGCCTGGGGGCTCCAGTTCCCAGGCTCTGGAGGCTCCCCCACCCCTCCTGGAGGGAGCAAGGGAGATAGGGTGGAGGAGAGGGGAGATTGGGGGAGGGAGGGAAGGGAAGGCGGAGAGGGAGATACCGGTTTAGGCAGGGGCGGGGGTCGGAAGCCTGGACTGGGGGGAGGGGTGCGCTCTGAAGGAGGAGGTCGGAGTGCTGGGGAAGGCTCGGCTGGGTCTCAGAAGTCCCGTTAGCGAGCCGAGCACTCTCATTCAAGCCTTTCTCTGCCTTCCATCTGGAAGTGAGGGCCTTGCACTAAGTGATCCCCGCCATCTCTGTCGGGTGGGGTAGGTTGGGTCGGGGGTGGGCGCGGGTCCCGCTCACCTGCCAGGGCGGCGCCGCAGGTGGTGATGAGCACGGCCGCGAGCACCCCGGGCGAGGGCGCGCCGTTCTTGAGCACCAGAACGCCGATGAGCATGGTGACCAGGGGCAGGCAGCGCTTGAAGACCACGTACATGGGCAGGCTGAGGCCGCGTAGGGACCAGAGCGTGAGGCTGGACTGCAGCGTGGAGAGCACTGCGACCCCCGCGAAGGAGCGCGCCAGGCTCAGGCCGAAGGGGGGCACGGCGATGAGCCCCAGGCGCCGCAGCAGCTCCAGGCTCAGCGCCGCCGTGGAGCTGGTCAGGCACTGCACCAGGGTCAGGAAGGAGAACTGGTAGCGGCTGATGAGGAACTTGAGCAAGATGTTGAGGGAGCCCGAGAAGATCCCATGCGCGATAGCCACGGAGATGCCCAGCACGCGGCCCCGGCACAGATGCCGCATCGCGCCTGCCGCGCCGCACCCGGTGGTGGCGGAGCTCCGGGACCTGCGGGAGGAGAGCGGGGAAGAGAGCCGCGAGCGGCAGAGCGAGGGCGGCGGGGGTGACCGCCCAACCCCGCGGCGAAGGGCAAGGGGCGCCGGCTCGCTGCAGAGGGCACCTACAGCCAGGCGTCCTCGCGGCTCCGCGGCTCCGCGTCCGAATGCCCCGCAGCTCCCGGGAGGCAGTGATGAGGGCGGGGGACTCCGAAAAGTGGCGGGGCGGGGGGGCTGGTCTGAGAGGAGTGGCGGGAAACCTAGCGACAGCGATTTGTAAGTATGTGACGAGCTGCGATGGGTTGCGTCCCGCGCGGTTTCCCAGTCAGGGCGGACGCTGTGCACCTGGAAGCCCGGGCAGCTGCAGCTAGCGGGACCCCACTCGCACCTCTCCCGCACCCCAGCGCCCATCCAGGCGGGCTCTCCGGGCGCCCTCCCCTCTCCTACCGCAATGTCAGCCGCTCGCGCTGGCCTCTTCCTTCCAGCTCCGAGCCCAGGAGAGCGGGGTGGGGGATCCCGGGCACAGCTAAAGATTGTGGAAACAGCAGCGCTCCAGGGTCGAGCTTATTAGCGGCAACAAGTGACAGCACCCTCCGCCCCAACCTTGCCCCTCCCTTCTGGAGCTTCAGAGGCTTTTCTGTCCGCCGCCCCTACTGGCACAGCCGCAGGACCTTGTCCAGCTGCCCGATCGGAGAGGGGGAAAAGTCGGTGCCAGAGGGCTGCGGGGCTTCCTGATGCTTGGGCGCCCGTGCCCTCATATTGGAGAAACCAACAGCCGCAGGACGCCTCCCCGGCGTGCTTTAGGACGCCAAGGCTGGCCTCTTCCCTGACGCGGGCAACACGCTCCCCAGTCCGTGCGCTTTTCAGGGAGGCAACTGGGATGACTGGCGTGGCTCTGGGGGAGTTTCGGGGGTGGGGGCTCTGTGGCCCTGCCGGACTGCGGAGCCTGGGACACACGTTCCAAGTGGGGTAAGGATGTGAAATAAGCATAAAAGCAAAAGCTAAAGTCTCTGGAGGGAGAACCTTCCACTGATCTGGTGGATCGCGGGGGCGACAGTGCCCCAGAGGTGGGCGGGAGCGACTGGCCACGCTAAGACTTGCAGGGGGGTGCGTTGCCGGGAGGGGTGGGGGAGGGCGTAGCGTGGGCAGGAACTCCCGGGCAAGACCGCGCCGAGACTAGGTGTAGCTTTCTCTGGAACCTCTGGAACCGACCGCAGCCTGCCGGGCTGTCGTTGGCGGCTTTGGGGAGCAAAGCCTAACTCTTACCCCCCGGAGCCCCTGCAGGACTTGAGAGCTGTTCACCTGCATCTGGCTAAAAGAAAAAGGAAATTCTTATTTTCTGCGTGCACAAAGCTTCTGTGACCCTTCGGTCTGAATTTCGTTCCCTGGAAAGTAAAGCCCGGACGCGGCAACTCAGCAAAGGGGTTCGCTCAGCCGAGGACGCAGCTAAAAGCCAGACACATTCAGTTTTCGCGTTGCTTTAAAATTATGGACTTGGCCAGGGTTTGGGAGCGAGGAAGAGAGCTTGAAATTGCTGCGCACCACCGCTCCCTTCCGTTCACTTTTCCTAGCCACCCACTCCCAGGGGGATCCCAACCTCCTAACCCTTATCTGCTGCACGAACTAATATACACGAACCGTTTCTTTAGTGATTGTTTTGTTTTCTCTGCGACACTTCCAGCCTGGATACTGAAGCAGCGATTATTTTTACCAGAGCAGAAAAATAATTTCCATCAGGGACTAGCAGCATCACTGCAGTCCTTATTCAGGGCCAGCTTTGCATGTGCTGGGAGATCATGTTGGTGGGAGAGATCTAGGTTTCAACCAGTCTGGCCCATGGCCTAGTAGGGCCACCTCCCTGCCCCCCTCAGGTGGACACTCAAGAAAATGTTTGCAAATGGCTCAGTGTGTCAGCTTTCCAGGAATAACACTGGAAAGCAATCTACCAAACCCCGGGCTTCTAGTTCCCTGGGAAATTCTTTGTTTTTGTTGCTAACAGCTATGGTTACACACTGTTGGCTGGTTCATGGACTCTGTTTTTCAAGTGATGTTCTCTCTTTAGGAAATGGGGTCTTAAGTAACGTTACATGTATGTGTGTAGTATAAGCATATAAACAAAGTATAATCAGATTATTAAGAAACTTGAAGATGAACTTTTCAAAGAAATCAGCAAATAACAGATCTCTGCTTCTGGGGACCATTCCAATAAAAGCCACCTTAAATGAACACAATAAAGAACTGTCTGCACAGACCTAGTTTTGGAATGATTCATTTCTGCCAGCAATATAATTGCTTCCATTTGTGATCCTAACATTAGGTAAAAGATTTGGGGCTGATTCAGCTATCTTACCCTTCTCATTTAGGCAAGAAAATTTAGCTTAATACTGGAAACCTACATTGGCATGAAACAATTAATTTTCTCCACTTTATTGCATATAATTCTTTTCCATTAGGGCTTTCATTTAAAAAAATTAGTACCATCTCCCACACCAATTACTAGATAAGCCCTTAAAGAAAAATGGGAAAAACAAGAATACTATGTTTAGCAAGGTTAATTGAACAAGAATGTAGATCTGAAGGTCAAAAAGCTATTTGACCTACTGGTATCAAGCTCCATTATCTTTGGAGCTACTTAATACATATTGATGGCATTAAGTAAATCCTTTAGTTCGTTCATTTGGCAAACATACAGTGAGTATTTGGGGCCAGGCTGGTGGTTAGCCATGGAGAATTCAAAGATGAGCACTCATCTCAGTTCTTAGGGGTTCACAGGTGGAGGTGAGGCAACACAATGATCCTTATGCTACAGTGGGGCCTCCTGTCAGAAACAGGGGAGCAATAAAGAGGACAATAAAATCAGCTTTCTCAAGACATCCTGGAGAAGGAAATATGGTCTTCTTTCATTATTTTTAATTGCAAACATAACCCATTCTTATTATAGTATGTAAAAAGAAACAAACTTTAGAACAGTAACTGAACATGCTAACTTCAAGATCCCTCACCCCCAACCCCACACCAACATTACTACACAGAGCTGGCTCCTGGTGCAAACCTTTAAGTTCTTCTTACATATCTATGTATACATAATAATCCCCCTTTTAGGAGCCCTCCTACACTGTTGGTGGGAATGCAAGCTGGTGCAGCCACTCTGGAAAACAGCATGGAGGTTCCTCAAAATGTTGAAAATAGAACTGCCCTATGACCAGCGATTGCACTACTGGGTATTTACCCTAAAGATACAAACGTAGTGATCCAAAGGGGCACGTGCACCTGAATATTTATAGCAGCAATGACCACAATAGCCAAACTACGGAAAGAACCTAGATGTCCATCAACAGATGAATGGATCAAGAAGATGTGGTATATATACACAATGGAATACTATGCAGCCATCAAAAGAAATGAAATCTTGCCATTTGCGACAACATGGATGGAACTAGAGCGTATCATGCTTAGCGAAATAAGTCAAGCGGAGAAAGACAACTATCATATGATCTCCCTGATATGAGGAAGTGGTGATGCAACATGGGGGCTTAAGTGGGTAGGAGAAGAATAAATGAAACAAGATGGGATTGGGAGGGAGACAAACCATAAGTGACTCTTAATCTCACAAAACAAACTGAGGGTTGCTGGGGGGAGGGGGTTTGGGAGAAGGGGGTGGGATTATGGACATTGGGGAGGGTATGTGCTTTGGTGAGTGCTGTGAAGTGTGTAAACCTGGCAATTCACAGACCTGTACCCCTGGGGATAAAAATATATGTTTATAAAAAAATAAAAAATTTAAAAAAATCCCCCTTTTAAAAAATGATAAAATTAGGATATCTACCTAATTGTGTATAATTTACTATTTTAAAAAGCATATTGTGGTGGGTTAGCCTCCAAGATCCCTGCTTCCTCGTAGTCACACCTTTGGTCAATCCCTCCTACGTTGCACCAGGGCTGGTCTGTGTGACCAATAAGACAGCAGAAGTGATGGCGTCACTTGCTAACATTAGTTTATAAAAGACTGAAGCTTCCATCTTGAACTTTCTGTCAGCTCAGCCTGGAGGAAGCCAGATGCCATATTATAGAGACACTCACGCAACCTGTGTAGGGTCCCACATGGTGGACGCCTGCTAACAACCATGTGAATGACTTTGGAAGCTGATCCTTTAGCCCCAGTGGAGCTTCGGATACCTCCAGCCTCAGATGACAGCTTCCCTGTCCTGTTCATGAAAAAAGTGGAGTCAGAACCACTCAGCTAAGTCATCTTTGGGTTCCTGACCTATGGAAACTCTAAAGTAAATGTATGTTATTTTAAGCTGCTATGTTTTGGGGTGCTTGTTGTATAGAAATAGGTAACTCATACACCTATTGATAACAATGTATTTATTTTCATGTCAGGACACATAGTTCTCCCTTATTCTTTTTGATGATTATTCTATAGTATAACCTTTCTTCTGTAGACAGGCATCTGGATGTCACCAAACAATGATGTAATGAATACCCTTGGGCATTTGTTCTTACATTCTCTGTACCTATTTGGAGTGGGAGCATACAGACAGAGAATTCTAGAACTGGAACTGCTGAGTCATTTAAATCTTCACTGCCAAACTGCCTTCCAAACAGGTGTATAACAGTGCTCTCCCCGTGCTTTTTTAAAGATTTATTTATTCATTTTAGAGCAAAAGAGAGCATGAACATGGAGGGGGTGCTTTAGCAGGGTTGGGGGGGCACAGGGAGAGGGAGAGAGAAACTCAGGCAGGCTCCCCTCAAATGCAGAGCCTACCCAGGGGATTCATCCTACCACCCTGAGATCATGACCTGAGCTGAAATCAAGAGTTGGACACTCAACCAACTGAGCCAGCCTGGCGCCCCAACAGTGCTCATGTTAACTTAATATTATCAGTATTTTAGTGTTTGCCAAACTGATAAGCAAAAGAACAAAAAACAAACAACCCCCCCTCAAAATGCCAAACCAAACAACAACAAAAACAATGGACTCTCATTTTAATTTGCATTTCTTTGTGGCCTATTAGACAAAGTCTGGGCACTATTTTTGAAGGGTTCTAAACATTTGCATTTTTACAGCTGTTAATTATCTATTGATATCCTTTGTCCACTTTTATGTTTGGTCATTTTAAGTGATTTTTAGAGAGCTCTTTATAAATTATGGCTATTAATTTGTTACATATGTTGCAAATATAGCTTCCAATCTATCTTAGCTTTGCTAATGGTATATTTTTCTATTTTAATTTTTGTATGTTGTAATCTTTTTCTTTAGTCATTTCTCATAACTTTCAAATGAGAGATAAGAATTTGTCAAAACAATGTATACCTGAAACCAATGTAACATTTTGCATCAACTATCCTTCAATCAAAAAGAAATAACAATTCAGTGAGTCAAGAGCAGGGCAAACCAGGAAGTGGACTACCTTGGACAAAGAAATGAACACTTGCATTATTTATACGGGGAGTCTGTGAACACAGCCATGTTGTGGACCACAAAGTTGGTCAACACGTGGAGGGAAGCAATGCTGCTGAGAGAGGCAGGGGCTAGCCCCAAAGGACTGCAGCTGTCTGATTAAAGAGCTTGAACTTTTCCTATAGGTGATCCTATATGCAGAGTAAGGTTTTACACTCAAATTGATGTAATCAGATCGCATTTTTAGATCTGTCTCCAACAGGTGTGTTGGGGAGGATGGCTCCAAGGGCACAAAACTAGAAATAGACCCCTCATTTAGGAAGGGTCTGTCTGCTGGGATCGTCCAGAAAAAACTTAATAATGGCTTGAACCAGGGCAGTGGTGGTTGGATTGAAGGGAGGAGACAGAATGGAGACATATCGGCCGGGGCGGTGGGGGGGGAAGGGGGGGAGGGTTCAAGGGGCAGGACTTATGTGATGCGTCTTGGAGTAGAGAGGTGGGCAAAAGGGAAGGAACAAGAATGGTATTTAAACCTTTAGCTTGAGCCCCTGGGTAGACAGTACTGGCAACGAATGAGAAAGCATTGGCCAGAGGAGTCCATTAGGGAGCAAGACCAGTGTGTTTTAGAAGAAAATGAGCACAAAGGCTATGGGAGAGCTGGGTGGGGGAGGCAGGAGATAGTTATTTGGAAGTTTTCAGTAAATATATGGAAGTAAAAAATATGTCTCACTCAAGAAGAGGCCTGCTAAGAAATTAATGAGTTCTTTTTGGGAAGAGCCAAATGATAGCCAAGTTGGTCAGTTATAAAGTGCAAGAGGTATAAAACACAGTGGGCTCCCAGCCTGGATCTTCTTGGGGTGACATACCTTGGTAGGGTCGCTCCACACCCAGGGTCAGCTTCTTAGCAATTTAGACTTCAGATCCAATCACAGCAGATTCATATTCCAGCTCTATATTTGTTGGCTCCTAGACTCCTGAGAGCCTTCTTCTTTGTCTGCAAAACTGGGAGGGCTTCCTTGCAGGGATGTTACATAAATCAAAAGGAGTAACATACAGAAATCATCTCCCATTGTGCCCAGATCACAGAAGAAGTTGGCGGAGGCAGGCAGGAGGAAAGCTAAGAGCTCACTGGCCAAGAGACCAATGATGTCCTGAAGCTGCTTGGCTTGGGAACTACGAAGAATTTAAAAATCTTCAGAATTCTCTTCCAGGAGAGAATCCAGCACCTTGCCTTCTAGTTTTCCAATCCTATCCCCAGGGAACCCACTGGATAAACATTCACCCACACTCTCATCCTGAGGAACTCCAAGAACCTGAGTTAAGTATTATGGAGTTAGGGTTCCAGACGTCTCTCACGTCCTCAAAATTGAGGGGGGTAGTGGAAATCAAGTTTTTAAATCACAAGTATATGTTTCAAAAGATACATGATAGATTATTTTAATAAAATCTCTGGCATTCTCAAAGGAAAGTAAGTAATTTTGTTTCATTGTAAATGGGCCCTGGGTGAGGTCTTTTTAACAGTCTGTGATAAATCCAGCTGCTAAAAGACCCCCACTGGGAACCTGCTTTTACTGAACTGCGTTTGCTGTGATGCCTCTTGTTCTGGAAGGAACCGAGAAACAGCTCCATTGGCCTTATCATCATGACAGCCCTAAGGATGTCTCCGACCATGTGATCCTTACATTATACTCACATTATGACAGTTGTATCCTCTCCCAAAACAGTTTGTATTGATTGGTCTAAGAACTAAAAAGAGTTGTACTTTTTCCCGAGTGCATTCACTCATGAAACAAAAATTTCTTGACCAGATGTGGTACTAGGGCCACGCCTGCAACAGGACAAAGTCCCTGCTGTTAGGTCTTGGGGGCTGAATTGTGTACTCAACCAGGCTTCCCATTTTTGCTGCTGGGAGCAACTTTCTAGGACTCTGGGGCACAGATGTTCAAGTCCCACTCATGGCTTCACTTTCTGCTCCTTTTGTTTTATCTCTTATGTAGTCCTGTTTTTGTATGTTGTAAGCTGTCAATTTTTCTTTTTCTGGGACAAATAGACAAATATGTAATGTAAATACATACATACAACAATATACATATATTCTAATTTTTGTTGCATTATTACAAATATATTTTGCTCTTTAAAATTCTCAAAAACTTGTTAAAAATAACAATTTATGCCATTTATATTTTATTGTAATATTATATAAAAATATAAATGTTATGCAAAGTTGTTTTACTAATTTTTCCCTTTCCACATATTTGGCCCCCCTCCCCCCCAAACAGGTCATCTGCACTTAGGGATTTTTCTAGGAGATTAAGGGAGGTACTGACTGAGCAGGGTTTATGGCATTACTTAGGGATAGTTTCAAGGGTAACTGCTTGAAACTTATTAATAGGACCTAAGACTTTTTGCCCAGTGACCAGTTTTTGTTGTTGTTGTTGTTTCAATTGATAATAGAGAAGTAGGAAGAGAGAAATATAGGGTGAGGTTGTAACATCTAAAAAGATATGAATAAATGTAAAAAACATGGAAGCTTTTAACTCACAGCATTCCATGTTCTTTTTTTTTGTTTGTTTATTTGACAGACAGAGATCATTAATAGACAGAGAGGCAGGCAGAGACAGAGGGGAAAGCAGGCTCCCTGCCAAGCAGAGAGCCCGATGCAGGGCTCCATCTCAGGACCCTAAGATCATGACCTGAGCTGAAGGCAGAGGCTTAACCCACTGAGCCACCCAGGCACCCTGCATTCCATGTTCTGAAAACATGCTATCAGTCCTTAAGATAATCTCATTCAGAACATAGCAGATGCTCAGTAAATACTGCTGAATAAATCAAATCTATATTACAGCACTCTTACTGAATCACAGATACCTCTATATTATAAATAGTATTGTATTCATATATATATAAACTATATTAGAAAAAGCAATATTGCTAGGATGTCATAAAATCATAAGTAATCAAGAGATATAGTTTATTTTAATTTTTACCAACAGCAGTGATTATATTTTACATCAAAAATGACAAATTAAAAATGAAATATATCACTATCAATATAATCTAGAGCTCTCCCATATTTTAATCCATTTCACAATACAGAGATCACATTTCAATTGACACTACAAGAGGTACTAGAACATCAATTATTCCTTAGGATTTTAAGAAATATGGCTTATGTACCAGGCTTAAATTGTGAACCAAAGTCTTTATCAGCTGCCTCAAAATGATCCCAGGGTAAATTTTTAAAATTTGAAATCTGAATAGCTCATAAAAGCATAATATCTATATTATCAATAGTAGCCTTCAGCCTGAGTCTCCTTTGCTTCTGACTGGGGGCGTCCATCTCAAGCAGGCATAGTAAGGCAAACAGGATCATATATCTTTATTGTTTCATCCCAAGCACAATCAGCCACCTAGAAAACAAAAAGGAAGTAAGAAGCATAATTTACAAACATTCAAGGTTGGCAGCAAAAGCTGAAGTCATTGAGAGTGGAAGCAGATCACACAGTGGTAAACATTACTTTCCCTCTTAAGGATACACTTCAGGGATTGTTTCCAATTGATGGAAATTGCCTGTAAGGATTTCCTGCCTCACCATTAGCTCACCACAGTCGCACCTCACCCCAGAAGTACATC
Source organism: Mustela nigripes (assembly GCF_022355385.1). NCBI lineage: Eukaryota > Metazoa > Chordata > Mammalia > Carnivora > Mustelidae > Mustela > Mustela nigripes. Next base: position 85,507,576 of record NC_081561.1, on the reverse strand, counting down.
ATCCCTATATGTCTCGGGATAAATGAAAAAACTGGGAACTGAGGCACCATGTTAGATATAGTGGGGACAGAAAGGAGATAAAGTAGAGCGCCTGCCTTCACAGAATGGTTCTTTCAAGACCTGTGGTGGGAAGTGCTCTAATAGAGACTCTCAGAGGAGGGACTATCTGAATCCAAGTTGGGTGGTATCAGAAGTCTTTAGAAAAGCTATGGTATTCACCCTGGCCCTCTTTAGGGGCAGACATGGGCGATAAAGACATTCAAGTCTACACGTCGTAAAAACATGAAAAGAGGAAAGGCCATGGTGCTCAGGAACTGGGTGTTAAAAGGTTTGTGAGTATAGCAATGTCTCAGAGACTAAGATTAATATATAAAATCAATTGTAGGGGCACATGGGTGGCTCAGATAGTTAAGGGTCTGCCTTCAGCTCAGGTCATGATCCCAGAGTCCTGGGATCAACTCTGCTTCTTCCTCTCCCACTCCCTCTACCTATGCTCTCCTCCCTTCCCCCACCCCCATCAAATAAATAAATAAAATCTTAAAAAAATAAAATCAATTGTATTAAATAACAAAGTACTTAGTAACACATTTAATAAAAGACATGCAAAACAGCCACACTAAAACCAAAAACACTGCTCAGAGAAATTAAAGAGGCCTAAATAAATGAGGAAATATGTGCAAAGGTTCAATAATGTTCCAAATTTAATTCTCCCCACAAAATTTATAAATAATTCATTATCTCAGCAGGCTTTTTAATAAAAATGGACAAGGTGGCTTTTAAAGTTTATGTGGAAATGCCCAGGACCTAGAATAGCTAAAGAATCTTGAAAATGAACAGCAAAAATGTACTTATACTTACTACCTGATTCAAGACTAACCATAAAATTGTAGTAATCAAAACAGTGCAATGTTGGTATAAGGATATACAAGTAGATCAAGGAACAGAACAGAGTTCAGGAATAGACCCCACACTTTTCATCCAATGTACCAAAACAATTCAACAGGGAAAAGAAGGTCTTTACAACTAATAGTGCTAAAAATGGATATCTATATGGGGAAAAAAAATGATCCTCAGCCCCAACTTCACACCAGAAACAAAATGTAATTTCAGGCGGACGAGCCATGAACCTAAATCTAAAAGCTAAAGGTATAAAGCTTTGAGAAGAAAACACAGAATATATTCTCAATCTGAAGATAGGTGAAGATTTTTTAGACAGGACACAGAAAGCATTACCCACAAAAATTTGCTAGGTGCAATTGAAAATAAAACTTTTGCTCATCAAAAGATACCATGAAGAAAATAAATAGGTAAGAGACAGAATGGGAAGAAATGCTCCCAAAACCAATGCATCTGATAACGTGTATCCAGAATAAAATATATAGAACTGTAACTCAATAATGAAAAGACAATGAAATTAAAAACAGGCAAAAGCCTTTACTAACAGACAGAAAAAGATATATGACCAATAAGTAGATAAAAAAATAAAATGTTCAACATCATTAGGCACCAGGGAAATACAAATAAAAACCATAATACAATATGGCCACAGACTCAGAAGAAGGGCTAAAATCAAGGACAGACAGCATCAAATGTCAGCTGCCAAGCAGCTGTAACTTGCACACGTGGCTGCTACAACCACTTTGGGAAACTGGCTGTTTCTACGAAGTTAACCATATACCTATCTTTAAACTCAGTAATTCCACTTCTAGAGGTTTATCCTAGACAAATGAAAATGGCTTTATGTAACAATGCATAGCAAGAATGCTCACAGCAACGTCATTCACCGTAGCACAACCCGGAAACAACCAAAATCTCTCTGGACAAGAGCAGGTAACAAACTGTAATAAATTCCCGCAGCGGAGAGTTACAGAGCAACACGCAGAGGGTGCTATCAATATGCTCAACAATGGGGATGACTCACAGACATTACATTGGTGAAAGAAGCCAAAAACAAGAGTAACTTACAGGCACTTCCACCGTATATGTTTGAAAACAGTCGAAACTTAATCTAAGATTAAAACAAACAAACAAACAAACAAACGGAAAAGTTTTGTCTTGTTTCTTCAGCTGGAGGTTGAGGTGGGACTGGGGGAGGCTGGACAGAGATAGAAGAGAAGTTTGGAGGAAGAGGCAAATGTTCTATATTGTGATGGGTGTAGATTGCACAGTGTACCTGTCTGTCAAAACACAGATCTAAGACTTGTACATTTGGATTTATATAACTGATACCCAAATCTAGTAAGAATAATAAAGACACTAATGATAATAACTGAACGGAGGTGGGACATGAGTAGAGGGATAAATAAAACAAGGATGTTGATCATTGTTGAAGCTGGGTAAGGGAAGAAGTTCATTATCCTATTCTATTAACTTCTAATATGTGTGAAATTTTTCATAATAAAAAAAAAATCCAAAAATGTAGACAGTGACATGAAGGATGAAGTGGCATGAGAGAGATTTTGACTGAAGTTATTTGTACTCTATTTCCCACCTGTAATGGTTAAAAAGGCTCAGAGTTTCACAAAGGAATTCATAGTCTTAGTGCACAGTCAAATTACCGGGCTGTCACCGTGTACAAGAACCACTCATATTGATCTGAACACATTAACTCCTTATCACTCACTAACAGTATTTTAGATCACAATCCACACTGAGAGAGCAGTAGAGACATAAGCGTTAAACACCAGGCTCTTCAAGATCTGATTGCTACCTACTTCTTTGTTTCTTACTACACCAGGCTCACACACTCAATCCCTGCCTCTCGTTCATGCCTCTGTGCTCTTGTCCTTCCACCGATCCCTCCCGAGTCACCTCTCTTCTCCCTCCCTGCCTCTATCCCCCTCGCCTTGTTCTGCCTGGAGAGGATACCTCTCTCTCTGAAGAACTGGGCTAAGCATTACTCCCTCTATGAACTCATTCACAGCACCTAGGCTATTCGGCTGTACTTACTTATTGACATGTGTGTCTTCGGCTCCTTGAAGACATGGACCCTGTCTTGCTATAACATCTAATGACTCAATAAATATTAGCTCAAAGAATGTATTTTGCAGGCTAAGACTGCAGAGAAAAACGGTTTCTCAAATTTATACTGAAGTAGCAGAGCTGCAGCCAGAACCAGAATCTGTTGAGTCTGTCCACCAGAAAAAAGTACCTCATAAAAGGCAAACTGACATTCATTATCTGCCTAATCCTGCCATTGGAAGTGTTTATATCATGGGACACAAAGATTATATTAATTTACCCCTGTCTCATCTGTGTATATTTTTTTCAAGTGCTAGACCTTTCCATATGTTATTTACTCAGGACTTATTTACTCAGAACTTAAATAACTAACAAGTATCAAGGCCAATGAATCAACAACTGTTCAAAATCTATGAATTAATTGGTAAAACCAAGAAGACCTCAAACTGCAATGATATGTAATTATGAATAGTTGATTCAAATTAATGTAAATAGTATTTTTTCATTAACTCATTAACTAAACTCTGGCTAGTGCCACAAGTTTAAAAAAGCTTATGATAGAAAAAAAATTAATAATAAGGTAAGAAGTAAAGCGCTCTACTAAACTAACAGAGAGGGGCCAGACTCTCCAAGATAGGCACAGTGGACTTCCTGGTAAGGAAAGATGGTGGTGTGGTCCCTGGCAGTGTGGGCAGGGCTCCATGGCCTCTGCAGGCTCTGCTTCCCACTTAATTCTGTGGCTGACAGTAAACACAAGGCTCTATCTTAATGTCCCCTACTACCCATCTGAGGCCAGTCTGAAAGACATTAAAAAAAAAAGAAAAAGACTTCAAAAATAAATGTCAACAAAAATACTGAACGAGAAGCACAGTGAATGACATGAAAATAAACAATCTCCTTTAAAGGATGAGACAGACTCATTCTTCAGCTGTGGTCAAACAAAGCGAGGAATCTTTCCTAGCTCCTCTCCTACTTCTTCACAACAAAGTGATCTTTCTGTCCCGTCTGCAGGAATACACTCCTAGCTACGAAGACTCCTTCAAGGCCAGGCTCGGGATCGAGAAGAAGAGATAATAGAGTGTCTCCTTTCTCATCTATGGAAGATCCTCTTTCTCAGTTTCAGTATCCTACACAGGGACTCACTTCTTTGCCCATGACCTTGTTGTCAGGAAAAACTGAGACTGCCATCAGCAAAAAGACTGCTAGGTGTTGTATCAGTGAAATGCTGGCACTGTCCTAGGGCCCCACAGGGTTACCTCATTATGTGGGGGTCTATGCCTTTCCCTGTCTTTGACCAGATTATTTTACAACTCTGTAAGTTATAGAAAACTGATAGTAATCAAATGATTCTCACCCATTAAAGTTGCAAACGAATGTCATCCTGTTGAGATGCAACTAATGCTTCTCCTTGTCCCCCAGAAAACATTTCAAATATTACATTTTATTGCCCTGTGGCTATTGCCCAGTTTTTCCCCTATGAGGTAAGTTCATTTCAGCCTTCAGGGATTGTCTGTTTCTGTCTTTTCTTTGGTTCCTCAGAACTAGTTGCAAAATCTTTCATGAGTTACATAAATCCTGGATTTATGTTCATTTATGTTCATGACACACTTATGTGAGAGTCATGATCGCAATTTTGAAAATCATCCTTTAACATGGCTCCATCCAAGGATATAGCTTATTTGCTTCAACAGGGAAATCAGTACTTCTGTGGAACAAAATAACCCTTGCTTTCTTACAGGAGATGACACAGTAACAGAAAAGCCATTTCATTTAAAAGAACAAACACGAAATGGAGAGAATGGGTAGATAATTATACTAGGAAAGAAAGCAAAGAATAATTGTTAAAATTGGGCATGAAATTGAGCTCTACATCTCCTGGCAGCAAAGGTAAAAAAAAAAAAAAAAGGCAAATAATGTAAGAAATGCAAATATCACAATCAGTTTACCAGTTCATCAGAAGAGATCAAGTTTTTCCTAGCACATCCCTGGTTATAAAAGAAATATATAATATGCTTCTATTATAAAAGTCATTCAGTGCTAAAAGAGTGGTTTTACAAGAGATAAAAAGTCATTCTTCCTATGGCTGTTTTTAAAATAAACATCTCAAAATACATCTCAAAATATAGTAGGAGTCAAATATTCTTGAGGGAGAATTCTCTTCCTTTCTTGAGGAGAAAAAAGAGTTTCATTTGCAATTAATATAATGGAAAACATCTTGTGCCATAGTTTCACATTTATTTGAAAGAAAAGTTTCAAATCTGATGTGCCGATGTATGGTAGAAGATAGTGAGTTGAGGGGAGGACTCAGGAAAAAAAACAACAACAACATGACTGAACCATCTCCAGAGAACAACAGCAGCCCTCCCTGAAGCATTCCTGCCCCCAAAGCTTGTGTAGCTTCCTGATCCTGTTCTATGTGAGGCAGTAGCCAAAATTTCTACATAAAATACATAAGAAAATTTTATTAATCATGTAAGCTGTGTAAGCTATGGTTAAAACCAATAGTTGATTTATTTTTTTATTTGATATTTGTACCCTGCTGAGTTCTAAATGGGCTTAAGTGGTTTATAGATTAATGCACAGGGCCAAATAAATACAGATTCAGGGGAAAATATCTGTTTTAAAGGGAACAAATGGAGCAAAAGCTTTCAGGCATCGGAGCTGAGCACATCACAACACTTAGAGAATAAATCAGGCTCTGGGCTTTATGGTAACTAGGGAGAAAATGAGAGCATACTGGGTAATATGCTTTCTGTTCTCTAATAACACACACATATGGATGTAAACATTTTTGTGTAATTAAACCTGAATAGGATTTTCAGCAATTACACATCTTGGTTAAACCTGTATTCTCATGTTTTGTATAGTAAACCTTTAGTAAATACTGTTGAATTAATGAATGAGTGAGTGAGTGAATCCAGATATGAGTAGTGGTTTTCCTCCTCCAAAGAATTTCTGGAGTAGGGTCTCACCCATGGTAAGGAGCACCTGGTCAGGTGTGAGTCAGAGATCTAGGTGAGGGCAACAAGTTGTACGGGAATGCGGAATATATGCAATTATTGAGCATCATGAATGTTATTTAAAGAGATTTCACAGGGAGGCTTCTTTTCTATCCCAGAAGCTCTTAGTCCAACATTCCTCTGCACTACAAAGCTATCTAAAACACAATTCATATATATATTACATATTTATATTCATCCATTTATTTAACAAATATTTATTGAGTATGTCTTCTGTCAGAAGCATGAGGAGGACACCACAGTAAACAAGATGAGGCTGGTATCTGACCCCACAGATCTAGAGTCCAGCAAAGAGATGGATAAATAGACAGCCACAATGCAGAGAAATATGGACAAAGACAGAAGAATTATAAGGTCCAAAGAAGTAGGGGGTCACCATAACCAAATGTGAGGAAAGTGGATATCATCTAACCTGTGGCTTAAAGGAGAAGGATGCCTCGGCCAGACAGCATTTGGTGTTGCTATTGCTTGGTGGGGTGGGCAGGGGCGGGGGACAGACACTGGAGAGAAGCAAAGTGCTCTAAGCAATAGAAAAAATAAGAATAAGAATAAACAAATAAATAAGAATAAGAATAAACAAAGACCTAAAAGTTCTAGCTTTAAAACAACTAAATTGCACTATAACTCCTCAGGTGAAACTCTTAATCTTTGGAGACAGGCTTTTTCTCTGACTTGTGCCTAACTCCCATCTAGGGTTTCTTGAGGGCTGGCTGCCAAGGCCTACCTTGTTTGACCCTCTCCCCTGACTGTGACTGTGCACGTGGATACCACAGAGCAGGACTCTCCAGGCTCTACTTCTTCTGCCCAAGGATATTCAAGTGGAAGGTGTATTCCATAACCTGCACGCTTCCGCTGCAGTACATCATTCCTGTGCTCTCTGAATTTCCTTTCATCTCACATCAAAATGCAAATCTTTTCATTAAAACTCAGAATTAAAGTTACCAACATCATAGGAAAAATGGTTTGTCAAAATGTTACGTTTCTTTACTTATAAATCGTGACAGAATCTTGTTACTATTTTTGAAATCTTCTATCGTCTAGGTAGTGAACAACAACTAATAGGATAAAATTCCATTTAAGTTCGATTTTTAGTTATTTCATTTTCACTTTTAGTAGCAAAACAAACATTCCTGTTTTAAGAAAAAGTACACTAATTAGAAATATGAATTTCTCGCTATGTCAATTCTTTAAAAAATAGAATGAAGGTTTCTGGAAAAATGGAATAGAAATTTCTTATCACTCTCAATTTTGGGGACAATTGTTTTTGCCCTTGGAAAATTTGTTCAATTTACTGTAATTATCTGCATGACATATGGCCTTTTTAGTAAAAGTGAACAAGAGGAACAGGCAAAGGATGACGAGAGAATGAAAGAAATTCCTAACAGTCAACTCTAGATTTGGAAAAGGCAGCCCAGTTATTATGTTGCAGTGTATTAAATTACGGGCTAACGCAAGAGCAGGTTTTACCTATTCGACCAACTTCCAGGAGGAAGTGACTATAAAGAACATGGCTTATTGTGTTAATGATTATGGAATTTTGAGTAAAAGTAAGGAAAGAGTTGACTGATATACTAAACATCCTTTTCATTCATTCATTCATTCATTCATTCAATATTTCTTGAGTACATATCTATCAGGTAGTTTACATTAATCTACTTTCTATATCCTGGCACAGAGCTGGCACTCAAATATTTACTGAAGCAAAAAATAAATGGAGAGAAGGAAGAGAAGAACTTGTACTGGACTCTGAAAGGCAGAAATACTTTGTCCAGGGAGAAAGGGGGAAGAGTGAAAGAAATAGTGGCAAACACATGCAGATGACAAACAACAAAATATAATTGGTATATAACAGAGGGATTACATGGGATGCTGGGAAATAAAACTAGATAGCAATACAGATTATAGTGAATCTTAAAAGCAACATTAAAAATTCAGACTCAGAGCACCTGGGTGGCTCAGTTAGTTAAGCATCTGATTCTTGATTTTGGCTCAGGTTATGATCTTGGGGTCCTGGGATGGCGTCCCACCTCTGGCTCCCTACTCAACAGGGAGTCTACTTGGGATTCTCTCCTCCTTCTGCCCCTTCTGCTTATTCTCTCTCAAATAAATTAATTTTTTAAAAGTCTCTTATTGAAATACAAATCAAAACCACAATGAAATACCACCTCACACCAGTCAGAATGGCTAAAATTAACAAGTCAGGAAATGACAGATGCTGGCAAGGATGTGGAGAAACGGGAACCCTCCTACACCTTTGGTGAGAATGCAAGCTGGTGCAACCACTCTGGAAAACAGCATGGAGGTTCCTCAAAAAGTTGAAAATAGAGCTACCCTTTGACCCAGCAATCGCACTACTGGGTATGTATCTTAAAGATACAAACGTAGTAATCCAATGGGGCATGTGCACCCGAATGTTTATAGCAGCAATGTCCACAACAGCCAAACTATGGAAAGAACATAGATGTCCATCAACACATGAATGGATAAAGAAGAAGTGGTATATATATACAGTGGAATACTATGCAGCCATCAAAAGAAATGAAATCTTGCCATTTGCGATGATGTGGATGGAACTAGAGGGCATGATGCTAAATGAAATAAGTCAATCATATCATATGATCTCCCTGATATGAAGAATTTGAGAGGCAACATGGGGGGTTTAAGGGGTAAGGAAAGGAAAAATTAAACAAGATGGGATCGGGAGGGAGACAAACCATAGGAGACTCTTAATTTCACAAAACAAACTGAGGGTTGCTGGGGGAAGGGGGTTAGAGAGAGGATGGTTGGCTTATGGACATTGGTGAGGGTATGTGGTATGGTGAGTGCTGTGAAGCGTGTAAACCTAACAATTCATAGACCTGTACCCCTGGGTCTAATAATACATTATATGTTAATAAAAATAATTTAAAAAAATTTTAAAAGTCTCTTATTAAAGACACATAATTTCTTTATCTAGAATTCTGCATATTAAAAATTATTTTTCCTCTGTATCACACAAAAATACTTACACAGTTGTTGCCATGCAAATATAATTGTTCCTGTTTTATTTTCTAACCTGATTACTGGCATCTACATGATTCATTCTTGCACATTTATTTTTACTGATCTTATTGAACTCATTATTTTTAATAGGTTTAAAGTTGATTTTCTGGTTTATAACACTGATAATCATATTGAGTTGATATGAATATCTTTGTCAGTATTTCTACCTTTTAAAGATATTTATGTATCATTTTATTTTCTTCTATTACTAATTGGCTATGCCTTTTAGAACATGTTGATTATCCTAGTAAAGATGGTAATTCTCATCTTGTTCCTACCTTAAATGAAGCTACTGATAGATTTCAGGTCAAGGACTAACAAAATTAGATTTGTATTGTGGAAAGCTCTCCCCAGAAGCAGCGCTGAGAATGAGTAGAATCATGAAGAGGGTTTAGAGACCAGTTAGGAGACTACTGCAGCAACCATGGCAGAGATGCTAATAAATGTTTATCTAAGGCAGAGGAACTAGAAGGCAATGGTCCAGACTTCAGAGATACTGGTGAGGAGACATTTATAAACTTGATGCCCATTTGAATTTAGGAGACAAGTAAACTAGGATGACTCCTCAGGTCTGGTCCATCATACAATCAATTGAGCAGTTAGGAATACAGGAGGAAAAATAAGACATCTACTGCAACCACACAGTAAATGCAACTGGATAAATGGGACAAGGATTACTAGCATATAATTAAATGAACTGGATATTAAAGGATGTCTACTTCTGTATGGATGGTAAGGAAGAAACTTGGAGATGAAGACATTGTTAAAGTGGTAAAGAAGATGAGGTTAGTATAGTTAACATTAAAGCAATAAAATGAGAAGACTTTTCCAGAACAAATCTGAATTCTATAGTTAAAGAAGAAGGAAGTCTGGGAAAAGGTTAATTTGGTTTTCAGGAGTTTTCTGGTGACTTTCTGGTCTTCACTTCAACTGAATGATGAAAGGGAGACAGATACAAGGGTGTAAAAAGAGAATGTTGATTCTGAGAGAGTAAAAACAAGAGGTAAACCTACTAATTCTTAGTGTCTAATAGTGGAAGAAAAGCCAAGTTTGCTGGTAGGGAGATATGACAATGAGGTCAAGTGAGTTTTGAAAATAGAGAACAGAACTTGCTGAACATCTAAAGCACAGTGTACATATGAGGAAGCAAAGACCTAGATGAGGAAGCCAGTGAGAAAATCAGGAACCCACTGGAAAAGGGAGAAACACAGATAGAACATAAATATTGTAAGGTGACAGAGATGGAAGAAAATATTCATTTTTATCTATTTTCACAATGAAGTAGCGAATGAGGTTACATGTCCAGAGTGTTAATGATATTGTGGGAGGATGAGAAAAGTTGGTATGAAGAATGGGCTAGAAAATCAAAATGAATTCAAACATAAGTTGAGTAGGACCAAGAGCCCAGATGAAATTTTTGTGAAAAATTAATTTGTAGTGTGCCAGCTCAGCACTTTTGCTTGGTTTCTAAGAAGTAATGACAATAAGAAAGTGGGTGATTCAGGATTGGTAGCTGAGGCAGCAAAGACTAAGAAGTCAGTAATTCTGGAAGCTCTCACTGCAAGAGTTATCCATGAAGCACAGCAGGCAATAGGTTAATACATCTGCCTTAGGGACGCACCAAGGTCCTACCAATCTGGGCGTAGCTGGGGAAAAACAGGCCCTTGTTATATAATTTTCAGCTAAAAATCACACAATTCTAAAAGCATTGACAAGGAAACAACAGAGACCAATGTCTGAGGACACTGGATGCTTCTGGCACATGTTCTTTTCAGCTCTAAAGCTAGTCCGTGACAGATGCAGAAAATACCACCTCATGTAAAAGGTGAAAAGGATTTAGTTATCTTAACTAATAATAATGCTGTCTTCTTTTAAAATTGAATTTTCCAATTTCATACTACAAAATATTTTTCTCCACTGTCAACCCATAAAGCTGGTATCTAAGACTGTGGGAACAGAGATTTGAATCAAAACATGAGCTGAATTTTTAAATGATGCCTAATTTTTAAAAATTTCCTTTTGGGGCACCTGGGTGGCTCAGTGGGTTAAGCCTCTGCCTTTGGCTCAGGTCATGATCCCAGGGTCCTGGGATGGAGTCCCGAACGAGGCTCCTTGCTCAGCAGGGAGCCTGCTTCTCCCCACCACCCAACCTGCCTCTCTGCCTACTTGTGATCTCTCTCTCTGTCAAATAAATAAATAAAGTCTTTAAAAAAGAATTTTCTTTTTAAATTTATTTTTTTAATTGAGATTAACTAACATATAACATTACATTAGTTTTAGGTGTGTAGCATAATGTTTCAATCACATATATATTGTCAACATTTTTTTCTACTAAAATGTCAACAAAGTCAAAGATACTTTTAAAAACACATCTGTGGAACTGGTTTAAATCAAAGCCAAATCTAAGCATCTTCAATTGAAACAAAATGAAAATACACAAAATTTTTTTTGCCCTATTTAAAAAAAATTTTTATAGTGCATATGTGTTCCTATCATGGATAGTCTAGGATATTCACACATTAAAGATTATATTTACCAAGAATTTTAGGAGTCCCAGAAGATAGATTTACATATGTAATACAACCACAACTATGAAAAATATGCATATATATGGGAAACTACTGAAAGAATAGTTACTTTTAGGAAGGTTAGGGGGCAAGATGTGGAAAGATGCATGAGAGAGCTTTCTGGGATTTGGTAGGTAGGGTTCTATACCTTAACCTGAACGGTGGTTACTCAGGTGTGGTCATTTCTTGATAACTTATTTAGCTGCTCACTTTAAAAATGTGTATTTTCCAACAAGGATGTTACACTTCAAATAAAATTTTTTTTTAAAAAAAAGGACTGAAAAGAAACATATTACTGTGGTATAACAGAGATTCTTTCTGAAGTGGCAGGACCATGGGTAATCTTTTCTCTTTCTTCTGAATGTAATTTCCCAATTTCATCATGAGAAAAAAGAGCAACTTTATTAAACACACAGAGATTCTATTTCAGAATGAACTACTAGACTACTTTAAAAGAGTTTAAAAGAGAAATAACTGTATCCCAAAAGACATGTGTAACAATATGTAAACCTATATCCAGGTTATAAATACTAAATTAAATATCAGTGAGCATTCAAAGGAGTAGAGTAGAGTTGATACCGCAGAACACAAAGTCAGGAATTCTAAAAATATATTTTACAGAAAATCCCAATTATACAAATGGGTATATTACAGGTCCAGAATCATACGCCTAAAAACAGGAAAATGGTATCTGATTTAGAAATAATAAGAACAAGAGAGAAAAGAGAAAATGCCAGGGCTGTACAAATCATGATCAGAGGGAAGAAAAATCAAAGAAATATTTTCTGAACTGAAAGGTAACTTCAGCCTGGTTAACAAGAGAGGGGATAGAGCATTTCTCAGCAATTATCCTCAAAGAATAACCCTAGATACTTATTTGTCAAGTTTTAAACCTTTAAAGACAAGATCTTACATCTGTCAAGAAGAAAGGAGGCATAAGAATGCTTTTGGATCTCATTTTTCAGATCTCTAAGAAAGAAGCTAAAAAGAAAAAAGGAATTATAAATATAAGAACTCAGATAAATCTCTTTTAAGATAGAGGATATATTAAGACACAAAGACCTAAAGTAACACCAGCAAAGTCCAACAGCTGTTAAGATCACAAGAGACAACAAGTTTTTGAAAACAGATGGAAAGGTACTTTCTCAAAGGTGAGAGGAAGATACTTTCTAAGAGAATAAAATATGGACAAAGGGTGAAATCAAAATGTAATCAGCAAACTTAACCACATATTGTGAAACTAAAGGATAAATATGTCAAAAATAACTTAAACTACCGACTACACCAACAAAAGGTTAATGTGATAAATTTTAAATGGTTACAAATTCTTTGCAGCTACTCCCATCAAAAAGTGGAGTCTATTTTTCTTACTCTTTGAATCTGAGTTGGCCTCATGACTTACTTTGCAACAGATGGACTGCTGCGTGAATTTCTAAGTCTAGTACTGGAGATCCAGGGCAGCTTTTACTCTTGCCCTATTGGAAACCTATAGCCGCTAAGTAAAGGAGCCTGGGCCCACCTGGAGACACATGACTCAAGACGACAACCAGCAATGCACCCTGGACACGTGAGTGAGGCCTTCTTAGACCACTCAGCTCTAGTTAAGTCACTAGATGACCGGCGTCACATGAAAGACCCCAGGGGAGACCAACAGAACTGCTTGGCTGAGCCCAGCACAAATTGCTAACTCACAGAATGGAAGGCAAAGAAAACTGATGTTTAAGCCATTAAGTTGTAGAAGAGTTTGTTCAGAATAGATAACAGAGATTAAGTAAGTGAGAGAAAAATAGGGACATGCATCAAAAACTTGATCTCTTGTATCTCCCTTCAAAAGAGTTTAATGCTACTTGGCAAAAACATAAATACTACAAACAATACAAATGTTTGTGTTAAAATATGTTCATCATTGTAGATATGCAAAGAGAGTGGTTGAGGTCATCATCCTTGTTTAATAAAAAAAGGGGGTGTCTGGGGGTTCAGTTGGTTAAGTGTCTGCCTTGAGCTCAGGTCATCATCATCCCAGGTTCCTGGGATCAAGCCCCACACTAGGGTCCCTGCTTAGTGGGGGGGTTCTGCTTCTCCCTTGCCGTCTGCCCCTCCTCCTTACTTGTGCTCTCTCACTCTCTCTTTCAAATAAATAAAAAACTTTAAAAAAAGGAAAAAAGAAGAAGAAATTTTTAAAGATAAATTTATAGGGAGAAGAACAGACAAAATTGCAACTGAAAATATTATGTGGAAAGTAACAAGAACCTAGATCTTAGGAGTTAGAAAAGCCTCTTCTTTGAGGGTGCCTGGGTGGCTCAGTTGGTTGAGTAGCTGCCTTCAGTTCAGGTCATAATCCCAGGGTCTTGCGACCAAGTCCTGCATCTGGCTCCTTATTCAGCAGGGAGCCTGCTTCTCCCACTGCCTGCTCTGCCTGCCACCCCCACAGCTTCTGATCACTTGCAGGCACACTCTTTCTCTCTGACAAATGAAATCTTTAAGAGAAAAAGAAAAAAAGAAAGAAAAGCCTTTTCTTTGAATCCCAAATCCAACAGGTTATAAAATCTGGATATTTTAGTCCAGATTTTTTTAAGTGAGTTTTTTTTTAAAGTCTTTCACATATCTACCACATTTACTCTGTCTTCTAATTTGGAGGTTCAGACCATTTACATTTTTCCTTTCTTTTCCCTTTCATTTCTTTTTTCTTTTCTTTCTCTTCTCTCTCCTTCATCAAGCTCTACACCCAACATGGGGCTTGAATTCACGACCCTAATACCCAGTCACATGCTCTACCGACTGAGCTATCCAGGCACTCCTAGACCATTTATATTTAATATAATTGTTGAAATAGTTTTATTTAAAGGCTTCCCACATATAAGATCATGTCCTGGCAAAGAGAGATTAACTTTACTTCTTCTTTTCCAATTTAGGTGCTTTTCATTTCTTTTGAATGACTGCTCTAAAACTTCCAATATTATGTTTAATAGAAATGGTGGAAGCAAGCACCATGTCTTATTCATGATCTTAGAGGAAAAGCTTTCAGTTTTTCACCACTGATGATGATGTTGGCTATAGGTTTTTCTAGATGGGTTTTATTATGTTGAGGTAGTTATTTTTTATAATTATCTTCATGATTGACTTAATAGTTATAGCTCTCTTTCTAAAACTTCTTAAATGTTAACATAGAGTTTACAAAAAACACCTTGAATTTATCACAAACTACCTTCAAATACTGTATCACTTCACATGTAGTAGTAACTTCATAATAGTGTACTTCCAATTTTCCCCTCATTTTATTATTGCTCTCAAAATGTATTTTCATAGATTTTGCTTTTGTATATACTATGATATACTATGTATATAGTTTTTGTATATATGCTTTTGTATATACTATGATATACATTTTATTATTGTCATACATTTTGCTTTTGTATATACTATGATATAACTCCACAATATACTGTAAGCAATAGTATACATTGCATACAATATACATACATACATGTATTAGTATTGTATGCAATAGTATTGAATGCATGTATGTATATTGTATATATGTATACATATATATGTATAATACATACATACATGTATATGCATACAATACACATACATGTATTAGTATTGTATGCAATAGCGTTGTATGCATGTATGTACATTGTATGCATATACATGTCTGCATACAATGTACATACATACATGCATACAATACTATTGCATACAATACTATTTTTGCTTTAGGCAAAAATTTTCAGAATGAAAAAATTAAGTTAAAAAGTGTCTTGTATATTTACTTCATTTTTGCTATTTCCAATTATTTTATTATTTTTTTCTTTCCTTCCTCCCTTCCCTTCCTTTTTCTTTCTTCTTTCCTTCCTTTCATCTTACCTTCTTCCCTTCCTCCCTCTGTCTGCCTCTTTCTTTTCATTTTGGTCTGCGTGTATTTCTTCTGACATTTCTTGTAGCACAGATATGCTCTCAGCTTTTACTTGTCTGAAGTTTACTTATTTCCTCTTTTTAAAATGATTTTATTTATGTATTTGTGAGAAAGAGAGCAAAGCATGTGAGAGAGAGCATAAGCAATGGGAAGTGCAGAGGAAGAGGGAGAAGCAGACTCCCCACTGAGCAGGGAGCCTGACAGGGGGCTGGATCCCAGGACCCTGGGATCATGACCTGAGCCAAGAGCAAACGCTTTAGCAACTGAGCCATGAAGAAGCCCCCTTTATTTCCTCTTTATATTCAAAAAGTTCCACTTTATATTCTTCATTTAGTACTTTAAAAAGACATTCCTCTGTTCTATGGCCTGCATAGTTTCTGATAAGAAATCTTCTATAATTTTTATCTAGATGCTTCTGGGTGGTGTTTCTTTTTTCTATCTGTCTTCAACATTTTCTTTTTAATCTTTGGTTTCCAGTCTGAATATGGGTCTTGATGTGTCAGTTTTTTGTTTAAATCCTGTTTATTAGGCTTCTCTAGGATTCTCAAACCTGTGATTTGACATTCATTATTTTTGGAAAATTCTCTTTTAAATATTTCATCTTCCCTATTTACACTCTCTTCTTCAGGACTCCAAGTACATATATGTTAAGAACACCTGATACTATTCCACAGATGCTACATGCTCTGTTCTCCTGTATTTCCCTCATTCTTGTTTTCTCCTATTTGTTCAGCTTGAGTAGTTTCTAGTGACCTATCTCTAACTTCACTGATGAGTCAGTCCTCTGATGGGCATATTGAAGGACTGCATCTCTGACACTATACTTTTAAAAAATTACTATTTTCCTTTGACTCTTTCTTATATTTTTATCTCCCAGATGAAATCCCTCATGTATTCACACATGTCCACCTTTTCTACTTGATCCCATGTGTATGGCAGCTGTGTCTTCTGCCTGTGCTCTGCCAGACGCTGAAAAAAATTAAAAAAAAAAAAAACACGGAGCTGGCATCCCATCTCTCTTTGGAAAGGGGCCTCTGTCCCCCTTGGATCGGGGGCTCCATGTTTGCCCTACTATCTCAGCTTTCTAATGGGTTTGCAGAAAGTCTGATTTTGTAGTTTATCTGACTTTCTCTTATTTTTATAGTGGGAATAATGCTTTTTCACCTTCTTACATTTTAGGGAAATTAGAATGTCCATTCCTTTATGTAAAAAACATCTTCACTGAGATGTAATTTAAATACCATAAAATTCACCCATTTTAAGTGTAAAATTCAGTGATTTTTAAGAATCTTCACAGGGTTGTTCAGCTACCCCCATAATCCAGTTTTAGAACATTTCTATCACTCCCAAAAGATCAATCTGCAAATAATCCCCATCCTCATCCCCTACTCCAGATAACCACTAATCTCCTTTCTATCTCTATAAACTTGCCTTTTTCTGGATACTTTATATAAATGAAATTATACATTACACAGTCTTTGCATCTAGTGTCTTTCATTAGCATAATGCACTGGACATTCATCCATGTTGTAGCATGTATCAAACTGTTCCTTTTTATTCTGAACAGTATTCCATTGTATTGCTACACCACATTTTGTTATCTATTCAGCAGTTGATTGACATTTGGATTGCTTTCACTTTCTGGCAATGAACATTCATGTGCAAGTCTTTGTGTCAATCTGTATTTTCACTTCTTTTGGTTAGATATCTACAAGTGTAATTGCTCAGATGTAGGGTAAATTTACTTTAACTTTTTAAGAAACTGTCAAACTGTTCCAAAGTGATTGCAATATTTTACATTTCCATCAGCAATACATGGGAATGTCTCCTTTCTTGGACCACTTTCTTCTTTGAACTTCAAAGATACTATATATACTTCAGTAGTTCTTCTTTTACCTCCCTGACCATTCCTTCTCAACCCACTTTGCTGGATTCTCTTCTTTCAGACTTCTAGAGTTTCTTCTGTGCCTCTTCCTCACTAAAATCCTCTCTAGATAATTTTAATCTGCCCCCAAATTTTAAGATCTTTTTTATGCCAAAACTCCCAAATTTGTATCTGTTACCCTAAACTCTTGCCTGAGGTGGATAGGTGTAAATATGTTTATCTAGCATCTCCACTTGAATGCTTAACAGGAGACCTCTCCAACATAACTCTTGATTGTTCCCTATCCCAAATTATCTCCTCTTCCCTATCTCAGTAAATTAAACCATTGCCCATCTGGTTTCCTAGGTCCAAATCTTAGGAGTACTCATTGATTTTTCTTTTTCTGTCATAGCCCATTTCTAACCCATCAGCAAATCCTACTCACTATCTCCAAAGCAAACCATGTGGAATTTCTAGTAATTTTATATGGTTCAATCTAATATATTATGAATCTTTCCATCTCAACATTTGTTAGATTTTAAGTCACCATTATCTTTTTAAAAAATATTTTATTTATTTATTTGAGAGAAAGAGAGCACAAGCAGAGGGACTGGCAGAGGGAGAGGGAGAAGCAGGCTCCTGGCTGAGCAGGGAGCCCAATGCGGAGCTCAAACCCAGGACCCTGAGATCATGATGTGAGCCATAGACAGATACTTAACCAACTGAGCCACCCAGGCATCCTTTAAGTCACCATTATCTTTTGCCTGGATTACTTCAAGAGACTCTAAGTTGCCCTCCCAGCTTTCAATCTTACCTGTCCTCTATTCTGCCTCAACAGACAGAATGATTTTTTTTTTTTTTTAAGTAGGCTCCATGTCCATCATGGAGCCCAATGCAGGGCTTCAACTTACAACACTGAGATCAAGACCTGTGCTGAGATCAAAAGTTGGATGCTTAAATGAGCCACCCAGGTGCCCCCAGAATGATCTTTTAAAAGCACAGATCACTGGGCAGCCACATATAAAAGAATGAAACTGGATCACTATCTTATCCCATAAATAAAAATTAACTCAGCATGGATTAAAGACCTGAATATAAGATTTGAAACAATAACACTCCAAGAAGAAAACACAGGTGGTAAGCTCCTTGACATGAATCTTGGCAGCAAGTTTTTGGATCTGACTCCAAAACCAAAGACAAGGGCAACTGCATCAAACTAAAAAGCTTCCATACAGTAAAGTAATAATCAACAAAATGAAAAGACTGAATGGGAGAAAATTTGTGCCAATCATATATGATAGGGGGCTAACATCCAAAATACATAATGAATTTATACAACTCATTAGCAAAAACACACACAATCCAATTAAAGAATAGGAAGAAGCTTTGAACAGACATTCTTCTGAAGAAGAAATACAGATGGCCAACATGAAAAATGCTCAACATTGCTAATCATCAGGGAAATGCAAATCAAAACCACAATTAGATATCACCCCACACCTGTTAGAATGGCAATCATCAAAAAGACAAGAAATAAAATAAGTGTTAGCAATTATATAGAGAAAGGGAACTCTTGTAAACTACTGGTGGGAATGTACATTGGTGTAGCTGCTATAGAAAACAGCATGGAGGCTCCTTAAAAAATTAAAAATAGGACTACCATATAATCCAGCAATTTTACTCCTTGATATGTATCCAAAGAAAATGGAAAAACTAATTTCAAAAGATATATCTACCCCTATGTTCACTGCACCATTATTTACAATAGCCACAACTAAGTGTCCATCAGTGAATGAATGGATAAAGAAAATATGGTAGGTGTATGTATATATACACATATAAATACATACATGAAATTAAGCTATAAAAAAGATGAAATCTTGCCATTTGTGATAATATGGATGGACCTTAGAGTCATTATGTTAAGAGAAATCAGAGAAAGAAATATCATATGATTTCACTCACATATGGAATCTTAAAAGATCCCAAAACCAAAAAACAAAGCAACCAAGCTCATATAGAGAACAGACTGGTGGTTATCCAGAGGCAAAGGGTAAGGAGTGGGAGAAACAGATGAAAGGGGTCAAAGGCACTAACTTCCAGTTATAAAATAAATAAGTCCTAGGAATTAAGATGGTACAGCATGGTGACTATAGTTAATAATGCTGTATTATATATTTGAAAGTTTCTATGAGAGATCTTAAAAGTCCTCATCACAAGAAAAACATTTTTTTTTATAATTTTCTGTGATGAGAGATGTTAACTAGGTTTATTGTGGTGATTATTTTACAATATATTACAATATTTTACAATATTTTACAATATACAAATGTCAAATCATTATGTAATATACCTGAAATGTCAACTATACCTCAATAAAGAAAATCCACAAATCAATGTCAATCATTCTTCTGCTTTTCAATCTCCACTGACAATTACAAAGAAAATCAAACACAGTATGGTCTACATGTCCCTCCACAATTTGGCCCCTGTCTAGTTCCTATCACTTTCCCACTCATTCAGTAGACTCCAGCCACACTGACCTTCTTTCTATCCCTTAATCATAACAAACCCTTTACCATCTCAAGGACATGACTGTTGTTTTCTCTGTGAAAAACACTCTTTCCTTAGATTTTTGGATAACTGGCTTCATTATTCAACTATCAGCTCCCATTTCCCTTTTCTTAGAGTCTTCCCCAGACCATTTAAGCAAAAGTACCCCATCATTCTCAATCAAATTGCCCCAATTCTGAATAGCATTTATTACTATATGAAATCAAATTTTCATTTATTATTTGATTTCTCCCATATATGTAAGCTCCATGACAGCAGGAACCAAGTCAGCTTTGCTCACTGGTTTATTCTTAATGCCTAGAACAATGCCTAGCCTTCAGCAGGCAGCTGACAAATATGAATGAACACATATTTCCTACAGCATCCTTTGCTCCCTTCTGTTCTAGCATTAATCACACTACACTAGAATTACCCATCCTATACAGCTGTGGTAGATACTCAATAAATGTGACCAAATAAAAGAGAGAACAATGAATGTCAAAGAGCATTAAGAGAAACAGGAAAATAGATAATTCCATAATAATACTCTCCAAGGATTAAAAATACAGTAATAAAAAGAGATGCATTAACTAAAAAAACTCTTTAATATTTCATTTGTATGACCTATAATACATAGCAAAAGTTACATAAAGCAAAGTGGACTAACTCTGAAGAATGGGGAGAAACATAAAATTTAGTTGATAATCTCAATGCTCAATTTTTAAAAATATGACAGGTACATATATTTTCTTAAATTCTAATGTTGAATAATAAACCATAAATAAAGAAGAAACCATTTCTTTCATTCTCAAGTATTAGCCATGCTCCCTCCCATCCCAGGGTCTGTGATATACTATTCCTTTTGCCTGTTTATGATATTCTTCTGTCTGTTCATGACACTTACTAGTCAGGTCTCAAATAAGCCTCACTGCCTTACGGATGTTGTATATAGGTCAAATATCTATCCTCATTATGAACCTTTGAGGAGCAACGTACTTCTCCTTCGTAGGCTTGTCTATTCGCATTATTTGTGAGATTAGTTGATAACAATGGTGGAGTAAATGTTTTATGAAGACAGGGCCCACATTTACTTTCACTCCTCACTGAATCCCCAGTACCTAATATAAGCCCAACATATGAAAACATCTGTGAAAAGAGTAAATGAATGAGAGGGAGTGGTCTTATTTTTACGGTGTTTCCTAATCCCAAGACTCTGTCCCACTATGAGTTAACTCGGTGGTGATTACTAATACAGTTGAACTGTATATTACGTCACTGAATCTGATGCTTCTCTAGAGCTCAAAGACCCCTGCTTCTCCATCCCTAATTGCTCTCAGTAGCAACTGTTTCCTTAGCACAAATGTAATTTGGTTATTAAACTGGAAGAGATGGGTGGCAGTCACCACGTTATAAATATATGACCAATACAAAATGATTAATAAATATGATTAATAAATCCTCTGAAAACAAAGTTCCTTTGAATAAGGTGGTCTATGCGTAGATGATTTAGAAAACACTTGGCACTCTGGACGAAGAACAGCTATGACCATGTACATTGAGAAGGCCACAGTCTGGGATGCATAAAGTACAAGTTAATAGAACTATATGAGAAGGAAAATATTTACTCAGGGTTCTTTGTTTGGTAGTGCCACATTTCAGTAGGTACACTGCAACATTTTTTTAACTAGGACAGCAAACAAGTACAATCATTTTATTAAAAATCATCTACAATAAATGTATTTCTCAGAAAAGGAACTAGTTCATTGAAGCACATTGTACTTACATTAAAAATAATGCTATTTCACCCATCACTATTTCAGTTTCTTCTCGGATGCCATCAAATCATTTAAAAACACTTATTCTAATGTTAATGAAAATATTCTAATGTCTAAGAAGATTATTTTATGTATTTATTTTTTGAGAATATTTTATAATGAGAATTGTCTTAAGTTCCTAAAATGAAAAAAAAAGAGAACTATCCATTTAGATTTAAGATTATAGACAGTAATGAGAAATGGGATTTGCTTTTGGTCCAAGTTCTAAAATTCATCATAAAAACACAATTTCTCAGTCATACTCTAGAATTTCCACACATTACTTTGTTTCATGATTATGTTGGTATTTTCACATAGTCTGTGTTATAAAGTGTCTAATCACTCAACATACTGTGGTGTTTCTGACCTGAGTTTATAATTTCCAAAACTGAAACAGCATTAAAAAAAAAACCCTGAAGAATATTTAAAGTCCAAAATACTGACTGTCAAATCCTCAAGAGAACAAAAAGGAGAAAATATGAAGTTTATTAATTTTTTTAAGATTTATTTAATTTTAGAGAAAGAACAATTACGAGCATGAATGGGGAGAGGAGCAGAGGTAGAAATGCAGATTCCCAAAGAGTGCAGAACCTCACACTTGGGCTTGATCCAATGACCCTGAGATCATGACCTGAGGCAAAATCAAGTCCATGCTTAACTGACTGAGCCACCCAGGTGCCCCTTAAATGTAATTAAAACAGTAGCCATTCTACTCTACCTAATTCCCCACTGGAAGCCCCCCTCTCTCTTTTTCTTTTTCTTTTTCTTTTTTTAAGATTTTTAAAGATTTTTAAGATTTTTAAGATTGTACAAGGACATTTATTTGACAGGCAGAGATCACAAGTAGGCAGAGAGGCAGGCAGAGAAAGAGGAGGAGGCAGGCTCCCTGCTGAGCAGAGAGCCCAATGTGGGGCTCCATCCCAGGACCCTGGGATCATGACTTGAGCCAAAGGCAGAGGCTTTAACCCACTGAGCCAGCCACCCAGGTGCCCCTGGAAGCCTCTCTATTGATATGGGGTGTGGAGAGGATGGTATAGTCCTGAGAGGAAAGTGACCTACCCATCATCTCAACAGCTCAGTGAGACAGCTGTATCTAGAACCACACTCCTGACTCTCACCAACCTCTGAGGACAAGCCATCCCCATTCCATTCTTCTCCTGTTACCCTTTCCACCGGGAGAGGTCTGCTCAAATGCCCAAGTTTATGTAACAAAAGAGATCAAGTTAATTAAGTAAATGTACTTTGTTCTGCCCTAAAGGCAAAAGTGTGCTACTGACTGCAGCACACTCCAGACACAGAGCTAGTTGCAAAACTATGTGGTAAGAAAAACATCAGCATCCATTACCTGAGTAGGACTCTGAAGACTTAAATCTAAACCACAAGTAAACTCTGTATGATGTTCCACTGTTTCAAGAAGAGGGTCAGGCTTTGAAAAGTTCCAGAATCTGTAAATATAAACAGAAAGAAATCATTTAAGTGCTAAACTACCCAAAAACATATCTAAGAAAAAACAGTTATTTACCATAGCAGGGTCTTTATCAAGGCAGCTTCAACCAATTCATAAATACAGAACCCCAGTATTGATCTACAGAAAAATATCTAATGAAGAAAAAAATGTACTTCATTCTATCATATATAAAAAAAGAAATTATTACTCAATTAAAAGATTATTCCCATTAGGATACCTTGTAGGATAGAAGCTTAACAAGTTTTAGTTAAAAAAATTTTTTTATATTGCACAAGGACATTTAAGATGAGAGATACTATGCTTTTGTAGCAATTTCTTAAAGTATTCATGACTGTAAAATAAGGATATTGGATTACAAGAACTCTAACATTTTGTGATTTTTAAATACTTCATTTCTCAAGAACTGATATGAAAAGATCTTAGGTCTAATTTACATTTCAACAGGAATTCAGATCCTTAAAAAAGAATCTGTCCTCTTAAGAAAATCTTGGTAATTCTGAAAAATCTTTTCTTTCTTTCTTTTTTTTTTTTTTTTTTTTTTGAGGCACAGCCTTTCTTATAGATTCCACATCAATGTAATTTCTGGAGTCAAGAAACTGAAATGTGTTTTCCTGGGCCAATATTAAGTATTCTATTTATCCTCTATAGACTGGGAGTGGTACTATTTACCATAATATGTCTCTGATTTCTATACAGATAGGAACTTGGCCCTATTTTCAATATACAAAATAGTACTTTATTTATAAAGCTTTATTTGCTCATCATCTTTCTTATTTGATTCTAAACGCTCCATAAAAATAGCACATTCAGGATCATAGTGTCATACTCCAACTCAGCCTCCCTAATGATCTGCAACATGGAACACACTGAAGGTTTAGCAGATCTCTTTGAAAGAAAGTAAATACACAGAACCAACAGTCACAGTTTGTTTAACCTGGTAGTATTATTTCCCTAATAAATACAGGGTTGGTCTTATTAAGTTTGAAAAGGATTGTTGCTATGGATAAACCACTGTGTGGGTACCAGAGAGACAATGAATAAATAGCTCATTTATCGGAAACTGAAATCTACAAAATATTTAAGGAGAGTGATTTTACTTTTGAAAATTTACTGTTCAAACAAATGAGGGAA
This sequence comes from Mustela nigripes, assembly GCF_022355385.1. Lineage (NCBI taxonomy): Eukaryota > Metazoa > Chordata > Mammalia > Carnivora > Mustelidae > Mustela > Mustela nigripes. Next base: position 85,483,237 of record NC_081561.1, on the reverse strand, counting down.
CAGGCTACAGTCCTCAGAAATCATAATAGTGGCCTCCACTGTCTTTGCATATTTGTTCCTTTGGTTCTAGAGACAAATATTGTACTCAAATCTAATTTTTGAGATTTTGATAATGTTTATATAAGCAAAAGTAAGTAAGTCATCATATAATTTCATTTCTAGAACATGGCTACCCACTGATTTGCATTATTCGAAACAGTAATCAAATTATTTTGTACATACCCACTATGTTCCAAAAAATATTCAAAATGGTTTTTTTTTTTAACAATGAGTATTTAATATGGTCAAAAGACGAATAAAGGAAAAGGATAGAAAAGTACATTTGAACCTGCAATGAGATTGATAAACAAAAATAAAGAACATCCTCAACATCTCTGAAGGAAACACAGAAATGTTACTCATGAGTCAATGGTATCACCCAAAGGACAGGGTACTAGAAGCATTCTACAGGAAGGTCAATTTAATCAAGGTATTCAACTTTCTGACTGCATTTGGGATTTAGATTTTTGTTTCAATAGAACGGATGAGCATTAGTCTTCAGACCAACCATAAAAATTGGCTGGTGAATTTCAGCAGAACTTTTTAAGGATAATAAAAGTAAAAGAATTTATTTGTATCCTCCTGACAAGTTCCTGGAATGCAGTGTTTATTATTATTTTGTTGTTTTGAGCTAATTAAGGAAAAGGTGGCACTGAGGACAAAACAGGTGGGCCTTATGAAAATGAGGATGCCCAATAAGAAAGCATGTGTGAAGACATCAAACTTTAGCTTTAAAATATGGTAAGGGAAGTCACATAAGCACGAGGGCTGAAATTCTACTCAAGAAGTCAAGCTGGGGGCACCTGGTTGGCTCAATCCGGACAGCAAGTGACTCTTGATCTCTGGGTCATGAGTTTGGAGCCCCGTGCTGGGTATAGAGATTACACCAATAAATAAAACTTAAAAAAAAAAAAAAAAAGTAAAGCTGAATTTGCTCTAATACATAGCTTAACAGGCAGTCAAGGTGCCATACCACTCCACACCAGAGTCACACCCATTCTAACTTTAACCTGGGAAAAACCATCAGGTATTTACCTGCAATCTGCAAAACAGTCACCAAATAAGATGCACGCTTACAACTCTAAGGATGCTATTTGGTGAAGGGAGGGTTAGTCTAGAGAATATCATAAAAGTGCTACTGGTCTATTACATCAGTTCACAGCTCTGATGGAAATTATGTAATATACAAATTATGCCTATTATGCATATGATAGTACAAAAATTATGAGAGGTTCACTTCCAGCAGAATGGCTGATTAGGTGTCTAGAACAACATTCTTACTGAAAAAAAAAAATCCTAGAACATAATATAAAAAGAATCACCACCACCAAAACTTCGTAAGAGCATCAGTGAGGTGCACTCAGGTCAAAAGTAAGACCAAAGCTCAGAGCAGGACATCGACCATGAGCCGGCTTTTGCCTTGAAAGGGTGTACTGAACAGGGAGAACTGGAACTTCAATTTTCTAAATCTCGGGGAGATCAGGAGCCAGAAAAATCAGCAAGATTAATGTTAATATTTAGAACTTAAAAATAATTTTCAATAGGCTAAAATATCTTAACAAAAATATTGAGTTAAAGACAGGAAAGGGCACAGGCTACATAAGTTAACAAAACCAAAAGCTAAGCAACGCATCTATACACTATAATTCATTTTTTCATCGCTAATATCTTTTTTAATAACTAAAGAAATGTATGTATTTTTTAATTCATTCCCATTCCCCAATGGCAACCACTGCTAACAGTTTTATGTGGATACTTCCAGACTGTTCCATGTTTCTCCATCCCAGTTCCACCAGGAAGGATTGAGCAGTAAAGAGGAGGTGGGCATTTCTCCACATTTCCTCACATTTGCCAAGTAAGGGGATATGCAAGGTCTCTCCTTGCCATCTTCTGCAATCAAAGATCCCATAAATTCTATATATCTAAGGGCCCTCATGCGCTTATCACATAAGTAAAATAGGCTCCTTTCATTGGGAGAAGTCAGGCTCCATATATCATTAAGTGGTCAAATAAGGCATATTATTGTTAAGTGCAATGTTTGTTTTGGTCCAGCACATATACGACTTGGTGCCTTTTTGTCTCTTTGCTGATGAAATCACTGACTATTTAAGCTCTCTCATGGGAAATAAATATACTGGACAGGCTTCCACTGACTAAAAATATTACAAAACTGTAGGAACATTTTTCATTTAAATTGGAGATGGAGAGAGCAAAATTCATGACAGTACAAGGTCTTGTTTGAGTTCCTTTTTGTCTTCTGATTCCATACTTCTTTAACAAAGCAACTAAGTAGCACTATGTTAAATAAAACATCCAAACAATTTTGAAAATTAAGCTGAAATTATTTTTTACTTTACTAAAATGTAATTTGAAATCCCTAAACACTCTTGAAATTTAGCCAACATATAAGTTCAGTAGAAGATTTATGATATTTTTCAAAATTTTTCATTTTCCTTTCCTTTTCTCAAATTACAACTTGGTCCATAATTCTCTGTGAGTTTTTCCTAACTGCAATAAAAAAAGATGCGGAAAAAATGTTGGCTCCTTTTCCATGCCTTACATGTACGTTAATTTTAGTCAAGCTGAATTTTAATTAATTTTAGTCACACTAATTTTAGTTGTGTTTTTAAAATTCTTAGCAAATCGCCCAATTATAATTCCATTTGTACTGCTTTTGTCTAGTGTTCTCTAGAGTGATAAGCAAAAAAAAATTACAACAACTTGTTTCCTCATCGCTTAATTACTTGTTCATTCAACGATCTGTGAGTCCTTGGATGTGCCAGGTGTGGTGCTGGGATCCAGAAGCAAAAGAGATGTGGTCTCAGCATCCTTGTGGATCTGAGTTGGGGTGGATAGACTGACATTCTTTAAAAGACCACAGAAACCAAAACGTTACTACAACTGGACAAGTACCCCCAAAGATAATGTGGCATGCTATATATAATGACATGCTGGGGCACTTAGGTGGCTCAGTTGGTTGAACAACTGACTCTTGCTTTTGGCTCAGAGTCATGTACTCATAACTCAGGTTCATGACTCATGAACTCATGAACTCAGGGTCCTGATATCAAGCCCTGTGCTGGGCTATACACTCAACATACAGTCTTCTTGAGATTCTCTCTATCTCCTGCTCAGGTGCACACATGCTCCCTCTCTTTTCAATAAATAAAAAAATAAATCTTAAAAAAAAAAAGAAAGGAATTATTGACACTGAACTGAAATCTGAAGGTTGAGGAGTTAGTCAGGTAGAGAGTAGCTGGCCTCTTGTCAGCAGGGAGCAGAAAGGGTCATTCACACAGATCTTTTTGCCCATGTGAGGAATTTGGGATTTTCTTTTAAGTATAAAGAACAAAACAAAATGAAACAAATAAAAAAAAAAAAAAAACTGAAGGAGAGAGGTGCCTGGGTGGCTCAGTCAGTTAAGCCTCTGCCTTTGGCTCAGGTCATGATCCCAGGGTCATAGGATCAAGCCCGGCATCAGGCTCTCCACTCAGTGGGCAGCCTGCTGCTCTCCTTGCTTGTGCTCTCTCTCTCTCTTTGTTAAATAAATAAATAAAATCCTCTTAGAAAACAAAACTGAAGAGGTTTATATACTTGGCTTCACTTTCTTTAAAAAATTTTTCTTAGTAAACTTTTAAATGTTTTAATAGTTTTAAATCTGTAGAGAACTTGTGAACAAAGTAGAGTTAGATAGTTATCAAACCATTCTGAACACCTACAAACCCAACAGGAGATCGAAAGAAGAAGAGCAGCAATTCTAGAAACAGAAAATTGACCACTTTCTGAAAGATAGCATGAATGGAGAAGAGAATATGAAACAAGGGGAAGATAGACCACGGGGAAAGGGGCTGGCTCCTGGCAAGAGGTAGAGCAACAGAGCACAAAATTCTAACTTTTAAAAGTCTGCTCCACTGAGGGACATCGCTCCAGAGGCTAAGTGCGGGTGGAGCCCTTGTAGGAAAATATGGTCTCAGGTCCCATGGAGTCACAGAAGGATTGGGGTATCTGAATGTCGCAGAGCTCGCCGGTATCAGAGGAGTGAGCTCTCAGCTCAGGATCACCTTAAACTGTGATCTGTGGCACAATCAGACCACTACTCTTTGAGCAGGAACCCCACAAGTAGCAGATCTGGGAACAGTCACCAGAAGAGCAGAGTGACAGGATTCTGCTGGGTTTGGAGACTCCAAACGGGGCTGTGTGCCAGAGACACAGACCTGGTGAGCTCAGAGCCCAGCCAAAGACCAGGGAGACAGATGGGAGTGATTGAGTGCTTTTCTCCGAGGGCGCACTGAGGAGTGGGGCCCCGAGCTCTTGGCTCCTCTGGGCTGGAGATTGGGAAGCTGCCATTTTCATTCCCATCCTCCAGAGCTCTACGGAAAGCATTCAGGGAACAAAAGCTCCCCGGAGTGAACTCAAGCAGATTACTGAGCCTAGCCCCTGGCAAGGGCAGTGCAATTCCAACTCAGCAAAGACATTTGAGAATCACTACAACAGCTCCTCCCCCAGAAGATCAGCAAGAACATCCAGCCAAGACAAAGCTCACTGATCAAGAACAGAGGAATTCCATAGGTGGGGAAAGCAAAGCATGGAATTCATGGCTTTCTCCACATGATTCTTTAATCTCACAAAGTTAATTTTAAAAATTTTTTTCTTATTCTAATTTTTTTAACTTTTCCTCTTTCCTCTTTTAACATTTTTTAACTAGTTTATCTTAACAATACCATTCATTAAAAAAAAGATCTTTTTAAACCTTCATTATAATAGTCATATTTTACCCTTCATTGTATCTAACTTTATTTTTTGTATACATATATGGTTTTTTCTTCTAAAAAATTTTGGAACACAACTTCTTCTAAGAGATCAAAATATACCCTAATCTAGCACAGGGCTTTGTTCTAGTCTCCAGCCTGAACAATTCTCTCACTTTCTTTTTTTTTCTTTTCCCAACTTATCAATTCCTTTTTTAGAATTTTTAAAAAATTTTCATCTTTACAGTCATATTCCATCCCTTCATTGTGTTTACTCTTATTTTTGTATATATATAAGTTTTTCTTTCTTTAAAATTTTGGGACATAGTTTCTTCTAAGAGACCAAAATACACCCAAAATCAAGTGGGTGGCTCTGTTCTATTCATCAGTCTAATTATATATGAATATATATATATTTTTTTTAATTTTTTTAAGCTCTTTTTAAAAACTTCTTTTTACTCCCTTTCTTCTCCCCCCAATTTGGGGTCTCTTCTGATTTGGTTAGCATACATTTTTCTGGGCTCTTTGCCACCTTTTTAGTATTTTATTCTCTCATTCATATATTCTTACTAGGATAAAATGACAGGGTAGAAAAACTCACCACAAAAAAAATGAACAAGAGGCTGTACCAAAGGCTAGGGATCTAATCAATACAGACATTGGTAATATGTCATATATAGAGTTCAGAATGACGATTCTCAAGGTGATAGCTAGGCTCAGAAAGGCATGGAAGATATTAGAGAAGCCCTGTCTGGAGAAATAAAAGCCCTTTCTGGAGAAATAAAAGAACTAAAATCTAACCAAGCTGAAACCAAAAAAGCTATTAATGAGTTGCAATAAAAAATGGGGGCTATTACTGCTAGGATAAATGAGGCAGAAGAAAGAATTAGTGATATAGAAGACCAAATGATGGAGATTAAAGAAGCTGAGCAAAAGAGAAACAAACAAGTACTGGGCTATGAGGGGAGAATTCGAGAGATAAGTGATACCATAAGACGAAACAGTATTAGAATTGGGATTCCAGAAGAAGAAGAAAGAGAGAGGGGAGCAAAAGGTACATTGGAGCAAATTATTGTAAAGAATTTCCCTAATATGGCAAAAGTAACAAGCATCAAAATCCAGAATGCACAGAGAACCCCCCTCAAAATCAGTAATAACATGTCAACACCCTGTCATCTAATAGTAAAATTTACAAGTCTTAGTGACAAAGAGAAAACCCTGAAAGCAGCCTGGGACAAGAAGTCTGCAACATACAATGGTAAAAATATTAGATTGGCAGCAGACTTATTCACAGAGACCTGGCAGGCCAGAAAGAACTGATATTATATATTCAGAGGACTAAACAAGAAAAACAGGGAGCCAAAACTTTATCCAGCTAGGCTATCACTGAGAATAAAAAGCTTCCAGGACAAACAAAAACTGAAAGAATATGCAAACACCAAACCAGGCCTACAGGAAATATTGAAAGGAGTCCTCTAAGCAAAGGGAGAGCCGAAAAGTAGTAGACCAGAAAGGAACAGAGACAATATACAGTAATAGTCACCTTACAGTCAATACAGTGGCACTAAATTCATATCTCTCAATAGTTACCCTAAGTGTAAACGGGCTAAATGTCCCAGTCAAAAGACAGAGGGTATCAGAATGGTTAAAAAAACAAAACCCATCAATATGTTATCTATAAGAAACTCATTTTAGATCTAAAGACACCTCCAGATTTAAAGTGAGGGGGTGGAAAACAATTTACCATGCTAATAGACATCAAAAGAAACCTGGGGTGGCAATCCTTAGATCAGATCAACTAGATTTTAAGCCAAAGACTATAATAAGAGATGAGGAAGGACACTATATCATACTCAAAGGGTCTGTCCAACAAGAAGATCTAACAATTTTAAATATCCATGCCCCTAACATGGGAGCAGCCAACTGTATAAACCAATAATAACAAAATCAAAGAAACATATCAACAGTAATACAATAGTAGTAGAGGACTTTAACATCACTGAAATGGACAGATCATCCAAGCAAAAGATCAACAAGGAAATAAAGGCCTTAAATGACAAACTGGATCAGATGGACATCATCTGATCAATGGATCAGATGGAACATACCATCCCAAAACAACAGAATACACATTCTTCTCTAGTGCACATGGAACATTCTCCAGAATAGATCACATCCTGGGTCACAAATCACGTCTCAGCGGGTGCCAAAAGGTTGGAATCATTCCCTGCATATTTTCAGACCACAATGCTCTGAAGCTAGAACTCAATCACAAGAGGAAATTTGGACAGAACCCAAATACACGGAGGCTAAAGAGCACCATATTAAAGAATAAATGGGTCAACCAAGAAATTAAAGAAGAATTGAAAAAAATCCATGGAAATAAACGATAATGAAAGCACAACTGTTTAAAATCTGTGGGACACAACAAGGGGTGGTCCTGGGAGGAAAGTATATTGTGATACAAGCCTTTCTCAAGAAACAAGAAAGGTCTCAAGTATACAACCTACCCCTACACGTATAGGAGCTGGAGAAAGAACAGCAAAGAAAGCCTAAACCCAGCAGGAGAAGAGAAATAATAAAGATCAGAGCAAAATCAATGAAATAGAAACCAAAAAAATAGTAGAAAAAATCAATAAAACTAAGAGCTAGTTCTTTGAAAGAATAAATAAGATTGACAATCCCCTGGCCAGACTTATCAAAAAGAAGAGAGAAAGGACCCAAGTAAATAAAATCATAAAAGAAAGAGGAGAAATACCAAAGAAATACAATTATAAGAACATTTTATGAGCACCTATATGCCAGGAAATTTGACAATCTGGAAGAAATGGATGCTTTTCCTAGAGATGTATAAACTACTAAAACTGAACCAGGAAGAAACAGAAACCCTGAACAGACCCATAACCAGTAAAGAGATTGAAATAGTCATCAAAACTCTCCAAATAAATAAGAGCCCAAGGCCAGACGGCTTCACAGGGGAATTCTACCAAGCACTTAAAGAAGAATTAATTCCTATTCTCCTGAAACTGTTCCAAAAAACAGAAATGGAAGGAAAACTTCCAAACTCATTTATGAGGCCAGCATTACCTTGATCCCCAAACTAGACAAAGATCCCATCAAAAAAGAGAATTACTTGATGAACACAGATGCAAAAATTTTCACCAACAGTACATTAAAAGGATTATTCACCACAACCAAGTGGGATTTATTCCAGGCTGCAGGGTTGGTTCAACATCCGCAAATCAATCAATGTGATACAACACATTAATAAAAAAAAGAACAAGAACTATATGATACTCAATAGATGCTGAAAATGCATTTGACAAAGTACAGCATTCTTTCCTGATCAAAACTCTTCAAAGTGTAGAGATAGAGGGTACATACCTCAATATCATCAAAGCCATCTACGAAAAAAACCCATAGCGAATATCATTCTCAATGGAGAAAAACTGAAAGCTTTTCCACTAAGATCAGGAAGATGGCAGGGATGTCCATTATCACCATTGCTATTCAACATAGTACTAGAAGTCCTAGCCTCAGCAATCAGACAACAAAAAGAAATTAAAGGCATCCAAATCAGCAAAGAAGAGGTCAAACTATCACTCTGCAGATATGATACTTGATGTGGAAAACCCAAAAGGCTCCACTCTAAATCTGCTAGAACTTGTACAGGAATTCAGTAATGTGTCAGGATATAAAATCAATGCACAGAAATCAGTTGCATTTCTATACACCAAGAACAATACAGAAGAAAGAGAAATTAAGGAGTCAATCCCATTTACAATTGTACCCAAAACCATAAGATACCTAGTTTTAAACCTAACCAAAGAGGCAAAGAATCTATACTCAGAAAACTATAAAGTACTCATGAAAGAAACTGAGGAAGACACAAAGAAATGGAAAAATGTTCCATGCTCATGGATTGGAAAAGCAAATATTGTGAAAATGTGTATGCTATCTAAAGCAATCTACATGTTTAATGCAATCCCTACCAAAATGCCATCCATTTTTTTTCAAAGAAATGGAACAAGTAATCCAAAAATTTATATGGAACCAGAAAAGACCTCAAATAGCCAAAGGAATATTGAAAAATAAAGCCAATGTTGGTGGCATCACAATTCCAGACTTCAAACTCTATTACAAAACTGTCATCATCAAGACAGTAAGGTACTGGCACAAAAACAGACACATCGATCAGTGGAACAGAACAGAGAGCCCAGAAATAGAACCTCAAGTCTATGGTCAACTAATCTTTGACAAAGCAGGAAAGAATGTCCAATGGGGAAAAAAAAAACAGTCTCTTCAACAAAGGTGTTGGGAAAATTGGACAGCCACATGCAGAAAAATGAAACTGGACCATTTCCTTACACCACACACAAAAACAGACTCCAAATGGATAAAAAACCTCAACGTGAGAAAGGAATCCATCAAAATCCTTGAGGATTTCATTTGATGGCTGCATAGTATTCCATCAAATGAAATCCTCAAGGATTTTGATGTGAGTGCTGTGAAGTGTGTAAACCTGGTGATTCACAGACCTGTACCCCTGGGGATAAAAATATATGTTTATAAAAAATAAAAAATTAAAAAAAAAAAAAAATCCTTGAGGAGAGCACAGGCAGCAACCTCTTTGACCTCAGCTGCAGCAACTTCTTCCTAGGAACATCGCGAAAGGCAAGGGAAGCGAGGGCAAAAATGAACTATTGAGACTTCATCAAGATCGAAAGCTATTGCACAGCAAAGGAAACCAACATGAACAGACATTTCTGCAAAGAAGACATCCAGATGGCCAACCACACATGAAAAAGTGCTCCACATCACTTGGCATCAGGGAAATACAAATCAAAACCACAATAAGATACCACCTCACACCAGTCAGAATGGCTATAATTAACAAGGCAGTAAATGACAGATGCTGGTAAAGATGCGGAGAAAGAGGAACGAACCCTCCTACACTATTCGCGGGAATGCAAGCTGGTGTGGCCACTCTGGAAAACAGCATGGAGGGTCCTCAAAAAGTTGAAAATAGAGCTACCCTATGACCCAGAAATTGCACTACTGGGTAATTACCCTAAAGATACAAATGTAGTGATCCATGTGTACCCGAATGCTCATAGCAGCAATGTCCACAATAGCCAAACTATGGAAAGTACGTAGATGTCCATCAACAGATGAATGGATAAAGAAGATGTGGTACACACACACACACACACACACACACACACACACAATGGAATACTATGTAACCATCAAAAGAAATGAAATCTTGCCATTTGCAACGACATGGATGGAACTAAAGGGTATTATGCTCAGCGAAATAAGTCAATCAGAGAAAGATAATTATCATATGATCTCCCTGAAATGAGGAATTTGAGAATCAATGTGGGGGGTCTGGGGAGTAGGGACAGAAAAAAAATGACACAAGATGGGATAGGGAGGGAGACAAATCATAAGAGACTCTTAATCTCACAAACAGACTGAGGGTTGCTGGGGGGAGGAGGGTAGGGAGAGGATGGTTGGGTTATGGACATTGGTGAGGGTATGTGGTATGGTGAGTGCTGTGAAGTGTGTAAGCCTAACAATTCATAGACCTGTTCCCCTAGGGCTAATAATACAGTATAGGTTAATAAAAATACATAAATAAATAAATTCAGCACCCCCCCAAAATAGTATGGCGTGAGCCTCAAGAATTTGCTTTAGAGATTAAGCAATCCATCATGACAACAGTTAATAAATGGCAGCCCCAATAGACAGACTCTATTGGCACCATGTCCAGTACTTTTTCCACTGAAAGATGCTGCCATTTGCTTTTTCTCTGGGCCATGCCAAGGAATCCGGAATATAGGTGGCCCTCGGGGCTCTTCAGGTGGTCCTGACTGACACCATGAAAGTTCAAATGGCCCTGACCAAGTCAGGCTTCCCCTATACTCCTCAGACTATATAGAAAATTCCACTAGCCAAAGCCCATGCCAACACTCCATTAGTCTGCCAGTTTACATTCAAAACCAATACCCTAAGAAAATTATAAGCTAGAATAAAACTGAGCTCTTACAGCAAAGAGTTCAGAAATTTTCCTTTCTTCTAATATTTTTTTACATGCACTTACTGGATTGGATCTTCCATCTACCTTGCTGTCCCTTCCTGACTTTTGTATTTCTCAACTGATAGATCTTTCTGTAACCTCACAGATACCCATCTTTCTTAAGTGAATCCTCCCTGATCAGAGCACATGGAATCATGGGCTTCTTATTTTACTGTCTTTATTGCTTTTGGAAGGGATTAAACTTAGGAAATACAGACTGACAACACAATCTTATAAAGAGCTAAATTTCCATTCCTTACCTAAAAAAAGAATATTCACAGAGTGCTAATGCTCTCTTGTTTGCATGACTAGATGGAGAGTTGTTTATTTTTGTAACTGGCAATGAAAAAAATAATACTTAAAACTGAAAAATACTGTCTGCTAAATGAAAAAATAGGATTAATTTTAAGGAACTACAGAACAATTTTCAAAGAGCTTTTAGAAGTACTCATTCACAAAAATCCAGAAACCATATTTACAGACTTTCAAGGTTAAATTACAAAATTCTAGAATTAAGATTCTCTATCAAAAGAAATGCTTTTTAATATTTCATTTAAAACTTTAACTACATCAGTATTTTAGAGGGACTTATTCCACTTCATCACAATAAACATTAAGCCCAGGAGCCACATGTCACAAAGCCTAGCGTACTTTGCCAAATTAAAGAAAACCGTTAGCTGATGCAAGGCTTGCTCTGACAGTATTCATGGTTGCAACCCACCCAGATACAGGATGATTTTGTGAAGAATACCACATCTCAACAAGAGGAGGTAAAAGAGATTAAGAGTCACTTATGATTTTTGTGGGGAGGGAGGTTGGGAGAAGGGGGATGGGGTTATGGACATTGGGGAGGGTATGTGTTTTGGTGAGTGCTGTGAAATGTGTAAACCTGGTGATTCACAGACCTGTACCCCTGGGGATAAAAATATATGTTTATAATAAATAAATAAATAAATAAATTTTAAAAAAGAAGAAGAAAAAAAGTAAGAACTCTTAGAGGCTTTGTTTACTGCTCACTGGTACCAACTGGAAACCCATAAAATTCTGTGATCAAGTTTCAAAGAACATCTAAAAAAAAAAAAAAAGAAGAAGAAGGAGAAGAAGAAACAAACTGTGAAGAATTCTATCTGGCATGAAATAGTATCAGTATCTCAGGGATGAGAATAGTCTATGTTCAACTGAACTGTAAAGGACACCAAAATGTGGCTATCTATGTTAACTACCTATCAAAATGTGGCAAAAGGTTATTTCACAGAAGTACAGACACAGTGTGACTGGATGAGGCTGCAGGAGAATACGGCACCTAAGTGTTGAAAAACTAAACTGACAGCAGCTGCTCCCCTGCTCCTGTCCTGTATCAGCTACATCCCTCTGAAATTCTTAATGTCCTCATCTCTGAAGCTAAGCATTTGTGAATAAATCCACTCAGACTGTCAGGTTGTGGGATGTCTACACAGCTTACAAGGATATCCTTTATGGAACAACTCTCTCGTCAATGGAGGATGGATATAGCGAGGGGATGAGGGAGAGACGCAGACATCCATAAGTGTGGGAGAAAGAAAAACACAGAGCTGACCAAATAATTCTGCTTCTTTTCTGGAAACTGGACATGAAAGCTTAAGGTGGGGAAAAAAGAGAAAAAAAAAATCAGTGCAGAAAGAGCAGAAACAAGAAGCAGGCACTTGAATCTAGCAGTTTCAGTACCTTCCCTGGCCCCTGCGGCGCTCCTGCCCTGGTGCTTGGAGGGGTCCCAGATCCTGAGTAATGTCTCTCCTCTTCTATAAACGCTAGCTCAAAATGGGTTCCGTTTACCCATGAGTCTGCACACAGTGCACACTCATGCAAACACACACATGTCCTCACAGTGAAGAAACTGAAGGGACACTGCTGAATCTAAAGCTGCAAATAGATTGCTCGTTTTTGGTGTTTATTCTTTGTATTAGGTGTTTATTCTTTGTATTTCTATTAGGTCAGATCTATTAGGTCAGATCTCTAAGATTCAAAGTTACAATATTTAGTGTTGTCAGATTAGATTGGGGCTTCAGGGAAGACTTCAAGGGTGAACTGTTGTTTGCTTGATTCTTTAAGATTTTATTTATTTATTTGAGTGGGGAAGGAGGGGAGGGGGGGAGGGGGATAAGCAGATTCCCTGCTGAGCAGGGAGCCTGATGCAGGGCTCATTCCAGGACCCTGAGATCATGACCTGAGCTGAAGGCAGCCGCTTAACCATCTGAGCCACCCAGGCTACCCCTCAAGGGTGAATTATTTATTCTTGAGTTCTTAGGGGACAGAATAAAGTACAAACAGCTGGTGGGTAGTACCCAGTTGCTCTAAATAAACAAGCTCACTGTGTGTGCAAACAGGGATGTGGTGGGAACACTGAGGTTTTCTGCTCAATTACCTTTTTCTTAAAAATGGTAATTGCACAGATTAGTCCACTAATTCTACAAGGTTTAGAGCAAAGAACAGCAGCTTCCTGCACAGCCCCCTCAGGCCCTCACCTCAGAGGCCTTCACTTTCCATTCTTTTAGCTGTTCCTTCTGATACCCTGTATTCACTTCTATATTTCCAAATAATATGCTCACAGAATTCATTGATTATTTTCATTTTCACATCTTATCTTTTGGCTTCCTACTGTGGAGGATGAGGCAAAGCATTATCTACATTAGAAAATACACATATACGTGACAAAAGCCACTCAGGTCCTATTCAAACTGCACAACAGAAGTTGTTAAAAATTATAATGCAAATTAACTGACAAACTCCAGAAATTTTCTGCTAATCAACACAATTCAAAGTTCAAAGCAGTGACTGACACTACACTAAGCTAAGGCTTAACATTCCTCACTCCTTTTAGATCTATGTATTTTTTCATGTGCTTGCATTAGGTTATGAATTACACATGGATTTGGTTTGGTTCTTAATGAAAAATGTTAGCACTAAATAGTTCTGAAAATGTTCTGCAGTTACAAATCAAGGTATTTAACATAAAAATCTTACACATTCTTTTCTAATTAACGTACGTTGTTTCATTTTATAGGAAATTACTTTCATTTTTCACCTGGCATTTAACTTGCAAAATTATGCTTCACATCCTCAAAAGATCTTTCCAGTATGACAACAACGAACACAAGACTTTTCTAATTTAAACAAGTCAAATGGAAAAATTCTTTGGGACATATAAAAACACCAATCTATCAACAAACTTGGGATTTATTCCTTTATACATTCAAATACCTTAACTGTTAGTTGTACGATGCTCAAGGAGATTTATTAATAAATTGCATATGACAATTGATTATAGAAAAAAAAACAAAAAAAAAATCTATCTGTAAATTTAGCTGACAATCAGAATACCAATACAATGGCTCCAAATTTGTTAAGTAGCAGAATTTTATGATCTAGTCAGTCCTGACTTATGCAATGGAACAGCAAATTTTACCTAGAAAAATATCACTTTCTTATCCCAACAGGACTTTCCACTTTAAATTCAGTTTGATTAATGACTACTTCAAATATAATTAAAGGGAAAGCTATATTAAAATACAATTGTTATAAGCTTTTACACTCAGGAGTGAGCCAAGGGTAATGTAATTTTTCATGTAATTTAAATTTATTCACATCTTAAACATTTATCTAGTATATACACATACCAGGTACTAGGGACAAAACAATGAAACAGACACCCATAGCCTGTAATCAGGTAATGTGCCTTATTAACACAAAATATATTCAGTATTAAAATATCCTTATCAGAGTTAAGCAAATAGGTGAGTGCGAATAATCTCATTCTTAAAAAGTACATCAAGGACAACCACATTAAGATGCTTTCCTAATATCAGTGGTGAAGTTTAGTGAACCTTTGCCACAAAGCAAAACCTGTGATAGAGTTACAAAGACACATGTGAGATATCTGAAAGGCACACAACGTTAAACAACTCTTTGATCATTTTCAGGATGCAATCACAGCTACTTAAATGTTAACAGCTGTGTCTTATCATTAGCCACATAATTTTTCCTGTGGTTTGATGAACAAATGCAGAGGAATTAACAACTGTCTGAAAAGATGAGGTAAAATAATCACTTGAAACAGCATCTGAGCTCACATTCAGCCACATTTCTTACCTATTTACTTTGACTGACCTTTTTTTGTGGGTAAGGGGGCCTAGGTAAAGTTGAAAGGAAAGGTTTGTGAGACAGAGTACATATTCAGCTATACTATCTGTTTACTTTGGCTGACCTTTTTTTATGGGGAAGGGGAAGAAAGAGAAGTATCTGCCTGTGGAAATCTCTGTGCTAATAAACATAAGGATCAAAAAAGCCCATCAACCACACCAAAGTTAAGACACTTACTATATAAAGGAAAATCCCATGAGAGTAAATATGACAAAAAGTATTTCTGTGTCTGCTGCTTTGTTAAGATTCTAAGTTTACTACAATTAAAGACCATTTTCCTGCTTATGCAATATAATCAAGCTATTTATCTTATTTTATAATTAAACTGTATCACTAAATATCACATTTATGAAAAGGTATTAGTAAGAAACATTTTCAGTGTCTTATTTTACATGAGCAAATACAGCTTACTTTTTTCCTTAAATCTTGTTATTTTTAAAATCACCAACCCACAGAAAAATTTTAAAAATACAATGAACACTCATACTCATATATTCTTTGTCTAGTTTCACCAATTGTTAAAATTTTACATATGCTTTATCTTTCTTTATAAATACATATATCAAATAATATTTCTGCAGAACCAAATAAAAATAAGTTGCAGGAGTAATAAAGTTGAGTGTCTTTTTGTGATTCTGCTTCTTTTTTAAACAATTCTGATCAGAAATATAAGAACATATAATTAGTGACACAGTACTAAGTACAAAGTTGAGGAATATATATGTGGATGAAAAAGAGAAGAAACTATATTTTGTTGAGTGCCTGATATGGGCCAGGCACTATTTAAATCTCATAATAATATATTTTATGACTGAGGAAACAATGGCTCAGGGAGGTCAAGTGACTTTATAAAAGATTAAATACAACAATACCTAGTGACGGCAAATCTAGGATTTTAAACTATCTCTCTTTTCCTATTACATTATGTTGCCTCCCTAAGCAGTAATTTTAAAACAAATATATACATAATATATAATCGTTTAGAGAAAAATATAGGTTGAATTGAAGTAGAAGTGGTCATGTGGATTTTAAGAAAATGATTCACGTCTATCACCTTTGTCTATATGTACAAATATGCTCTGTTCTGGGTCATGCTACACTAAATTCACAAGGTACGCTTCCCACACCCCCACCTTGACAATGGAACAAGAATTCCCATTCACAAAGCTCCTCCATGGTTTAAGCACCATAATTATCTTATTAAAGTAATGTTAGGGAAGGCATGAATGATGAATACCTTAACCCTCCCTACCAGTACTTACACTTTAAAATAGAAAACTTATTATAACTATTCTCATTTAAAATACCGGCTATTTCTTTGAGCACTTATTATGTGCCAAGGGTGTTTACAATTTCATTTAATCTTTCGAACATCTCTGCAAAGTATCATTTCCTGTATTTCACAGCTAGCGAATGGAGGAAATGGCATTTCAACAAGTCTAATGGACTCAAGAGAGCATACGTTTACCGCACCACACAGGGGATTTTAACCCATAGAACTTTCCCCGTATGTCTCCAGAAACTAAAGGAAGGGGAGGGACAGTACTGCTTCTAGATAACCTTCTAGCCCCCCTTAGTACTTCTTTCTCACCTACTTATTAATGTAGAATTTTAGTAAATTATAATTTATGAGTAGATATTTAGAAAAGTTAGCAATTCTATCATATCTTGCTCTTAAACATTCTTTCTCAATGAAATAGTAATGAAGTCTTGGTCTTAGATTGAGACACTCTAATCTCTTCCAATAAAACCTTAAAATGATGTATGTTGAAGTTATAAACTATATTGTCTGGTCAGGAATGTATCGTATTTGTAACAGGACTGAAACATACTTCAATAGTTATTGAATATACTTCACTTAATGACAGACCATCTGCTAGTAACACTGCACTTATTTAGGAATCTTTGAGAAGAACAACATCCCAAAATAGAGAACCAAAAAAAGATCCAGAAAAGTGAGTGTACATGAAAAACGGCTATTTTTAAGTCTGTGAATTTTATTAAGTGAGCAGATTAAAAATAGTACATACAAAAGCAGAATAACATGTCACCTGGAAGTAAAGAAGGGTAGAGAAACATACAAAAAGCAAAAGAAAAGAAACTAGAAAGTAAAATTTTTCTGGAGCCACAGTTTCTCAGGACAGTTCTACCTTACACAGACAGTTTAATCACTTATACACTGTCATTCATACCTTGGCCAAAGAAGGTTAGACTTTTTTTTAAAGAAAGATTTAAGACTGTATACATACCTAAGTCATATGCCAATTAAAGAATTTTTAAAATTTTGTGTTAAGGTATCTGAAATCCCAACCATCAGCAATCTCCTTTAAATTCTTATTTTTAAATTATGTTATGTTAGTCACCATACACTACATCATTAGTTTCTGATGTAGTGATTCATTGTTTGCGTATAACACCCAGTGCTTCATGCAATCCGTACCCTCCTTAATACCCATCACCAGGGTTACCCATCCTCCCATCCTTTTTTCCTCCAAAACCCTCACTTTGTTTCCTGGAATCCACAGTCTCTCGTGGTTCATCTCCCTCTCTGATTCCCCCCCTTCATCTTTCTCTTCCTTCTAATGATCACCATGTTATTCCTTATGTTCCACAAAAAGGTGACACTATATGATTGACTGACTTCTCTCTACTTGACTTATTTCACTCAGCATAATCTCCTCCAGTCCTGTCCATGTTGATGCAAAAGTTGTGTACTCATCCTTTCTCATGGCTGAGTAATATTGAAAAGAAGGGCCACATGGACTCCATGTTCATAGCAGCAATGTCTACAGCAGCCAAACTGTGGAAAGAGCTGAGATGCCCTTCGATAGACAAATGGATAAAGAAGATATACACCTTTAAATTCTAGTTACAGCTTTCCAAACACCTTTCAATGAAAATGTATATACAAAGGTGTATGTTGTATATATACTTAAATGTGTATCTATATATACTTAAAGGTGTATACACATAAAGCTATATCATAATGCTGAAAGGTTTTTAAATCCATAATTGTTAAGATAAAAGTATGGCACATAATCTTTTATGTGTCCATCATTGTCAAGACTCACTTATATAGAATACTTTAATCCCAAAATGATTATAGATATGACAAGCAATACTGTATTTTGGCAGTTTATTTTTTTTTTCAGAGAATTTATTTATCTATCTGACAGAGAGAAATCATAAGTAGGCAGAGAGGCAGGCAGAGAGAGGAGGGAAGCAGGCTCCCCACTGAGCCCAATGCGGGGCTCAATCCCAGGACCCTGAGATCATGACCTGAGCTGAAGGCAAAGGCTTTAACCCATGAGCCATCCAGGCGCCCCTATTTTGGCAGTTTAATCCCTAAAGAGATAATGTTTAACATAACAGGGGAAACTATACTACTTGGAAATACAAAAAGGCCTGGGCTTACTAGAAGTGTTCAGGTATTAAGTAATATAAAAAGTACCAGCTTTAAAAATAAAAGATCTAGATTCAAGTTTGGCTTCATTACTTGCCAGCTATGTGATAACAGCCTACCCTTCCATCTTCGAGTCAGCCGCCTTCTGGATAAAATGACTACATGCCCAAAGCGGTGGTGTGTGAATGAAAGGAAATACTGTATATTAACATACCTCATAAACTAGACATGGCTAATCAAAAATAAGAACTTGCATCATTTTGAGCACTGGGTATTATATGTAAGTGGAGAATCACTAAATTTCTACTCCTGAAAACAACACTACACTATATGTTAACTAAATGGAATTTAAGTAGAAATTTGGAAAAAAATATAAAGTTAAATATAAGAACAGATACTGGTGTGGAAGATTTTGAGGCATAATAAAGACTCTTTATTTGGACCTATCCTGCTCAGTATTCCCACTGCCTGAAATCCACTGGGTAGGGCACTGCTGACCTTGGAGGAAGGGGAGTGAACTGCTAACTGGAGGGTCTGTCTTGGCCATTCCAGGACCCTATGCCCAGTCCCTGCCCATTAATGCCATAGGTGTCTGTCAGTACCGCCACAAAACCAAATATGGCCCCACTAAGAATTACTACAGGTTTAATTTAAAGTGTAACTATAAACTGGGAAACATACAGTGAGCCTCAGGTCCTTTTGCCTCCAAATAAATAAATGGATAAAAATGTTCTTCGACTGGCATAAAAGCCACGGAACGGAGAGGAAGTAAAGAACGCTTACGTGAAGTTTATCTGGTATATAACTTTCCAGACAATTTCCAATGAAAAATGCACACATATACATATATTACAATTACAGAAGCTTTTTAAAATCAGTAATTATTAAGATCACAATCACCTAGGTCTGGGCCAGCCCCAGTGGAATGCTGAAGCTAGCTCGTTCTGGTTTGTGAGAGCTCGCTGAGCACAGCTTCCCAACCTTGTGCTTATGGACATGGGGTCACACTGGCAGCACGATATTGGCCATGATGGGAGGACTTACAACACTGAACTCTTATTTCAAACATTACAAAACAGGTTACCCCCACCTGCCTAGAGAGTCAGTGGTTAAACATTTTTCTGGTTAGCCCTTATGGAATTATGTTGAATAATACACTATTAATAAACTGAAATGGGGTCATTACCTGGTCTTATAAAATGAAACGCACTGATAAAAATACTAGAATCAAAACCACAATAAGATACCATCTTATACCAGTTAGAATGGCTAAAATTAACAAGACAGGAAATGACAAATCTTGGCAAGGATGTGGAGAAAGAGGAACTGTTGGTGGGAATGCAATCTGGTACAGCCACTCTGGAAAACAGTATGGAGGTTCCTCAAGAAGTTAAAAATAGAGCTACCCTATGATCCAGCAATTGTATTACTTGGTATTTACCCCAAAGATACGGATGTAGTGAAACGAAGGGACACCCAATGTTCATAGCAGCAATGTCCACAATTGCCAAATTATGGGAGGAGCCAAGAGGTCCTTCTACAGATGAATGGATAAAGAAGATGTGGTTCATATACACAATGGAATATTACTCACCCATCAGAAAGTATTAATACCTACCTTTTATATTGACATGGATGGAACTGGAGCATATTATGCTAAGTGAAATAAGTCAATCAGAGAAAGACAATTATATTGTATCATTCATATGTGGAATATAAGAACAGTGCAGAGAATCATAGGGGAAGGGAGGGAAAACTGAATAGGAAGAAATCAGAGAGGAAGACAAATCATGAGAGACTCCTGACTCTGGGAAACAAACTGAGGGTTTCGGAAGAGCATGTAGGTGGGGCGATGGGGTAACAGGGTGATGGGCATTAAGGAGGGCATGTGTTGTGATGAGCGTTGGTGTTATATGCAACTGATGAATCACTGAACACTACCTCTGAAACGAATGATGTTCTATACGTCGGCAAATTGAATTTAAATAAATACTAGTAGTTTATACTTTTAGAGCTCTGAACTGAAACTAAATTTGAAAATTAGATATTGGAGAACATGTTGATAAAAAGTTGCACACTGTTAATAAGAAAATGCACTCCCAGGAAGCACAACAAAAGGCCAGGTCGAGGGTGCCTGCTTTTGTAGCCATAAAATATAAATTGTTATCTCACCCTTGAAGACGAGAGCTGAAATGGGCCTCGACCCCAAAGAGATGGTCTCCTGTCACCATCCATTCTGGCAGTGTAGTAACTTAGTAAGTGACCAACACTTTCACAGCACTTGCTATGTGCAGCCTTTGTGGACATTACTCATCTTGTCCTCACAGCGAGCCATTGTGGTAAGTACCTTCATTTTACAGAAGAGGACATTGCACATACTATTTTAAAATAGCATGTCCAAGTTTATGCAGCTAGTAAAAGGTGGCCAGGCTCCATAGGCTGTGGTCTTAACTCCTATGTTCCCAGGAATGTGCCACCCCACAATTAGTCCATTCAACTTGTATTTCCTAGAACCCCAGATCTGTATTTGTGACACATGTCTCTCTGCTACTCTTGCTAACCCCAACACAAATGACAGGCTCAGGACTCCCTAATGTGTTTCTACTTCTCTCCAGGCCTTTACTTTTATCATTTTGTCAGCAAGATATTCAGAACTGCCTATTATGTCTATTACAAGGGCTGTCAGATAACAGGCATTCTATAAAAATGCCTGAATTTTAAAGCAGGGTACAGTCCTACAATTTGCAACCGAAGTAAGTAGCTTAACAGTGGAATTGGAAACATTAACATTGCTGGTATAGGCAGAGTGTTTCACATCACACAAGCTTGGATGAGCACAGTTTGCAAACACTGGAATTAAAACTCCCTGTTTTTCCACCCAAAAATTATATAGTAAAAAAAAAAAAAAAGAAAGAAAGAAACAAAATACTGCTTGTTTCATATATTACTACCACTAAAGACCATTGACAAAGAATGTTTGGAAGGTTAGAATGTTTATAAAAGCAACATGAAGCTGAAGAGTATTACTCTGAGTTTAAATTTATCATATTAGTTTTATCAATTTTAGGAAAGTTAGATCTTTAAATAGCTGAGAAGTACTTGCTATACCTGGAAGAGATAAAATGTTGCTTTTTCTAATAAAACATAATTTTAACAGCTTTTACTTTTGTTTGGCTGCCATACATAGTGGATCTGCTGATTCCCAACTGCATTTACTGAACAATCCACTTAGTATGAAACCAAAACAGGCACTCAAAACTCAACTCATGCTAGGCACGGTCGGCATAGCAAACATGCCTCAGCAGAAAAAGAAATAACCTAATAGAGAGTACACCAGAAGAAGATGATGTGCTAAAACCTATGGTGACTACATTCACAGAAGAATGGAAATAATTTACCGTGAAATATTTTAGATTCACTACCATCTCTGAGTAAAGTTTAAAAAGAACCGATGTGTATTTTTAATACATTTTATTATAAATACATTTTATTATAAATACATTTAATACATTTTATTATAAATGGATATATATATATACATATATATATATATGTATATATATATATATATATAATAGAGAGAGAGAGAGAAAGAGTGCGCACAAACGGGGTAGTGGCAGGCAGAGGGAGAGGGAGAAGCTGGCTCTCCACTGAGCAGGTAGACCTGAGCAGGGAGCCCGATGTGGGATTCAATCCCAGAATCCTGGGATCATGACCTGAGCCAAAGGCAGACACTTAACTAACTGAGTCATCAGACACCCCAGAACTGATATGTAATTTTATAGAGTGTATTGCCCATCAGCTAAAGGGAGTTTTGATATTTTTCATAAGGTTGGAACTTTTATTTAATCTAAACAAACTAATTTCAAGTGCTATGTTACACATGAATTTTTAGATTTTTATTACTTACTCTGTGAAACATAATGAACTACTACACAGGTAAAGAAGTTAAAGCATTTCTATTAGATATGATAATGACATAAAACAAAACTATGAAACTTGAATTTTTTAATACTAAAATGTCCTTAACATTGTCACTTTTGACATCATGCAAACAATATAAAATATGTTAAAATAAAATCTTAAAGGCTAAAAAAGCTAGACAAAATATAAAAATGGACAAGTAAATGAAAACTTATATTTGAAGAGCTTATGTTATAAGAAACTGGCCATCCAAAATCTAGAGGTAGTATCTGTATAATTATCAGTGCTGAAGATTGGACAGGTTATTATTGGTCTTTTGTCTTTAGTCTTTTTCTTTTTACTAAAATGAGTTTTCTGACACTAAAAACATCATGAATCCAATGAGATTTAAAATTCCTCAGAGGATAAATTCAACTCATATCACATGGGATTAAAAAAAATCTACCAAAAACATATCTCTTCTGACCTTTCCAACGCATGGTCATCACACACAAATAATGAGAACTAAACTCACACAAGGCATTACTGTAGTTAAAGTTGTATTCTCAGCACGTTTTCAGAATTACAAAATACAGTACATATATTCAAAAATGAAATTTTAAAAAATTATTTTGTTTTCTTTTTCTACTTTCTCATAAGAAAGTCTTTGGTAGTACTATACTGAAATAATTAATAACCTCCAGTTATATTTAGTATGAAGGTAGTGTAGTAAAGTAGCCATAATGTAGGTTAAAACTAAAATTCTATTTCTGGTAAAAAGAAGATGCTGCTTCTACATACTGCCTGTGATGGAATTTGATTTAAATTTTTTACTTCACTTTGTACTGAGAAAATGATGACCAGTTTTGCAGGGAGGAGGAAAAAAGAATTCCAGGCTTTAGGCTTGACTAGGAATAATATTCCCATGAAAATCTTAAAATGGCCCTGGTGAGTGGAGGCTTAAGGGACACTAAAATCTTGGCTGGGAAGGAAAGAGAAATATCCAAGAGAAGTTAAAAGTAGATAAAGGAATAAGTTACAGGGTGAGGGGGAAATTAGGGAATTAGAGAACAATGATAGAGGAGGGAAAAGGGGGTGACTTCATGGAGTCCTGAAAACAAGAGCATATGGGGTTAAGAGCTCTCATGCCCAATGGTAGCAGAGAAATGGATAGGTACAGATTTAGATCAATCCTCAGGCTTGCAGTGGGAATTGAGATAATTTGTGCTTGATCCCTACAGTTTTTTTTTTTTAAAGAAATATAAAAGGCCTTTTAGTGAATAAGGTTGGTGAGGTGTCTTGAGAAGCAAACGTTGAGACAGTGAAAAATTAGCACAGTAATTTCAAGCAGGTCTTTTTCTGTAATTATTATACTCAATTTGTGAGGAGAGATATTATTAATTCCATTTTACACATGAAGAAACCTGGACTCGAAGTTATATGGGAAAACTGCATTAAATGTTTTTTTTTTTCAGTTATATGTTAAGGATCTCTTATTACTCACTATAATTTCACTTTTTCCAAATGCTTACAAATACAGCAATGACGCTTCTGACCTTGCAGCATGTCACCGAAGCCATTCCTCTCCCGAAAAGCATGAAACATCTATCCCCCAATCTCCAGTCTTGCTCAGGGTTCAAGAAAAAAGCAAAACCTAATTCTTAGAAATGGAAAAGTAAGACTGTGAGCCTCAAATTGTGATGATTTTTGAAGACGTTTAGCTACCTACAAGACTCTGGAATACTACAGTTTGCATTCAAAAGTCCAGTCTTAACAAATACTTCTGAAACAAATTTACATCTACAAAAAAAAGGCATTTCCCAAGGGGGTCCTCAAAGATACTTAAGGATATAGATAAAATGGGGCATGGCCAGTAGGATTAAGAACATGATAACAGTTCTGAAAAGAAAGTATAGGTAAGTTACTAGGTTTTCCCTTTAATTAAAAACAGGACAGAAATGGATTTAATATGCCCCTTAGTAATACCTCGAAACCAGAAAGACCCAATTAAAATTCTTAGAGACACTAAAATGAGATCAAAAGATTAATGCCCCATCTCATTTGGTCAAGTCTCCAGTGATCAGTTTCAAAACACCAGAAAGGTCTTTGAAATTCAAGGGCTAGATTCTATATCCAGAATCCCTTTTGAGCCCCAAAGTGACACCATATAAAGAGAGAAAACTGAAAGTTCAGCTCTTCATCCTGCTCACCCCATCCAAAGGATCTCATATCACTGGCCATACACATCTGGCTGAAATCCTCTCCTGACACTTCCATGACATACTGCATGCTCTCCTTGTTAAGTGGGCTGGTCCTTTCTTTATTTCAACAGTAATTCTCTCCTGCGTTTTGCTCTTCTTTCTCTAAATGTATTCATTCTTATGGACTGATCTGTCAGTAAGTTAATGATCTTCTAATCCATATTTAGAGACCAAACCTCTAGCCAATAATCTAGCTCCACAATTCCAGTTTGGAAAAGTTTGGGGTAGATAGCAAGCAACTGCCAAGTTTTCTTCCTGTCTGCCATGTTGCCATTCTTTGGCTCCCATGCCAGAAGTTTTATATGGGCTATTAAAAAAAACTGGTTATGGCACCCCTTTAATTGATATTTGGAAGCCTCAGTATGATTATGTTTCCCAGTTTATCTGCATGCTTGTATTAGATTTTAAAAAAAAACAAATTAGGGCATGTAATTTCTCCCAAGGCATTGTTGTAAATAATTCTATTCCACAGTACATTCCACAGAAACAAAGTTATATAGCTTCTGCCATATCAATTACTGACTCAGAAATAAAGGAGAGAAGAATTCTGGGTAGTTGAGGCAGTGAGGCCATACAAATCCAAAACTCCTAGTGCATCTTCACAAAAAAACTAATACGAAAGAAGAAGAACAAATAAAACTACACAAAACTTGGGGTGCCTGGGTGGTTCAGTCGGTTAAATACCTAACTCTTGATTTCAGCTCAGGTCTTGATCTCAGTGTTGTGAGAATGAGCCCCTTGACAGGCTCCATAGTGGGTATGGAGCCTGCTTGAGACCCTCTCTCTCCCCTCTCCATCTACCCCAGCTCACATGTGTGAACTCACTCTCTCTCCATCTCTTTAAAAAAAACAAAAAAAAAAAACAAAAAAACCAACCTATACAAAACTCAAACTTCCAACACACGTGAAATTCTAATTACAGGTTAAAAAAAAAGAAAAATAAAACAATCACAATGCGCCATCTCTCATGTTTCAGCTGTAAGCCTAATTGGACACTTTAATCTATAGCAGGGAAAACTGAATTGCAACAATCAGCATCCCCAGGGAAAAAAGATCAAATAACTTACAAGGACAAAAGAATTAGACTGGCATTGGAATTCCCAAAAACAAGACAGAAAGCAAGGCAGAAAAAAGGTAGCATTTTCAAAAAGCTCCAGAAATGTAAATCAAAGAGTTTCTATTCAGATAAGCTACACTTGAAGAGCAAGGCTACAGAGAAACAGTTTTAAACATGCAAGAGGGGTGCCTGGGTGGCCCAGTGGGTTAAGCCTCTGCCTTCAGCTCAGGTCATGATCCCACGGTCCTGGGATCGAACCCCGAATCGGGCTCTCTGCTCAGCAGGGAGCCTGCTTCCTCCTCTCTCTCTCTCTGCCTGCCTCTCTGCCTACTTGTGATCTCTCTCTCTGTCAAATAAATAAATAAAATCTTTAAAAAAAAAACAAACCTGCAAGAGCTCCTGAGAATTCTGAACCCATCAGGTCTTCTTAAGGAATCTACTAGAAGATAAACTTCATAAGACTAAGACATGATGGGGAAATTTCAGCAAAAAGATTGATGATGAATATTTAATATATTTAGTCATATATCTAAGACTAAACCAAATGTGAAAACGAGAGTGGAAAATAATTTATGTTAATCGTTGCAAGGTTTGACAAAGTATAAATAAAATAATTCAAAATTTGATGGAGAAAAGGAAGGAGATAAAAAGGAAAGTAGAGTGAATTCACTGCTTGTTGTACATGCAATAAGCAGGTGTTAAAATACCATTAAAAACTCATGAGTCGGATAATGGTTACATTTTTTTAAAACAGGGGACTAAAGGTATTAGAAAATTTAAAATGCCAAAGGCAACCACTAGTACAAATAAAAACTTACCTAAATATTACAAAAATTTAAATAAAAGAACAAAATAAACCTTCAAAGCACAACCAAAATACATCACATTCAGAAACAGCAAGTCAAACATAAGACACATAACAATCACCACATAAAATGATACAACAGACTTGATACCAAACATGTTTTTATCAAAAAATATGGATAGGTTAAACTTGACTATTACTTAAAAAGACTTTTTATTTAGTTCACCTAGCAAGACCCAAACATATGCTCTATATAAAAGACATACCAAAACCAAAATGCTTCAAAAAAGCTAAAAATGAAGGTATGGGAAAAAAATGTACCTGGAAAGTGGAAACACTATGAAAGCAGGGGCAGTGACACAGGTAAGAGACAAAGCACAACTAAAGCTTTTGAAAAGGATCAACTGTGATAAAGAAGGATTCTCTTTGATGCTAAAAGTCTCAATTCACTAAATGGCCGTTATAAATATCTATGCACCAAATAACAGACTACACTATCTACCTTTATGAAATCAAAACTACAAGAGTTGCAGGGAGACAGATAGAAGTCCACTGATAATACTTTTAACATCCACTCTCAGTACAAAACAAATTAAATGGACAAAAAAATAAAACAGGATACAGAAAATCTAAACAACAATCAGTAGAGCTTATGTTACATATTGGACTTTACAGCATAATAATACAGAATATACCTTCTTCTTAATTGCTTATGAAACATTCACAAACATTGATAATTTATTAGGTCCCCTCAAAATCAGTATGTTCTATAAAACAATGACTAAAAATTGTATTCTCAATTCACAATGCAATAAAACTATAAAGTAACAAATTAACAAATTAACAGATTTTTAGAAATTAAAAAGCCCTTTCATCTGGAAATTAAATAACTTCCTATTAAACAACTCTTGGAAGAGAGGGAAAATACAAACAGAAGTTACAAATCTTTTAGAAATGATAATGAAAGGCGCCTGGGTGGCTCAGTTGGTTGGACGACTACCTTCAGCTCAGTTCATGATCCTGGAGTCCTGGGATCGAGTCCCACATTGGGCTCCCTGCTCAGCAGGGAGTCTGCTTCTCCCACTGACCTCTCTCCTTTCATGCTCTCTCTCTCTCAAATAAAATAAATCTTTTTAAAAAATGATAATGAAACATTATGTATCAGAATCTATGGGCTAGAACTGAAATAGTAACTAGAAGAAAATTCATAGCCTTAAAAACTTTATTAACAAAATGAAAGAATAAAAATATATTCCTGGCTCAAAAGTCAAAAAAAGAACAAGATAAGCCAAAAGAGAGTAACAAGAAGGAAATAATAAAGATAAAAGGAGTAATTAAGTCATGAATAGAAAAAAATAGTTCAATTAATAAACCAAAATCTTATTTGCTGGAGAAAAATAACAAAATACATATTTTATTAATATTTTGTTATTTGTTATTAGTTGTTAATATCTGTTATTATTAATATTTGTTAATAACAAAATACATACCATTAAATAACTTAAGCAAAAATCACAAACATACAAAGTCAGAAATAAAAGTGAAATAACCATTGAAACAGGAGAAATTAAAAAATCATGATACTATTTAATAGACATTTGTAACAAATAAATTTAAAATTCTATAAGGATAATTTCCAAAACTGATCCCATTAGAGATGAAAAGTTTAAATAGACCAATTTTCAAACAAGAAATACAGGCATCAGGAAAGTACTCCACAAAAAGAACCATGCCTGGATGGTTCCACAGGGGAATTCAACCAAGGCTTCAAAGACCAAATAGCCTCAATGCTGTATAAATTGTTCCAGAATTCTGAAAACTAGGAAAACTTCTTAATTCTTTTTTATGAGGCAAGTAACACTCCGATACATAAATCAAAAAAAAAGAATGAAAGGAAAAAAGGAAGCTGTAGACCAATATCACCTTTGAATACTAATGCAAAAATCTGAATAAAATATGAGCAGACCAAATTCAATACCACATAAGAAAATAATACACAAAGATCAAGAGAGATTTAGTCCAGGAAGGCAAGGCTAGTTCAATTCATTAATAATTCCTTAATAGCTCTAAGAAGAAAAATCATGATCATTTCCACAGATGCTGAAAAAGTCTTTGACACAACTTAACATACATTCCCGACTTGAAAAAAGACTTAAGAAAACAAGAATTGAGCACACTTTCTTAGCATGACAAACAACACAAGTTTGGACTGTGTGGGGTCACTTACACGCAGGTTTTTTTTTTCCCCAGTAAATACACATATAGTATTGCAAATGCATTTTTTTTCTTCCTTATGATTTTCCTTTTTTAAAAAAATATTCATTCATCTGTAATTTTATTTATTTATTTTTCAAGATTTTACTTATTTATTTGACAGAGAGAGAAAGCAGGAGCAGGGAGTGAGGCAGAGGGAAAAGCAGGTCCCAGAAAAGCAGGGAACCAGATGCAGGGCTCAATCCCAGGACCCTGGGATCATGACCTGAGCAGAAGGCAGATACTTAACTGCTGAGCCACCCAGGTATCCCTTTCTTATGATTTTCTTAAGAACATTTTCTTTTCTCTAGCTTACTTTAAGAATACAGTATATGATACATATGACATGCAAAATATATGTTAATCAACTGTTTACATTATAGGTGAGGTTTCTGGTCAATAGCAGGCTATGAGCTAAATTTTGGGGGAGTCAAAAGTTATGCGGGGGTCGGCACGCATAACCCTGGGTGTTTGAGAGTCAACTGTACTTTCACTTAAAGCCAACACCTTACTTTTAACAAGGAAACATTAAAGGCACTTTCATGAATATAGAGTTAGACATTATAACACTATTTAGCACTTTAATAGAGGTATCTGCCAATGCAATTAGAGAAATCAACCAGAAGCATCAGAATTGAAATTGAAGATACATGACCATCTTTCTTTGCAGATGCTTTGATCAGGTACTTGGCAAACCCTAAGGAATCAATGATCTTTAGATGGTAGAGAAACAGGCATTTTCAAACACTTGCTGCTTGGAATGGAAATTGATACATTCCTTTTGGTGGGAATTTGGTGCTATCCAACAAAACTATATGTAGGCTTACTAAAATTTTAATTCAGCAATCTCACTTCTAGGAATATACTCTGAAGTTAGTTCTCTAATAATGTGCACATACATACATACAAGGTTATTATCCACTATACATTGTTTATTTACAAAATATTTGAGGACAAGCTAAATCCCCATATGTAGGAGAGTAGTTGAATAAACTATGGTACATCCACATAATGGAGTATTATAAGAATGAGAAGTATCTCTGTGAATTGACATAAAGTGATTTCCTGGATATATTTTATATGAAAAAAAGTAAAATTGAAGAGAATATCCAGAGCACTCCATTTTTGTATAAGAAAGGGGGAAATAAGAAAATAGACATTGTCTACTTATCTGAGTAATATAGATTATTATAGGGTGAAGGACCCTACAGAATGGATTGGAAAGAATAGAGGAAATAGCTCTTGACTTTGGAACCATGTTACTGTTTTGTCTGCTCAGGAAAATAGACAAAATTAATGAGGATGGTAGAAAACCCTAAAATTGACTACAAACAGAAGCAAATGAATCAAACTGTGTTTCCAAAGAATGACACAGCCACACTGATGGGAGGGGAACAGAATTAACCCAGATAACCTTTAAAACACGTATTTGGACTAGGAGGGAAAAAGCGCTAAACAAACGTGAACTCTAATTAGTATAACTCTGTTTCAGAGAGGAATGGCTCCACAATTCTAAAACTACTTTCTGAGCATTCTAGGGTTTGCAAGTAAGTTAATGTATTATGTACATGGGAATTAGGAGTTACACATCTGGAAAAGGAGAAAAAAATAGAATAAACCCTGTGCAGTGTGGGATTGGAACTGGGATGTATGGATAGAGACACACACACACACTATATATTCATACATAGCTGTGGATGTACACACACGTATAAATACACACACTCATCTATATATAGTCACAAACATAATAATAGCCTTGCTAGTTTTTTTCAACTATAACAATCTCAGCCTTAAGATTCATATAATTAGACCTGAAGACATGGAATTTCACAATTTTTAAATTCTAAGTTTAAGAAGTACTGGCTATGCAGCCTATTGTGTGAAAAGTCGTTACTATAGCAATAGGTATCAGGAAAAAAGGCTTTTAAGCAGAATAGCCAAGCTACCTTTAAATAGCAAAGAATTTATGTACAGGGCCAGATCATAAAAACAGAAAAAATATAATATTAATCCTAGTGCAAATATTCAAATGTGCTCAGCTCAGATTATTTTCAGATTACTATAATAAAAACATTGTTTTTCATAAAAGTTGAAAAGATGCTACTTGGTATTTCACAATGAAACTTATCAAAATCTACCGTACCTTACAGTGAAATCATAGGAGCAAGAGGCCAGAACAGAAGCATGAAATGGTGAAAACTACAAAAACAAAACAAAACAAAACTTTTTAAAGTTAGCTGTAATTGTAACATGCTACTTCATAAGGTTATTCGCATGAGCACTACAATAAAGTTTAATCAGGCCTGTCACTTAAAATTACGTTTCCCCAAACCTTATATGCTTTAATTTAAGGCAAAAATCTTCTGGCATTTTAAGCATCAGCTGTAGGAAACAAATTTACTTTTATATTCTCCAAAGAAAAGTCATTCCTCAAGCTTTTTAGCACTTATTTAGAATAAAATATTCCCAAAGGGTTGCCCTTCTGGAAAAATTAAATACAATTTTGCAATGCCTATCCAAAAATGACTCCTAAGAATTTAAGGGAGTTAAGTGATCATACAATATGTAATAATATAATTTACCAATTTTATGAATACATAACTACAATTGCTATATGTACAAGTATCAATTTATCAGTTGTTAAATAAAAACATCTTTAAAAGAATTTTTATGTTATTGGTATATCACAATTAATGCAAAGGATATCAAGAACAAAAACTGCAAATTTAAAGATAAATATCTTTTAGATAAGTAATCAACATACCTTAATAGGCTGCCCTTTGTAATTATATTTCTTTAGTTTTTATTTCTTCCCAGTACTTTAGTGGTTATATACATACATATAACTACATTCAAATATGCTTTATAGTTTGCAAAATACTTTCAGTAAATTACCCAATTTCATTCTCAAAAACACCATGAAATAAATACTGAAAATATCTTTCAACTACTATAACCTGTGTGCCATTAAAACAACAACATGGCACCAGGTGTCACATGCTGAGTTACAACCAGTAAAATTTTAAATATTAATTTAACTGAAAAGTCAGAATTTCTGAAATAGGAATAACCCAGTAACTTATTTAAAAGATGAATAAAATACTTCTTTACCCTTAGTATAACAAAACAAAGAATGAAATTGGGAGATGGCACTTAATAAGGTTTTCCACAGTGACTTAGCAAAACCCACCAATAAATGCTGGGAAGCTAATGTAAGTCCCCTTAGAACTAGGCCCATTTCTCAGAAGTGGTAGAAAAAAGTTACCTTCATCTCATTGTCTGCTGTTGGCAGAGTGGAAAATTTTCTATACCCCAAATGTTGTAAACATTCATACTTATTACCATGTTAGAGAAAAGAAACCTCTCTGTAGCTTCAACCACTGAATCGGAAATTACGAAGAATACTAAAAGCAAATTACCACAGTTAAAAACACACAAAAAGGAATAGTAGAAGAATGGAAAGAACAGAATGAAAAAAAATTTTCTATTTAAGCTTAAGCACTGATCGTCTACATTGTCCCAATTCATTCAACAATTATTCAAATATTTTTACCTAATTTTAGCTTTCATTGTTCATCACCAACTGGCTAACAGAAATATGCACAAAAAGCACCCATAACCCCAAATCCTAAACATGTTTTCTATATACTTCATTATGTTTTTATTTCTACTCCACAGGTAAAAATAAAAGAAAAACACTTACTTTCACTCTCCTAATAGCATAGGTATGACCAAGAAGTTCAAACACTGGCTGTCGTACATTCCTCAGGTCCCAGCCTCTCAAACTACAATCCACAGCCCCTGTCACAAGCAAATTCTGCAAAAAAATTCAGAGAACAGTGAGCAGTGCACAGGACAGAACAATGTGCAGTCTCAAATGGCACTGTGGGTTCTCCAATCTACTTGTAGTAGTATCAGTAAGTATAAAGGGGTTAAAAATTACACCCCTCAAATGAGCCCACCTTCCTCTTGAGTGTATTGTGAGGCTTTACCAGGCTTTAAAAGGCAAGAGGCCTGTTAACTGAGGAATATGGGGGAGAAGGAAAGGGTACCAATTTGATTTTTATGCTTTTCTAAATCTAATTCAATCATTGTTTCCCACTCTCATGGACCATGTCTTAATACAATATCTAATCCTATCTGAGAACCTCTGTAAATAGTGATGAGTCTCCTATCTGGTCAGGTTTTACAAATCCCTCTATCTAGAGCTCTCAGTGAACCACAGTTCCTAGCTGAACAGGCCAAGTGCTGGGCCCACAGTCAGCCCCCTCCCATGTCAACCGGGGTAGTAATTCATTGTCTGAATGTGCTAGGTTTAAGCATAAGCTCATGGGAGGGAAAATTTCAATAATTTAAAACAAAAACAATTTTAACAACTCTCAATTATGTATCAGCCTTTTTTAGAATTCCCCAAAGTATAACATATAGTCCACAATTCATTTTCCAGATGGAAAACTCATTTATGATGACAGAGATTTGAAATGCAGTTATCAGCAATGAAATGGTTATTTAGATCAGGTATTATTATTGAATATGTACTCTCTTTTCTTTTAATCGATTTTATTTCTTTTCAAAAAACTCTGCCAATAAAATGCTCTCTTAACTTCCTTTAGTTAATTGAAAAGTGAGAAGAAACAAGGAGTATGTTTTACCTGTCTGTCCCAGGCAACAGACCACCTCAGGTATATAAATAGTATCTCAACACACATTTAATCCATTTCTATTCTGAATTCATATGCTCATGTGGTTAACTAAAGCTTTGCAAAGAGTTAAAATAGACACTGTTATCTACAGAAGCATGAAGTTTGGTTAGGCTTATATGGGAAGATCAAACAAAATTTTTTTAAAAACTGGTAGACCGGGGCACCTGGGTGGCTC
This sequence comes from Mustela nigripes, assembly GCF_022355385.1. NCBI lineage: Eukaryota > Metazoa > Chordata > Mammalia > Carnivora > Mustelidae > Mustela > Mustela nigripes. Next base: position 85,449,629 of record NC_081561.1, on the reverse strand, counting down.
AGTGGGTTAGTCCTCTGCCTTCAGCTCAGGTCATGATCTCAGGGTCCTGGGGTCGAGCCCCGCATCAGGCTCTCTGCTCAGCAGGAAGTTTGCTTCCCCCTCTCTCTCTGCCTGCCTCTCTGCCTACTTGTGATGTCTGCCAAATAAATAAAAAAAAACTTTAAAAAACAAACAAACAAACAAAACTGGTAGACCATCAAACTAAAAATCAAATTACAAATAGTTCAGCAGCCTAACCAGCAAAGTGAATGAGAAATGCAAGCAGACGATACAAATTGGTGGGGTTAAGAGCAATAAAAAAAAAAAAAAAAAAAATACATAAACTGTAAAGCAGCTTCCCAAATAAGCAAGTAAGCCTGCACTGTTGAACTTTGAGAATTTCTATTTCTTACTCTGCCCGTTTCATGTGCACTTAAATCCAATTAATGCTAATGCAGGTCACTCACAATCATCAATTAGAACTGAAAGGGACTGAATTCAACTTAATGGTCCATAAACACTACCAAAGTCCACATAAAGGAAGAGAAAATAAAATCCAGAACATTTCAACAAAAAGAAGGGCTCAGCAGCAAGGGACAGATCCAGACAGGAGGGTACCTCATTGTATTTACACCAGTCACAGCTCAAAATTTCTGCCTGATGTGCAGGAACCACAATTTTGACTCCTGTTGACTTCACATCCCAGATTCTCAGAGTTTGATCACCTGGTGAGAGATGAAGACTTGATCACTTTCCATTACACCACTTGGATGCTTAGTGACACTGTACTCATGATGATAAATTAAGGGAAAATACATTGGTTTGCTGGGAGGTTACTACCATTTATATAATATATATATATATATATATATATATATATATATATATATATATATATTGGTTTTGTTTGTTTTGTTTTTTGAAGACTTAGAGAAAGAGTGAAAGCCATTCCACATGAGTGGGAATGGCAGAGGGATAATGAGAGAGAATCTCCAGCAGACTCCGCAGTGAGGCGGAAGCCCAATGTGGGGTTTGATCTCATGGCCCTGAGATCACTACCTGAGCCGAAACCAAAAATCGGAGGCTTGACTGACTATGCCACCCACCTGCCCCATGATTTTACATCATTGATTTTAACTATAATAATGTATAGGAACTACTAAAAGTGAGGAACTACAAAAAGTAATATGTTACAACAATGTTTATACATCTACTCAAAGCAGGAAAATCTGAATTTCACACTGAAACAAGGACAGTGATGACTATATACACACAAAAACACATAGTGCATTTCTCTTCAGGACAGGAAAAATGTCCTGAAAATCATCGGTTTCTAGTCTATAAGAAACCGAATGCTAACAATTTTATTGTTAAATGTGGGCAGTCTACCAAGTCAAAATAGAGAATTTTTCATCTTTTTTTTTTTTTAAAGATTTTATTTATTTATTTGACAGGCAGAGATTACAAGTAGGCTGAGAGGCAGGCAGAGAGAGAGAAGGGGGAAGCAGGCTCCCTGGCGAGCAGAGAACCCGATGCGGGGCTCGATCCCAGGACCCTGGGATCATGACCTGAGCCAAAGGCAGAGGCTTTAACCCACTGAGCCACCCAGGCGCCCCGAGAATTTTTCATCTTTGTGTTTATGTTTACTACATTTTAACAGGCCAGCCAGAGGTATATTTCTCTCCTTGGAAAAAACAAGTTGAAAAGTTTGGGGATTATATCTTGCATTATTACAAAAATGGTTCACATTGCTTAGCTTCACAGTCACCTCATTAAATGTTTTATATGCTGTTTGCCTTTGATCTTTATAAATTAAAAGAAGACAACAAAATGACCTGATGAATAAAACTCAGGATATATATATGTATTAACATCACAGCCAACTAGAAACAGGCAGTGATGCTGAGAGTAAGCTGGTACCGTTGGATGTAAGAACATGGTCTACGGTGTGATGGCAGTCAGGGTCTGAAATTCTGTTTAGTAGCTGTGTGACCCTGCACAAGTTATATAATAACTCTGAAACTGATTCCTCATTTCTAAAAAAGCAACAGAATGCCTGCATTCAGGGTTGTACAAGCATATAGTGTAAAAAAGTTTCTGGCACTTAGCATGGTCTCTGGCACAAACAGATACCTTTATATATGGTATACGATAATACTAAAATTTTAAATTATCCTTTGCTTAATTACATATATTTTCCTGCATTCCCAATTCTAAATCATATTGTCATGTAGCTACATTTGCAATTTTAGATAGTGCTTTTTTTTCTCGATTTCTTTGGAAGTTGTTTAAGAAAGATAAGCATTAAATTGTCAGTGGTAGATGTAGAGGTTAAGAATGTGGGCTCCAGAGTTCTGGGGCCTAGTCCTAATCTAGCTCAATCATTTTGTACCTGTTGATATTTAATCAAGTTCCTTAACTTACCTGAATCTCAGTTTCCTTACCTGTGATAAAATATTTACCTTATCAAGTTTAAATGAGATAATATACTTGAAAAAAATAAGAAAGCATACCCATGATTAGAAGTCATTCCCACTCCTATTCAGAATGCTGTGAATAATGGCCAATATTTATCGAGTGTTTATTTTATGCCAGGTGGTGGTCTAAACATTTTGTATGCCTTAACTTTTTAAAACCATAAAAACTGAGGTAAAAATTTTGATAATATAACAAGTAATTTTTATAGTAATTTACAAATGGGGAAACTAAAGATTAAAGTATCAAAACATTACAAGGAATACGGGCCAGTCCATGGAGAAGTAACTGTTATTCTAGCAACATTATCGGAGTCTCACAAAACATAATGAACAAAAGAAACCTGACACAGGAGTATAAAAACCACAAAGCTAATCTATGCTATTAAAGGGCAGGACAGTGGTCACCCACCCTGGAGTGGGGTAGGGGAGCCTCTCAGAATGTTCTGTTTCTTGATCTGGGGGCTACATACACACCTGTATGTGCTCACTGTGAAAATTCTTTGCATTGTACACTTAAGATTATGCACTGTTCCACATGTGTATTATACTTCACTAAAAGATTAAGCAATTGCACTACGAAGTGATTCGAAGGGGCACATGGACCCCAGTGTTTATAGCAACAACACCTATAATAGCCAAACTACAGAAAGAGCCCAGATGTCCACAGACAGATGGATGGATAAAGAAGATGTGGGGTGTATGTGTACATCTATCTCAGCCATCAGAAAAGAACGAAATCTTGCCATTTACAACAACAGAGATGGAACTAGAGGGTGTTCTACTAAGCAAAATAAGTCAGGCAGAGAAAGACAAATACCATATGATTTCACTCATATGTGGATTTAAGAAACAAACCAGATGAACACAGGGAAATGGAAGGAAAAATAAAATAAGATAAAACAGAGAGGGAGGCAACCCATAAGAGACTCTTAGCTCTAGAAAACAAAAAATGTTGTCGGAGGGGAGGTAGGTGGGAGGATGGAGTAACTGGGTGATGGACATCAAGGGCGGTGGTTGATGGGTTTTATATGCAACTGATGAATCACTAAATTCTACCTCTGAAATTAATAATACACTATATGTTAACTAAACTGAATTTAAATTAAAAAACACATGTCTACATGTATTTTTATTTATTTTTTTTATTTTTTTTTTATTTTTTATTTTTTATAAACATATATTTTTATCCCCAGGGGTACAGGTCTGTGAATCACCAGGTTTACACACTTCACAGCACTCACCAAATCACATACCCTCCCCAATGTCCATAATCCCACCCCCTTCACAGACATGTCTACATGTATTTTTATATGACATGCATATTTACATAGGAAAAAAAGATTAAGCAAAACACCCAATAACAAAGACTGGGTGGGTGTCCACTCCACATCTCTCTGGAGCAATATTTTGGTTCCTTACCATCACAGTCAAGCAGCATTCACACACACAGAAAAGCCATTGCCTAGGTTGTCCCATCTTGCAGTTAACTTGAAAGACACCAGAAGAAGGGAACTGCTCTGAAGGAGCTAAGAATTCCATTTACTTGACAGTCACTTCTGTTGCACACATTTGTCACTTCATCCTCCTCACTCTATTTTCCAGGTAGGAGAGACAGCTTCTGGCCCAACAGTACCATGACTCACTCAACTCTGAGCCACTGAGATATCTGTACTTATGTTGGTTTTTTTTAGTAATTGCATTTTCCAGACAACTGACCCTTCATTGACAGCCAGACATTGACCAGGGCCCTATGATAGTGCCACCATCTTCCCCTATCAGTGGCAGGCCAGCCACTGGCAACAGAACCAGCCAGTCTCGGTGCATAGTGCAGAATAGGAAATGTTGGATGCTACTATGTTGAATTTCAAGCCACAGCAGGTAAGAGTAAGGTGAGGAGGGAGAATGAGTGTCAACATTGGATCTGACTCTGCAAAGAACTGAGCAGCAAAAGGATGCATATTGGGCCCAAATAATTGAACTGAATTGAAATGTCAGATGCTTACCAAATGTAATATGACTTTTTTCTTAGAATAGAATGAAGTGTGTTTGTTTGTTTGTTTGTTTTTTAACTACCAGACCCATTCATTCAGGCATGGCTATGACTTATGCAATTATATGGAGTCTGTAATAGCAGTAACTTAGTTTTCATGGTTCAAAAGAAAGTTTACTTCATATTAATGTTCTTAATGTAATGAGCTTAAATAGTCTTCCCTTCTATCTCATGTAATTTAGAAATATGAATTCTGTCCTACTAACAACTTTCATGAACTAGACAAAACACAATGTCCTTAGAGAAACTCAGAATGCTTTGGAAAGTAAATCTAGATCTAAATCTCTAAAAATTCCCCCCTTTTGGCCTGTCCTAACTTAGCCAATGCTAACAAATTTAGTTCCAGATTTGTAAACACCATCTAACTTCGAAGGTGACTCAATTCTTGGAATGACTTCAATGCTATAGTCTCCTGTATTATCTTTAAAATATAAATGGCTATAAGAAGTTGAGTGACATAATTAACCATATGACTGCCTATCATGTAAGCTTCTGCCATTTGTAATATTTGTAAAAACAAATATTTCACAACTTTGGTTTCCATAACCATGAAATTTACAGTTGAGATTTCTTATGCAAAGATTGTAGTAGGTTTCATAGCAGGCTCCTGTCTGTAAGCAAGAAGACAAAGTAAGAAAATTGATGAAGACCATAATACAACTCAAACAACACACTTGGGCGGGAGGGACAACTAAGGCATTCTCAAACTACAGAAACCACTTCCTCTCTGAATTCAGCACTGAAACCATTCTGTGGATTTTTAAAGAGAGATGAATATTAAGCATGCAATTCCCATTGCACCAGCAGAAATAAACTATTAGTTTGGCATCTCAAACAAAGCTATGCTGTAGACTAGAACAGCATTTTCCAGAAGAGGCTGATCGCTAGGTTCAGCTGGGGTAATTAAAAAATGTGCCTCCCAGAGATACTTGATTCATCAGGACTAAAATGGAGCCCAGAATCCTGTTGCTTTTTTAAAGCTCCCCCAACAATTCCAGTGGCCAGCCAGGTTTCAGGATCACTGACCTTGTAAACCATCACACAACCAAGCATTCCAGATTCTACCCAGAGCAAGTTCCCCAGAGGAGCACTGGTAATTCTTACAACACAAACACATGCCACGGTCATTCAGATACTCCCCAAATATGCTCTGTTCTTGCCACCTCCCATTCCTTTGCTTCCCAGCTCTCATCTCTTAACGCTTAGTTACTGGAGCAACAGCTTGAACGCTGTTTTCTCAGAGTGGAGAACTAGCTACCCTGACCAGCCAACTTTGCCAAGCTCAAGAATCCTTACCTGTGTTCTAAGACACAGAATTCTGAGCACACACGTTAATCATAGAAGGTAACATTTATAGAGCCCTAACTCTGTGCCAGGTACTGTTCTCAGCCTTTTGTACATATTAACTTACTTAATCCTTCTCAAAACTTCCATGAAATAAGTATTACCGTCATCCTTGTTTTCCAAGTGAGGAATGAAGAGACGGACATTAAGCAGCATGACCTGAAGTCAGATCATAGTGGTGAAAGAAGAATTTTGTCTCGGACAGTGCAGTGTAAATTGTGTACAGACAATGTTCATGAGATTAAGGAATTTCCTGGATTCTACTTACTATGGTACCTCTCCAGAGAATTTCACACTCCTTGCATTATCCATTGCTAGTTTGTTTTTCCACAGGATCTCTCTTTTCCACTGGATTGCGGCTCTAAGAAACAGGAACCCTGTCTGTTTTCTTCTTCCTCAATGTCTCTTCAACGGCTTTCAATGTATCTTTCAGAAAACAGTGTTCATTCACTTAATATCTGACTGACTCATTGCCAATGTCCCTCTCAACAACCAAAATTAACCTCCAATAGGTTTTCAAAATTCTAATAAGATGCTTACTTCCTATATCTTATATAATAGTAATTAAAAATATTTTAGTGTTTGCTTGTGTAAGGCACTCAGCTATGTAAAAGAATACACATGCCTGATAGAAAATGCATGAAAACAAGTCAAGAAAATATGCAAGGATGTTCACTAGCCTCCTAATACATTGTATACAGCTTGGTAAGCAAATTTCCTCATTTCACTTGAAATGGCAAAAGCACAGTGAGAGCTTCAGAGTGTGCCCCATCCACAAACCCTCCTCTTGTAGAGTGGAAGAAAAAACTTCAAATCTTTTCAACTTTATTAAGGAGGCTATTATTTGAAAATCATTATGAAGGAAAATGGCAAATGCTTAATAAATAAACCTTCTAAAGAGTTTCTAAAATCATAAAAGTTGGCAAATGGCTTTCCTTTATCCAATTTTTTTAAAGTATATTTTATACCTCACAGGTCCATATTTTGTGAAATCCCTTTGATTTTAGTGTTGGATGTGCATAGAGTCTAGTGAATATAGGCCCCGTAGAACCACTCCCACCTAATCACTATTCATTTTTTCCATTCTTGGTGTAAGAGATGGACTACCACCCTCTCTCTCATTTCCCATTCCCAACGGTAGGTGTAAGCTGGGCCCCAACCAACACATCACATCCTCCTCTCCTAGGCACCATGATCAGATTAGAAACATTCACGTGGGTCATCAGAGAGAAAATGGAACTTTCTTAGATGTCTGAGAAGGAGTCTCACACGTTTTCATACTGGACGGAAACCAGAAAGGATAGAGGGGTTGAAGCTGCTGCCATCTTACTTTCACATGGTGCCTGATACAAAACTAACTTAACAAAAACAGAAGAGATGGCAAGAACATCCTCTAAGTCCTACATCCAGCCATGTGTATAAATCCAGATGTAATTTTGGACATTTCAACCATGCAAGCAAATAAATTGTCTTCTTAAAGTGGTTTGGTTCAGAATTTCTTTGACTTTCAACAAAAGAAATTCTGGCTGCTATTTATATTTATTTCTAATATAACACATGAAGATGATGTCATTAAACAGATAACCTTTTTTTTCTATTCAACTAAATGGACATTGTGATGATAAAAGATTGTTTAAATAATACCTATTTACAATATGCAGATAGTTAAGTTTTGTGATTATATTGCTAACTCTCCACACAATAAGCCTTTTAATGCTATTCATTCTCATACACTGAATATTCTTTATGCAACATCCATACTCAATATTATGTATACCATGCTACACAAAAGACCACCATAAAAGCAAAAGGAGTGTGTGTGACTCAGCCCAAATAAAGGGTGTTTGTTACATTTCTTCCCTTAGATTGCCAAGTGGATCTTTTTTGTACTTCTTGTATCATATGGAAACCAATTTTTATTTGCTTATTCTGGGATTTCCTACATCTTACATGGCCTACCATACAGTACATGTTGTATACTTGTTAAATAAATGAGTGAATTCTGACAAGTACAAAAAAAAAAAAAAAGGCTAATACACAGAATTTTGCCTGACATTTAAATAAACACAGGTGTATTAGTTCAAGATTTTGTCACCATCAGATTTTATATTTGGTCTCAGTCATAAAAAGAGCAATGATTAAAAACAAATGAAGATAATTTTAGAACCTTAAATAATAATATACATCAACAAAATTACATGCAATAGTAAGGTAAAGGAATTTTTATAAAATATATCAGTAGTTCAAGGAGTTTTACTTATTAATATTTGTCCAAATATGTAAAATTATACTCATTATTAATTTCAGCTTATTATGGATGTTGCCAATTAGAGCTTGCACCAGACATGTCTTCACTGCTTCACCAGAAAGGAAGTTAAGTTTCAGTTCATTTTGAACATAGATCTATCTTATACCATTAATTCATGAAGGGTTTGAAATGACTTCTTTGAAACTGTAGGATATAAGGCCAAAGGGCATCCCTACTCAAAGAAAAGGATGCTAATGTCAGTCTAATTCACATCCTTAAAAGAATTTTAATTGAACTTGTACCAATACTTTCTGTATTAGGGCTTTTCACCTATAGTAAAATTATAACCATTATGCGAAACTGTGGTCATCTTACAGAACTGACTCACTATAAGCATGAAATTCATTAGCATTTACACTAAATTAAAAGCACAAAGATGACTAACTCAAGTTACATAGGCAGGTTAAAGGGTTAGTTAATTCGAACAGCACATCAATATTGCTATCACTTACTTAATATCCACCCAGCCTTACAATTAGCTATGCCACAGAAAAATTTTTAAAAATCCAGTAAGAAATTTAGGCATGGAAAAGGAAATGTGCCAAGGAAAAATATATTACTAGTTCTATCCCAAGAGATTTAATATCTTGGGAAAGATTTAACTCAGATTATGGACAAAACACTCTAACTCAGACAACTTAGAAATTTAGAAAATAACAGTAATAATCTTAAAAGTATACTGTTTTTCATTCTAGAAAACCATGCTGTTAATTTCAAACACTGAACATTTTTTACTTAACTGAACTTCTATACACAGAATTTACTATTACTTTCTCCTACCTTAGAATCCAGGAAATTCCTTAATCTAATGGACATGTTTGTCTGTACACAATTTACCTGAAGATTTCCAGTTCTGAGTGTCTTCAACCTAATAATGCTTTAAAATTGAGGGACATTTGGTCATTTAAAATTTTTAAAATAAAGAAAATTATAAAATAAACAGAAGGAAAAGGGTTTCTGTGACGTTGTATTTACTATGGAACCCATTCAACATAATTCAACAACTCAGAGCATTAACAGAGTTTAGTAGCAAGTAAAGAACAATTATCCTTCTGATAGCCTATTTGGAGGATACTAGATAATTAAATGAGGAGACAACAGTAGACACACTCTACCTCTTCCTCTAGCTATTTTCTTCTCTCTTCCCCTAAACAACCAAACTGCATGAAAGGGCTTCCATTGCTTTATGTCCCCTCAAGACTCTTCATACAAAGCATCAGCAAACATTTCCTGTGAGGGACCCAACATAAGTAATTTTGGCTTCAAGGGCCATTCACCTCTGCCACAGCTACTCACCTCTGCCATTATGGCACAAAAGAAGTTACAGACAGACAATCTATAAAAGAATGGCATGGCTGTGTTCCACTAAATCTTTGTTCACAAAACCTGTCAGTGGGTCATTTTGATCTGAGGGCAATAGTGTGCCAACCTATGCTCTAGTCTAAGGTTTCTTCTGTTTAATCTTTCCTGGGGACTCTGACTTACTCCAATGGCTTTAGTTATCACTTATGAGCCAATGACACAATTTATTCACGAGGCTAGATGTCTCAGCTCCAAACTCGCCCTACTCATCGACAACTCCCTTGTCCCATGAGCTCAGTGTGCTCTAAAACTAAACTCAAGATCTTCTCTTTCAAACGTATTTCTTACCTCAGTTATGACATTAACCACCCACCAATTTATCCTTGGCAGGAATCTAGGTGTTACTCTTTACTCATCCTTCTCTCTTCACCTATTGTACATATTATAAAATCATCTCTAAATACCAACTTGAGTCAGCCTAATGTCAGCCAGCCCTTCTGCAGCCATCCTTATCCATACCTTCCTTCATCTGTCAGTTAATCTTCCCACATCTACTCCCGCTCACCTCCCAACTATTCTCTACACAGAGCCAGAAGGAATTTTGTTAAATGCAAGCCTAATCATATCACTCCTCTGCTTAAACCTCTGCAGTGCCTTGCCCATGTCCATAGGATAAAATCCAAAATCTTGAATCCAGTACATAAGGTGGGCACCTCCTCTACTGCCCAACCTCATTTTTACGACCTTTTCCTCTTAACCAGTGGTCTCCCGGGTCTTCTTTCAGTACCTCAAATGTGCCAAGTTCTTACTTTTGGACATCCTATTCTCTCAGCCTACAATGGCCTCTCTTTCCATGCCATGCAAGGCCTCCTACTTTTCACTGAGCCAACTCCTTGTCATCCTAAATGAAAGCCAAAAACCTATCAAGCAAAAAATTGACAGTTTTGAATACCAAAAAACTTAAATGCATATACAACATACATACAACATAAAAGAAAATAAAATGGTTAAAAAACAAAAAATTGGGAAAATATATGTAAGATACATTAGACCAATTCTTAAATATAAAACAGAGCTCACACATCAATACAGAAAAACAACAACAAACAGTTCTCAGTAGAAAAATGGGCCAAAAACATGAACACAAGACTCACAAAGGAAAAACTGTAGTGGTAAATGAACATACAAAAAATATTCACTATCCCTAGTAATCAAATACACAAGTCAAAACAAAATTAGGTATCATCTTCCATTCATCAAATTGGAAAACATTTAAAAGATTAAAAAGGTACATTTATTTATCATTTCAAGGTCCAAATCTTTAAAATAATTATTATCTTCATATTACCAGATTCTCACTATCAGAATTAACTGACATCATCCAGACTGGGAAGGTTGTTGTCATTGTTTTGACTAATCTATAAGGTGTTGCTGCTCTATAAGAAACACTTTTAAAAGTCATTAGTGTCGGGGCACCTGGGTGGCTCAGTGGGTTAAAGTCTCTGCCTTTGGCTCAGGTCATGATCCCAGGGTCCTGGGATCGAGCCCCACATTGGGCTCTTTACTCGGCAGGGAGCTTGCTTTCCCCTCTCTCTCTGCCTGCCTCTCTGCCTGCTTGTGATCTCTGTCTGTCAAATAAATAAATAAAATCTTTAAAAAAAATAAAAAAAGAAAGAAAGGAAGAAAGTCATTAGTGTCATACAGGCTGTATTTATGAATATATTCCCCCCAAATGATGTAATTTAATAAATCCTCACGTTGGAATACTCAGAGACATCAGTTTGCCTTCCCACTATTTGTTCATAGAGGCAAGGTCAAAGTGACTTGAGGAGGCAGCCTAGCAGAGCAACCCTGCCTTGCCTGTGACAATTAGTTGTTCACCTTTGTTTCATTCCTACACTTTTTATAGCTTTAATGGCACTCTGTACACAACACAAATCATCTAAAAGAAAAATGAAGTAATGTATATTAAAGTGTCAGAGATTTTAGGAAGGTATTCAGAAAATCCTTTAGCCAAGTGTCTATTGGTGGTAGATCAAATAAAAGAAACATGGTGTACCTCTTTTTCTAACTTAAATTTGTGTTGATTCCATAAGTTTAAGAATATAATATAAATTCATATATAATTTATAAAATATAATTGATGAATTTTTTTTCCATCAAATTTATTTAAAACTAGAGTCTAAAAACTCCTGAATGGTCGCATGAGTCACCCAATTCAACTATAATACTGGACTAAGCTACTAAAAAATTGTCACAATCAAAAGCTTTTTTACAATGTTTTCAGCAGGGAAAATGAACTTGGGACGGGAGATTTTCTGATTCACAGTTATATTATTTTCCTGTATAATTTCAACAACAACAAAAACTTTATAGCTACAAGCACATAAAACCTAACATCACTAAGCAAATTCAGCCCTTAAAGACATCTGACTTTTTACTTGGGCGTATTCCCCACAAACGTTATTCATTTTTTTAAGATTTTATTTACTTGAGAGAAAGAGAGAGCGAGGGGGAGGGGAGCGAAAGGAGAGGGAGAAGCAGACTCCCCACTGAACAGGGAGCACAACTGTGGGGCTCCATCCCAGGACCCCAAAATTATCACCTAAGCTAAAGGTAGATACTTAACCAACTGAGCCACCCAGGTGCCCCAAACATTTTTTACTTTTGTACCATATATTCTGAAATAAGAATAAGAATTTGGGGGGTACCTGGGTGGCTCAGTGGGTTAAAGCCTCTGCCTTTGGCTCAGATAATGATCCCAGAGTACTGAGATGGAACCAAACACTGGGCTCTCTGCTCGGAGGGAGCCTGCTCCTGCCCCACCCCTGCCCCTGCTGTCTGCCTCTCTGCCTACTTGTGATCTCTGTCTGTCAAATAAATGAATAAAATCTTAAAAAAAAAAAAAAAAGAAGAAGAATTTTTATGGAGGAATACAAAAAAAGTTAACCATGGTTCTATGAAGGGGGAGGCATGAGGACTTTTTATTTGGCATCTTTATGTGCTGTTTGAATTTCCTCACTGTACATATGGTAAGTCTAGTAGAGGGATTATGTAGGATACCATTTTTGGTTTTTTCTTTATAAATTTATATTTTTCGTAAGCTACAAAATTAGCAAGAAATAGAGTGATAATTTTACTTTGTCATTCACCATAAATACTTGTCATTAATTAGCACATGTTATACCTTTTGTAACTGTTACTCAGACTTAGCCACCTTTACTCCAATAAACAAACCAAGGATAATGCCACCTAAAAGAAGGAACTCAGTGGCTAATAAAAAGAACTAGATGAGTTCCCAATTTTGGAAGATTTATAACCAGTTATGATATGCCTAAGACAAACCATATTTGTTCATTAATAGTTGGAAAGTAGTCCAGGCCTGGCTAAATCTTATCTAGAGGTTGATGAAGAATGAAACCATCTAAAGAGCACAAAGGATAGAACTGTGGTCCCTTTTTCCCTCCAAATAGCAAGTACACAGTGCCACCTGCTGGGGAAAGCAAAGCCATCACTCACTACAAGTAAGGCTTTTTTGATAAATTCGGAATTATTTACCTGAGGCTGAAGCAAAACAACCAGGGATGTGGGGAGACCAGATTGTGCTATAAATGACACTTTCGTGGCCTCTAAAGGTGCACAGAGACTTTCCAACAGTTGGATCCCACTATAAACAAATGAATAAATCAATTACTTAGAGGTAAATTCAAATTTATGTTTATATACATAATATATACAATACACCACCTATGTATTTATATGTACACATGTAACAGTCAGACATATCTCAAGGATTCTTTAAAGTCTATTTTCATATAAAGCAGAACAGTATTTAAGGGACCAAAATAATCAATGCTGAGCTAATGGTTAGTTTACAGCCAAAAGGTTAAAAATGTTTAAATTCTAATAAATGCTTTACTATAGTTTTTTTAAAAGAAAATTAGTTGTATAATTGAAACGATATAGAAGTATGTTCTAGAAAAGAAAAAAACTCAATGAAAGTGTTATGGAAGAGACCATTTGGTTTTAAATACAGTAATGCTAACATACCAGCTTGACAGTTTGATCCCATGAGCCAGACACCACAAGCTGTTCACCTCTGGTTTGGCTCCAATCAACACTATAGACCTAAAAATATTTTAATGTGTCATTTAGAAAGTAAAGGAGCATGAAATTCAATATTATATTTTATCTCTTTATAACAGTGATAGCCAGTTAGAATAACTAATTCACTTCATTGAAACATCAAATGAAGTCCTACAAATCTCAACATGGTGCCTGAGAAATGGGAAGGTCATTTTGCCCATTCTTCCAGACATACTCCTTACAGATAAGATTCCCTTCTATTTTAACAGAATGCTACAGATGATTTCCAAACCTCCTTCACTAAAACAAATCATATATATTTTTAACCTACCAACAAATCACTGTTTGAAGCACCCTGTAGAAATGTCAAAGCAGATTAGAAAGTTAGTCGTCTAAAAAAGCTTGCCAGGTCAGTGTTTATCAGAAAGCATTAAAATTCAATTAATATCCCTATCTGGCCTTTCTTAGAAAAAGCTTATAGGAACCAGGTAATCCTTTCAGATCTCTTGGTAAACAGCTTTAGTTATCCAATGCTGCTATTCTAATCTATGCTTTACTGCTTTCAGTGAACCATTTCAAACAAGCCATTTGAAAACTTATGGAAATATGTTTTATTCTGTCATCTTACACAACAGATTATATATAGATCGCTACTGTAAGCTAAGTTCCACAAAATATGTGCATAATTGTTCTTTATTAAAGTAGTACTGATGTGGACCTGAGTATACATCATTAAATGTAACCAGCCAGCAGATTCTTCTGAATCTTAAAAATTCTAGCTACCACATTTATGTAGGAAGCAGAGGGTCTGCAGTTTGCTGTAGCTTAAGTATGGATTACCTCTTCTCTGCTGTCTTGTACATGTACCATGGCGAGTCATGTTGGAGGCTCAGTTTTAAAAATATCAGTAATACTAATCCTATCTTTGCTTAAAACTGATATTTTTCTCATCATGGATTTTTTCAATTGGGATTTTTAAAAAATATTGCATCAAGACATTATTTGACTACTGAATTTTTGGGGGTCCTCCTTAATCATGTAACTAAGGTAAGTGCCCCACCCACCCTATCCTAGTCCCAGCCCTGCTGCTGTCCATATTCATGCAGAAGAGAGAGCATCAGCTGGAACACTGCAGAAGCCACAATCCAGCAGTGAAGAGCACCTCTTACAGAAGGGGCAGCAAAAGCCAAAGAGCTGCTATGGCCATCTGTTATGGGCGGAAATAGTCATAGAAGTTCTTGAGAGCTAAAGAGCTTGATTTTATCCTCTAGGCCAGGGCATGGCACATTTCTTCTGTAAAGAGCAGTAATTTGGGGCTTTATGGGCCACTTGGTTCTGTATGTCAGCCTGGGAGAGCACAAAAGTAGCTATAGGTGACACTTGATGAGTAGGCATAGCTGTATCCCAATAAAACTTTATTTACAAATCAGAGAGCACACTTGGTTGGCCACATCTCATGAGTAGCAGTCTGTCAACTGCTACTCTAGGCTGATGTGAACAGTCAAAAATAACCACAATAGGGGCGCCTGAGTGGCTCAGTGGGTTAAGTCTCTGCCTTTGGCTCACGTCATGATTTCAGGGTCCTGGGATCAAGCCCCACATTAGACTCTCTGCTGCTGTTAGCAGGGAGCCTGCTTCCCCTCCTCTCTCTCTGCCTGCTTCTCTGCCTACTTGTGATCTCTCTGTCAAATAAATAAATAAAATGTTAAAAAAAAAAAACACAACAGCAAATGTTTATTGAGCACCTACTGTGTGCCAGATACTGTCATAAGGATTTTACATGTTTTATCTCATTAATCTTCACCTCTATGAAGTAAATACTGTGCTAAAACCCAAGAAGTTTAAATAAATTGTTGAAATTCCTAAGGCTAGTAAGTTGCAGGGCTGAATTCTGAACCTCAGCAGCCTCACTGCAGAATCCACTTTTAATCATGACGCCAGGCTATCTCTACATCATGCTCCATGAGGGCACTGTGGAATTGGAATGACCTTGGGCTGCAATATCAAGGAAATAAAAGTCTCCCTTCCTTGCTGACTCACTGGTATCACCCTTCATTAGAGCCCAGATTGATTCCATTTTGTTTTCATGAATTATCCAAATCCAAGGACTTAAAGCCCCTGTGAGCTTAGTGAACTCCTATTCATCCGCCAAGTCTTGGCCCCATTACATCCTTTATGAAACAAGCTTCCCCTCGACAAAACCCTCAATGACTGAAATGCTTCATTCCATGCATTCTGATAGCATCTTTCTTGTACCTACCTAAATTTTACATTTACCATATTTTACTACAATTTGTGTTAAATACCTGCTAGATTCTGGAAGATCCACCATGTGAGCAAAACCATCCTATATGTCTGTCTACATCCTTTGCAACTTAATAAGCATTCAATAAATGGGAGTTAAGTAATTTATCCAGCAAAATTAACCTTTACAATCTGTATCACTAAGTAGTTATAAAGAGCTTTTGTTTTCATTTCAGAGGATAACAACAGATATAACTAAAAACTAAGATCAACACCTCAGATACCACTGCCTCTACACGTGTCCAGCATGATACAGAATTTGACACCTTGTGACTTCTCACCTTTTAAAACTGTGAGAGCCCCCACAGGCTCGGAGAGAACCCAGCCCTAGTGAGAATAAAAGACAGGAGGTAAGAGAACTATGGCAGTGTCCCATCAGTCCCATAAGAAAGTGCAAGCAATAGGACTAGGACAAAACTAAGGACAGGACGCACATGGTGATGTTAAAAATGGGACAACAGAGAAGAAAATAAAGGCAACTCAAGTATTTTATGTGTTTTACTGTGTTTACAATTTAGGATATGGGTAAGTGACTAACAGTACAAGCCAGGATATTGTTTAAAAAAAAAAAACTATAGACATAAGTATAAAATGGCACTGGGATGGAAAATTCAGCTTGATGCCCAGAAGAGAGGATCTAAGCAGGGCCTTGAGGCCTAGCTAAAATGTCAGTAGCAGAAAACAGAAATGAAAACAGTGATCATAAACTCCCCCAAAGACATACAAGGGCATGGATAGCACCCGAGGGATTAGGACTAGAGAACACTGCAGGATAACACCAAGGTTTTGTGCTTGGGGACTGTTGGTGGTGGTGGCATTAATAAAATGGGAAGACTGGAGGAAAGAAGATAATGTGTAATTTTAGACATAACTGACTTTGAAGTGACAGCAAGATAGTAAAGTGGAAATGTCTAGCGGAAACAGGGTTTGGGCACTGACCTCAGGCTCTGAAAAAAAGTTTACAGCCAGGGAAATGTTTGGGAGACAGTCAAAAAAGGATGAGTAGATTCCATTATCCCAACTTCAAGTTACTTCACTAGTCCATTCAAGCAGTATTTACTAAGCACCTATTATGTACAAGGAACAGGGGAAAGAGGGGTATAATGTTAGACAAGCCCGATAAAGTCCCCACCCTCAAGGATTATAGACAGGCTATAAGTAAACAGTTTCAGATCATGATTTTAAAGAAAAGCTAGAGAGTACAACAAAACCAAGGAAGGAGACTGGGAAACAACAAAAGGGAAGGAGGCACTTCTTGATAGAGTGGCAAGGGAAGATCCCACTGAGCAGAGACCTGAGTATAGCGAAGACAGAACTCTGCAGGTTTGAGAGGAAAGGCTTTGGCAGAAGAACAGGAAAAGACCCTGAAGCAGGAAACAGGCTTAAAGATCAAACAGGGTTTGATCCCCAAGGACCATGGTTAAAAGTTCGTATATAATTTCTCTTAAGAGGCTACAGCCATCAAGCCCACTCTACCTACCACCTAGACTGTAGGCAGCATCCTTCCACAGGCCTCCCCATCTCTCTTTGCTTACCTCCAATCCATGATCTGCACTGCATAAAAACACACATATCATTCCCCTGTAGGAAGCCCTTCAAAGGTTTCATACTATGGGTTTCCTGCAACTTACCATTACCATCTCAACTTACCAACATTGAGATTTGTCTGTGCTGCTGCTTATTACCCAAAGGTCAAAACCATGCAAAACTATAAATGGTTTAGGGATGCATACATGAGCAGTAAAACTAAAAAGAAAAGCAAAGAAAACAGAAACAGAAATTCAGAATTAGTGGTTACTCCTGGGAAGAAGGGAGTAAAGATGAAAGGAGAGAGAACTATAGAATCAGAAAAAAAAAAAAAAAAAAACAAAAAAAAAAGTAGATAGAAGATAGCATCTGTAAGCAGTGGCTCCAACAGTATAAGGGATGTTTTATTTTTAAGTCAGATGATGAATATGCAAGCATACATTTTACAGCTTACATTTATTTTATACGCATGAAATATAAGAATCTTCAGTGTCTTTCCACTAATTTGAGCTTAACAGCCAAGGCGCCAACTGTTCAGGCCTGCAGGCTCAATCCCTCCCCTTCTAGCCTACACTTTCCTTTGCCTCCAATGCTATTCCTCTGGCATCTCCATCTGAATAGTTAATTCCAACTCCCCCTGTAGACCTAAGGATGCCCTTGTACTCCATACATTCCAGCACTTATCACATTATCAAGGAGATACCCAGCAGCTCCACCACTCCCCCACCCCCGCAGGTCACTCCCCCACCCCCCCACTCCCGCGGGTGAGGATTCAAACAGGGCAAGGAGGACCACGTCTGATTTGTTCATCTCCCCCCCAGGCTCTACACCGTCCCTTGCGCACTGTAGGGTTAATCAAAGTTTCTGGAATGGATGAAGGGGCAGAGAAACAAATATGAACGAAGAGCACATCTCACATTAGTCCAGTCTTCTACCCTTTCCCTATTCCCAATTCCCCCCTCTACTGCTGCTTAAACAGTGGACATGGCTTGATGGTTAGATTAAGGATAAAAAAGAAGAGGGGTATGCAGTTATGCTTTAAAACCAGGGTCCTCTAAAGGCCTATGTCATGTAATTACTCTTGGCAGTGGTGAGAAAATTAGTTGAGAAACTACAAAAAGAAAAAAAAAAAAAAAAAACCCTGAAAAATATTTTGTGCTGCCTTATGAAATCTGAACTTCATCAAAATCACTGTTTGAGAGGACAGATTTTATTACTGAAAGCAATTCCCAAAGAGCTCATTTTTAATCTGCTGTATAGCATTGCCCTTTTTAAGTTGGTCTATTTAATTAAAAATCATCAAATAGAAACTATGTCCAGAATGTTCATACTTATCTGTATCAATACAAAGGAAAGGGACACTGACTTTTAATTACTGAGCGATTAGAAAAGGATACATATTTCTTTTAATGTGAAACAAGTTTTTAAAGTTTATCATTATAAAAATTTTTAAATGCACATAAAAGAAAAATATCATAATAAATCCCCAGGTATCACATCACATACTTTCCAAAATCATCAACATTTTGCCACCTTGTTTTATCTGTCCCATTAACGATTGCTGGAGTATTTTAACATCAGAACACTTCACTCATAATTAAGCAGGTAAGGATGTTTTTCTTTCTTATAGAAGCACAAGGCTATTTTCACCTAAAAAGATGAATAACAGTTCCTTAACATCATCCAAAACTCAGTCCACATTCTTATTTTCCCAAGTGTCTCAAAAATGTCTTTTCACAGTTGGTTTACTTGAACCAGAAACCAAACAAAATCCATTTTACATTTAGTTGTTATGTTCCTAATCTAGGAAAGTCCTCCTCTCCCACCTTGCTTTCCCCACTCACCCTTCCCATGACATTTATATTATTGGAGACACAAAGTTAATGGTCCTGTAGAATCTTCTACACTCTGGATTTGGCTGTTTCCTCATTTTGTTACCATTCTCCTTCACCCTTCCCATTTCTTTAAGCTGGAAGTTAGGTCTAGAGGCTTGATTACATTCAGTTCAATCTTTTTTTTTTTTAAGCTTCCTTTTGTATTAGGTGTATACTTGCCGGTTTACCCATTTTTAGTGATCCTGAAACTATTCAGAAGATGGAGCAATGTTAAATGAATGTTTCAGCATCCATAGATGGCCTTTGTCTACAGTCATTACTTCATCTGAGGAAACTCAATGGTGGGCTTTCTAATTATGCTATTCCTTCTGTAATTATTAGCCAGGATTCTGTTATGAGAAATTTTCCACATCAAGCATCTGATTATTCCACAATAAAATTCATTTAAGAAAGCCAGATAAGTGCCTTGATTCTTTATCTTAACAATTTTCAGAATGAGTCCACTGTCCTAGTAATCTTCAGTGGTGTCCTACTGGTTGTTTCTTAATGATTACAACTGCATGTAATGGGTGGAAATTTAAGTGTATCATCTCTCTACACATTGTCTCTTCTAAACTTTTGATGTTCATTCCATTGGCCTTTCATAGTTTTCCGACACAAGAGGAGGTCTTAGATTCATCTTGTATGTTTCTTCTCATTCCTGGAATCAACCATCTGTGCAAAGATCCCAGTTCCTTGGTATTTAGAGGCAGTAATCTGGGCACTAGGGATATTCACTGTGACTGAGTTGTCACTGCTTTTTGGTCTTTATAGTCCAAAGAACCAGGATATATGTACTTTTCTAAACATAGAAAAATAAATGAGTCTGTACAGATATGTCTCAATTTTAAAATAAAATCTCTTTTTAACTTATTTATTCTCATCATTTTCTCTTACATAAAAATTTTTGGTTTCTGATAACATAATTACTGTTATGCTTTAACCTACAATTTAATATGAGTTTTTTAAAATTTAAATAATTAGCCAACATACAGTACATCATTAGTTTCAGTTGTAGAGTTCTATAATTATTCAGTTGCGTATAACACCCACTGCTCATCAAATCACGTCACGCTCTTCTTAATGCCTATCACCCATTTACCCCTTTCCCTACCCACCTTCCCTCCAGCAACCCTCAGTTAGTTTTTTAGAGTGAAGAGTCTCTCCTGGTTTGTCCCTTGATTACTTCCCATTCAGTTTTCCCTCTTTTCCTATATGATCCTCTGTGCTGTTTCTTACATTCCACATATGAATGAAATGAAATATGATAATTGTCTTCCTATACCATAAGAGTTTCAAAATAATAATACTGATCTTTCTGAATACAGTTTACAACTTCTTTGCAATTCTTTTTGTTTATCAGACATATCTCATTTGGTTATAGACAATCACAATACTGTATTTTAAAAGTAACATTTCTAGTTAATTATTTTCAAGACCTAGCTATGATGCCAGTTTGATATACCACTAGATTAATTTGTTTGTTTTCAATTTTTAGCAATTGCTTTTTTCTTTTTTAATTAAATGGTGATTTTTAATTTTGTAAAATATTTCAACTGTTCCAAGACCAAAAGTATAATACAAATTATATTGGAGAAATTATCCATCCTTGTCCTCTCTTCCCCGATTATTTCTTCCCCACATCCTTTAAAGGTAACCACTTTTATTAGCTTTTGGATTATCTTCCCACTGTTTCTTTTTGAAATATATACAGAGATAATTATATATATAATTATATATATTATATATACAATATATAATATATATATATATACACATATATATACAAATATATATACACATATATATCCATGTATATATAAAATATATATAAAAGTCCTCCCTGTCTCACATAAAATGTAAATTCTAAATATACTTAAATAGCTCTGCCAATAATTCCATAGGATAACTTCACTGGATATCAGATCATAGCTAAACTAAAAAAAACCTTCTAGTTTCATGTGATTCAAAATTATCAAATAAGACTGTACATATGTTATCTACGTATGTTTCCTTCCAGATCTAAAGTAGGAGGCATGGGGTTCTAAGTTCTAGACATGATTCACTCACCAACCTACTTTGGAGACAAGCACAGAGTTTGAGACCCACAATGAGTATATGACAGGAGACTACAGATAGAGCAGTAGTAGTCATGCATGAAACTCATTCTTGACCCAAAAATATTCCATTACAGTTTCCATCTATTTAAATCTATCACTTCCTCTTCTTTAAAAAAAAAAAAAAGTTCTAAAGCTTTGAGTTCACCCCTTTGTAAAGCAAATCAAATCATGCTTTTTATTAAATATTTGTTAATCTACATTTTGAATCTACAATCCTCAAAATATTAAGCAATATACTTATTAAGGTCATGAGAACGGAATGCCTACTGAGTTATAGAACTATTCTTTTTTTTTTTTTTTTTTAAAGATTTTATTTATTTATCAGAGAGAGAGGGGGGTAGAGAGCAAGCACAGGCAGACAGAATGGTAGGCAGTGGCAGAGGAGAAGCAGACTCCCTGCTGAGCAAGGAGCCTGATGTGGGACTCGATCCCAGAACGCTGGGATCATGACCTGAGCTGAAGGCAGTTGCTTAACCAACCGAGCCACCCAGGTGTCCCATGCCTACTGAGTTAAAGCAGTGGCTTCCAAACATCGCTGCATGCTAGAATCATCTGGGAAACTACATAAAGCTTGGTTCCAGCCCCCAGACATTGAGACCTGGGTATGAAGATTTTTTAAAGGCCCTTAGGTGATTCTAGTAGGTTAGAATCAAACACATACACCCTAGGCTCCAGTCACACCAAGGGACCTATGGAGTGCCCGAGCACGTCCTGTTCTTTCACAGATCTGCACCTGTGGAGATGCTTCTCTCCACCAGACATTGGATTTCTACTAATTGTCCAAGACTCAGCTCAAATGATATCTCTCTTGTGCCCTCTCTGTACCTTCTAGACACTTCTTTTCAATATGATCACACTGAATTAAATGGTTTGCTTGAATGTCGAGAACATAAATTAGCACCTGAGTCTTATTCATATTTGCATCTTCAATGACTAGAATATGCCTGGTCCATAACATGTGCAACCAGTATGGACAGATCTAGCTGCTTCTTTTTTGAGAGAGAGAAAGAGAAAGAGATGTGTGTGTGGGGGTGGGGGGAGTCTTTTTTTTTTTTTTTTTCCAAGAGAAGGAATGTGAACAGCGGGAGGGGGAAAGGAAGAGAGAGAATCTTGGGTAGGCTCCACACCCAGTTATAGAGCCTGACGTGGGACTTGATCTCACAACCCTGAGATCATGACCGGAGCCAAAACCAAGAGTCAGATACTCAACTTATTGACCCACCCAGGTGCCTCCAGACCTGGCTTTTTAAATACAATTAAAACTTTAAGATATTAAACAAAACAAACAAAAAAAAGTGAATGCTTTAACAACATAAGGATTACAAAGTGAAGGATATCTATCACATCCTATTTGTAGTAAAATCCATAAAGACTCAACAGACACATGATTGGAAACTAGTTTTCTCCATAATCACAATTTTGGGGGGGAAGCTTTACACTTATTTTAAATTGTAATAAAAATCTTACTGCAGTAACCTACTCCAAAATTTAGGAGACTAAATACCCACAAGGAACTATATCAAGTCCAATTGTGTCCTGGAAGAAAGGAAGAGAGGAGGAAGCAAGGGAGGGGAAAGAAAAGAGATCTCTTTAGCTGAGAAGTCTGTTGCACAATTAAACATAAATGCAATTTCTAAAGGGAACAAATTGGTGTTAAATGCATGACTCACTGTCAGTCTGCATTAATATATTTATGGGCATCCATCTTATAAACTTTTCAGCTTCTATCTTATCATAGGAGTAAGTCATTAATTTTTTAAAGTAAGCAGATCTTAATCATATAGCACATCTTTACCGCAAAACGTATAATTAAATACATTCTCTACCCAATGAGATACTAAGTAAGTATGCAATACTTACTTCAAAGATAAGTTTTCATAAACAAAAACTTTAAGTAGATCAAATCTTTAAAAATTAAATTCAGCAAATTGATAAGATTACTTTTTGACAATGAAGACAAATGTTAACTATTTTTAAAAACCGTAATAAGTACATGGGAAACTAGATACTGATATAAACATTAAGCTGAGTCAATGTCACCTTGAAAGTCATTCCTGACTTTCAATAGACTTTCAATGGCTTTCAATAGCACCATGTTGTAAGTCATGAAGTACAGAAACAAAATTCTCAGTTCACCCTTTCTTCTTCTTGCTGAGTCATTTTTAAATTTTCCTATTCTTCCACTGCTATATACTCAGCCAGGCTAAGCCACAGGTATTTAATGGGCTCAAAAGACATAATGGCCTCTGCGGACTGCAGTTAAACAATGGAGAGAAGAATCGGGTTCTTGCTTTGATGCTAAGTTTAGAAGCCATGCACACAGATAATGTCCGTGTTTTTCTTTCTTTCCATTTCACCAAGCACTTCATTCCTCAGGCCTAAAATATATCTAGGTCCCAGGTCTTGGATTTCTCCTTTTCACTTCAGCACCTTCTCATCTGATTATCTGAAAATTGATTAGACATTTTCTCAGTTATAAAGTGATGAAATGGGTAAGTGCAGGTTTCCTAACTTGTTCTCTATCTAACTCTAGTATAATAAGATATAATTATATATAATAATAATAGCACATATTTGTTTATAGTGTTGGTTCTGTTCTAAGTACTTACAACAACCTTATGATATAGACTACTCTTATCCTCAGTTTGCAAATGAAAAAAGCTTAGGAGAAATAAGTAACTTGCCCAAGGTCCCACAGCAGATAAGTTACAGAGCCAGGATTCAACTCAAAATTGACTGAAACTAAGCTGCTCATCCTTATTCTATACTATATTACCCATGGGAAAAATGACCCATTATTTGCTATTCTTGAACATGTTGGTGGGAGAAAAAACATAAAAGGAAATCAGCTATGCTTGTTCACTTACTTACTTATTTAACAAATTTTTATTAGCTCTTAATAATAAACTCTCACTTGCCCTTACATCCTTTTAAGTGTTTCTGAATATTTGTTATAGAGACATGCTTTGAATATATGCTGTATGACTCCTCAATGAAAAAAATGCCAAATATTTGGTATTATGATACTAAGCCTTAAGTTAATCACCAGAAATTCTTCCTCTTCACAGTCTTTCATAGTCTTACAGAGGGTATCCTACAGTTTCTTTATTCATCATGCTGCTTGGCATACTTCGATTTTTACTAATGAATGTGAGAAGGACAAGTATATTGTAGTGGGGCCAATCCTCCTTTATTCCTTGCTCACAGAACCCTAATTTTATTCTTTAGGGGAAAAGCTCTGTCCCTTCCTTGCTTAGGTGAAGGCAGGAATGGTTGCTTGTCTCCTCATAAGTGACACGGTTAGGACAGGGCATACTATGCTCTTCTAGCTACACAGATGTGAAGAAGCATGTCTGCTGGAGAACTATGAGGAAGTTTTTCCTCAAAAAAGTCCCTAGACAGGGACATTCACTTTTTTTGCCCTTTGACCTTGAAAGGTGATAAGATGATATTTGCAACTATAAGCAGCATAAGGAGAAAATAATACCCACTGAGGATAACAGTGCAAAGGCAAGGACAACTTGGGTATTTGATGGCATTGTCAAGATTGAATAACCAAGCCAGCACCCATTCCACCTCCACATACTTGGTTGTGTGAGATAATAAACTCTGATTGTTGGACATGCTTTTAGTTGTAGTCTCCATTACACACACAGCCAAGGCACCCTAAATGATGTAAGCATTTATCAAAAATTGCACCTGAAAAGAAATTAAGGGGAAAAAAAGCCTGAAAGAAAAAAAACCCAAAAGAGGTCTTCAACTCAAAAAAAAAAAAAAAAAAAAAAAACCCAGTTACATCATTATAGAATGATATAAAGCTGACTTCACGGCAGTTCAAATAGCAGAGATGAAGGTGCCTTACCAGTGGATTCAAAGTAACCCAAGACTATCACAAGGCCAAGAAATGGACAGGAAGCCAGGTTAGGTAATATTAGAGCCAGAGGCTTAAGATTATGGTGGCAAAGCCTTAAAAAGCTCAGCACTGATCATCACATTTCTAGAATTAAATAATGTAGGCAATGTCAGAAATGACTATGAAAAAGGGAAATATGTGAAGGAATTTACCAAAGGGTAAAATATACAGACACCATGTAAACTGAAGACAGGCTAAAAGAATTACAGACATAGAATCTGGAAGAGGAAAGACTAAAAGGGGTCATGGTGGCCATTTTCAAGGGTTCCCTGGAAAAGGGGACTGGACTCACTCTCATCACTTCAGAGTAAAGCATTAAAAAAATAGTTGCTTGACAGACAGTAGATTTGGGCTTAAGATGGCAATTTTTCTTAACCATTAGAGCAATCTAAAGTCAAATAAGTTATTTCATGAGATAGTTTGATCCCCTTTCACTGAGATAAGTAAAGGCTGAGTGACTGTCATCAGCAACACTCTAGGGCAGTATTTCCCAGAGAATAGTAGTACCCACACCACTGGATGTATAACAGATGGTTTTAACTGGTACATACATTTCATTTCATTCATTACATATTTATTTTAATGTACATTAAAAACTAATAAATGTACCTTTTAAGTTAGTTATCAGTTCCACGGCTTCCTAAATATAACAGTTTTAGGATAAGTGAAATAACAAGTAAGGGTTATTTAAAAAATATATTAAATCAATATACCTCATTTAAGATAATTAGACTTATTATTTTATGACCTGTTGGCTATAGTCCTAGAATTTATAAGACAAACAATATAAAGCACCAAGAATTTTTAAAAAAAGAAAAAACCTTTTGAGAGGAAAAATGTTAAAGCAAAACAAAACAAACAACAACAAAAAAAAGTGGTATTAGAAAAAAGCAAAAATCATGAAGGTAACACAAAAATGTCCAAATTGTGGACATGATGCTTTGTGGGGATTCTTGCATTGACAATCCTGAAACTAAAATTTCTTCTTTACCAAAGTTGTTTTCAGTGATTCTATGAAAACATGATCATTTATAAGTACATTTATTCAAAGAGGCTTCACCATAAAAATAGAGGAACTAAAATTTTCCATTATTTTCAGTCATAATCTTAGAGATACTGATTTTTAATAGTAATAGCTACACAATGATTTCTGGAATCCTCACATGACTAATCTTTTTACTTCAAAAGACTAATATTCTTGCATCTAATAAGCACTGACGGGAGGCCTTCCATGGGCCAGACACTGTGGCAGACACAAGTTTGAATGTAAATGTGCAAGTTTTCATTTGAAGGATCTACTGCTACCTGGAGGAAAATTTTTAAACATTTAAACTACAACACCAAAAGGGATTATCTTTATCATCACGTCCATTAAAAATATATATGTAGTTCTATATGATTGAAAACCAAACTATTTTCTACACTACATATATATACATACATACGTAACACACACACAGAGAACCTACACACATGAACTGGCTTTTGATTCCCAACTTCTTCAGTAAGCTCTGTCTCATAATCAGTAGTTGATGTTCTTGCTCCAGTATATTCTGAAAATCCTTCAGAACCTTCCTGAAGCCCTAGAGGCAATCTTGTGAAGTCTTTGTGAAAAGTCCGCCTACCTCTGTCTCCAGGCAGTCTTAGGGCAGGCATATCCAGGGGTAGGAAAGTGACAGGCCTCTCTAGAGGAAATGGGGCCACAGCATACTTACAGTACTGGAGGCATTCTCACAGACTAATGAGAAGACTGACCTTTTCTTCTTTCCTAGTTCCTTGAGCCAAGATGTACTTTATGTTTCAATAATCAAATAATAAATGACATCCAACATGTATAAGAAATACCAAACTTAAACTTCCTGTCCCCATATTTGCATCCCCGAGTGGATTTCATCCAAAGAAAAATAATCGGCCCAGGAAGACTGCCTTCCTACCTCCTGAGTGTGTTCCTTGTAGACTTGCAGGGGCCCCGTGGCCTTGGCAGTGTCCCACAGCTGCAGCGAGCCATCACCACTACAAGTGACCAGGACATGTTCGTTGTTCTCACTCCAGGTCACGTCAAACAAACCATCGTTCCAGTCAAAGCTACATCAGAAAAAGTGAAAACAGAACATACAGCTACTCGGGCAGCTGAACAGAAAATAACAATCATAATTTTACAGCTTTTCTTCAAGTTTATCACATACTATTTCACAAAGTCTTCATATTATGGAAGATAAGCACAGCAAACACTTGACAGATAAAGAATGCGTTCAGAGAGGTAGAAAAAACAGCCCAGGGTGCCTGGGTGGCTCAGTGGGTAAGCATCTGCCTTTGGCTCAGGTCACGATCTCATGGTCCTGGGATGGAGTCCCGCATTGGTCTCTCTGCTCAATGGGGAGCCTGCTTTCTCCCTCTGTTCCTTCCCCCTGCTTGTGCTCATTCTCTCTTTCTCTCTTTCTTGCAAAAATAAATAAAATCTTAAAAAAACAGATTAATAAAAAAAGAGAGAGAGAGAGAACAGCCCAGGTCATACATAAAACAGAAAACTGCAGAGCTAGATTAAAATTAGGTCTCCCATCTAGAAATTGGGCACGATTTATGTGAGGCCGAGATGCCATACCTAGGTGCTCACTGGTTTTTGTAGTCGATAGAAGGGAGCAGTAAGCACTTCATAATACTAATTTAGACCAATTATTTCAACTTTCCACATAAAATTTTCACCTCAGCTATGAGCAGGTAATTATCTTCTGATAGGATTTGCTTTCTTTTCTCTGACACTGACTAACCCTGCCAGAAGAGTTAATATGTCCAACAGTCAAGACAGTCATAGAAAGAAAAAAGGGCAAGAAGTGCTTAGGTAACTCACAAAATGGACCATCAGCTCCTGAATAAGTAAAACTAAACTATGTGAAGAAGACAGCAAAGTTAAAAATGTCCCACAGTATACTAACCAGTTTACACACTTTTTAAATGTTTGAGCCTCATAGTTTATAACTTGGCCCTAAGAAACAAGGCCATTAGAAGAAAAATTTATATAATCACAACTTACTGGCAAAAATGTGTTCTGTACCATGCAAATGCTGACTTTTTTTTCTACTGCAAATCTAAAAATTAAAAAATCTTTTACTCATCAAAAAAGATTCAAAATCTAATTATATTAAGGCTTTAATAGCAACAGAGAATACACGTAAGTTTAATCCTGAGAGCCACCTTACCTTCTAAAAAGTCTAAGCCCAGATTCATTTTGATCCAGTATTAGAAGGGTCCCACAGCCTAAGGGGGGGTGGAAAATCAAAGTTATGCTGTTGAACTTGTCAGGAGAGCATCTAAGGTCAAAGGGGATGGAGCACTGAGCACCTAATTTTACTACCACAAATTCCTCCCTAGTTATTGAGACTATGTATACAAAATGATCAGGACTGTGCTTTCCATTTCTTTCTATACTATGCCTCAACCATGAAATATTAAACTTATCTTACCTATGTCTGGAATCCAGACACAGCTCTAACAGAGAGGAGAGATATTTGAATTCATATTCTGTGGCCAGGCAGGCTGTGAGGCACATCAACTCCCACACAGGTGTTGTCATCTGTTTTTATACTTGAGAAGCCTTTGGCCTACAAACCCCAGAAACTCCTCCTCTCCTTCTACTGCCTTACACTGCCTCACCAATAAACCTAAAATACATTCAACATGGGATTTTAAAACAAAATACCTAGTGGAATTTACCACATACTAGGCGGTAAAGTGCTGAATACTATGTTATCTACCAAAAATGAATTATTTCACTTAAGGGACAAGCATATTTTAAAACTTGTACTTGTTATACAGACTAAGGGAGTAAAAACACTCTATTTACACACGACTGATTTTTTTTTTTTTTTTTTAAATATCGACTCCTTGTAAGTTTTTACGAAGGATTTAATTTAAAATAACAAACTCATGAGTTTCAACCTAACTAGTGGGCAAGTATTGTAAATCTGAATGTGCAAATGCAAGCAGTAAAAGCTAAGTGGTGAAAACATAATTAAATCTTTCTTGCCCTCTGAGTTTTAGAAATCACATTCTTTTTTTCAGCTGTTAAGATCAAAACAAAACAAAAAAACCTATCAAAGGCTGACATTATGCACGGAGCTTCAGTGCGTAAATAACAGCTAGGATACAAATTAAAAGTTGCAAATTTACGAATGGAACCCCGCCTTTCAATCTAGCCCTTGAAAAGAGACAATGAATTTGAACCTCCAGCAACTGCTTGCAACTGTGGGGATTGCTCCAGAGACAACAAAAGTAGGGGCAGAACTTGGATCAATTGTTAGAAGCCAAGAGTCCGCTGAGGGCCACCCAAACATCCT
The DNA here is from genome assembly GCF_022355385.1 of Mustela nigripes. NCBI lineage: Eukaryota > Metazoa > Chordata > Mammalia > Carnivora > Mustelidae > Mustela > Mustela nigripes. Next base: position 85,420,011 of record NC_081561.1, on the reverse strand, counting down.
GGAGATGCAGACTGTGGGGATGGGGGACTCGTTAGCAGGTAGTGGGAGGGCCCGCAGGGGTGACCTTGCAGACCGTCGCTTTCCAAGGAGGGATCACAAACGCCAAGCCGACTCCCTACAAGTGGCTTGTGCCTGGAGGTGGGGGTAGGGTATTGGATCAGGTGGCGGTGGAGTCGGTGCGCTAAGTAATAACGACACGAGCCAGGAGGCACCTCCCACGAGCTACTTCCGCACCGTAACTGGGAAAAAACCATGGACTTCGGTCTCCAGACCCACTTCCCACGGTGGACAAAGGAGGAAGCGGGAACTGGCCCGTTCCCAGGCTCCCCCTGGTGTTCATTTGTAGCACTGTCTACTGTCGGAAGTGATTTTCCGACGGCAGCGTGAAGCTGGGGCTCGACGAGAACCCGCCCCCGCCCCGGCGACGCGGCCTCACCCGCGATGCCGTAGTGCTGGGCTGCGGCGCAGGCAAGCCGACCCGGCAGGTACGGGGAGAACTCGGCCGCGTAGCCGTGGCGGCCGGGCACCCGCAGCGTCCGCACCGCTCCACCAGGCGCCCCGCTCATCCCGCCCGCCGCCTCCGGGCCTCGCCGCCCAGGGACCGCCACAGCCGTTCCGGATCGGAAGCGGACAGTCCCGGCACGCCAAGTAGAGAGGCCCAGGAAGACGAGGCGGAAGTGAGGTCACCTGGAGCCCTGAATGATAGATTTCGATTGGTCCGCAAAGGAAAGGGCATTGACTCCGACAGAGCCCATTTTTATTTGGGGCAAAACAAAGCGATTGGCGCCACCTACCCTGAACTGTGATTCTAGGATTAGGTGATGATTCTGACAACTTCTGTTTTTGTGTATCAGCCTTCTCTGCGGAGTTTTTTGGCTTTTATTAGTTCATTGAGATTTCGGAAGACTGGCATCAAGAAGTGTTTCTGACGATTACAAAGTAAGACAAGATACAGCAACTCTGAATCCAAGCAGCAAGCAAAAAGGCAATTGAGTGCTGTGTTGTCAAAGGTAACTTGAAGCAATGTCAAGCGGGAGTTAAGCTTAGGAAAAAAAGAGATCATAAGCAGTTAACTTTTTAAAAATTCTCACTGTGCATATTGTATAGTAACTAATGCTCAGGTGCGAGGCTAAGGAAAATTAAAGTTCATTCATACATTCATTGAAACATTTACCAAGCATGTGCTATAAAGAAGGTGACTATATATAATTTATTTGTCATATATGACACTGTTGAGAGTGAAAGAGAATGCAATTAATAATGAAGCCAGGGAAACCTGCTAAAACCTTGTCATATGGGTCAACTTAACTAGACACCAAGTACAGTTTTAGGTACTTAGGGTTTAAAAGCTTTAGGTACTTGGGGTTTAAAAGCAATAAGATGTCCTCTGGAGATCGGCTAACCTGTCAACAATTAACTGTGATCAAAATACTGTAGGTGCTATTAGAAATAAATACAGGTATTTTTTAAAAGGAAGTTGTCAGTGCTGAAAGAACAGCTTCAGAAAGAAGGTATTTGTTTGTGATGAGTAAATGATGAGGTTTTCTTTAAACAGACAAGGAGATGGAGTAATTGTAGGATCAAGAATAACATGAGCAATGCAAGAGATGGAAAGAAAGAAAAAAAGAAAGAGAAAGAGGGAGGGAGGGAAGAAGGAACATGATCCATAGGAGACTGTAGCTGCCAGGACTCAGCCTAGCCAGATAGAGAAGGGCTAAGGTGAAGACTTGGGTGAAGAGACTAGAGTATTGTACTGGGGCTGGATCATGAAGAGTCTTGCATGCTATACTAACTATACTAATGGAATTGGATTTCTACTGGAATTTAAACAATGGGGAAGCATCAGAGTTTTCAATGTGATAAATTACATGTTCATTCTAAAAGATCTTTTGTGTCAAAAAGTTTCCTGGTTAAATGTCCAAAATATTACTCTAAGTAACAAACATCAACCCCACAAGCTTCCATACTGTATTATTTCATTTATATAATGTTCTTGAAATGACATTATAGAAATGGAGAACAGATTAGTGGTTGCCAGGGGTTACAGATGAATGTAAGTGGTTGGCCATAAAAGAATAATATGAGGACTGCTTTGGGTGATGAAAAAGTTCTGTCTATTGAATGTCAATGTTAATACCCTGGTTGTAGTATTATATTGTAGTTTTGCAATATATTACCATTGGAGGAAACCGAGTGAAGGATACACCAGAACTCACTGTACTGTTCCTTATAACTGCACGTGAATTTAAAATAATCTCAAAACAAAAGGTTTAATTAAAAAATAATAAGAGATCTTCTGGCAACACTAACTGGGAGGACAGAGATCAGAGATGAGGAGGCCAGTTAAAGGACTTTATCATTTGTTCAAACAAAAGATTATAGTAAGGGGAGTGAAAAGTAGAGTCAGATGAGATTTTAAGGCAGTAACTTAAAATAAATTATACACAAGGAACAGGGAGGTGTCAAAATGATTTCCAAATTTCTGACTTTGGTGTGTGAGTCCTTCAGTGAAGGACTCTTCACTGAAATAAGGACCATGGGAGGAGAAGCAGGTATGGAAAGAAAATGAGCTCCAGTTTTAACACATTGAATGTGAATTTCTTATGGACTATTGGACATTGCAGTCAGAGACTAAGGCAAGAGTTCTATTTGCATGTAGAAGAAAAATAAGTCATGGAGAGAATTGTCCTCACTCAGGAAAAGAGTTTTTTTGAAAAGAGAAAATGGCCAAAAATAGAACCTTGAGGAAAACATGCATATGTAAAAGTTATCAGAGGAAGAGGAGTTCGGGACATATAGGGGAGACACACAGATGGATCCTATTATAATTAATCACTTTGTTCAGAAATACAGCTTGAATTAGGAGGGTTTGTGTACAACACATACCCTCTAGTGTATTTGTTTCATTATTTTCATGACTTTTGCCCTTGTGGGAACCTGAGACCCCAAGATGGTTGATGTCACTTCACTCTCATCTCCCATATTTTGTGTTTTTGAAAGTGGCCCAAGATGGCTTGTGAGCTTCTGAATCAGTGTCAACGTCGTGGCTGCAGTCACTTACTTTATTAGACACAGACCATTTACATTCCAATTTAAACTACATCACCTTGACCAAATAAACACAGAGTGGGAGCCCTCAAGTTCTTTAAACTCACAGTCACAGAGAAGACAAGAGACCCAGACAGCTAGTCATCCATGAGTGTCTGCACCTGCAAACAAAAAGGAAATTAATAAGCCAGTCCCCAAACTTTCCTTCTAGGAGTAGCCACTTCACGTGGAAGGGTGTGCGGAAGAAGCACCAAGTGTGACCATCTTATTTAGTGCTTTAAGCACAGTGAAATCCTCAACATTAGTTAGAATTAAATAAATTCCTATAAACTTAAGAAAAGTTGTAATGTCATTTAAAGATGTTAACATAATGGCAAGGCCTAGAAAACCTTCTTCTGCCAGAAAGTAAGGAAGTGCATGAAAACATTATAAAGACTGTGGAAAGGTTACAGGAACTCTCTGGAAGGGGCCTTTCCTGGGCATATATGGGTCAGTTAAAATATTGCTTATTACAGATCATAACTTACTAAATAAAGTAATAATCTAAGAAGCCAAGACCGGAAAGAATAATAGGAGAGGAGGCAGTTTTTCTTTATGGTAGAGCTCCTATTGATAAAGGTAGAAGAAATGACAGAAATCACAAGATAATCATTTGGCAATCACCATAATAATTATTCTAAGCAAGAATCGTCAATGGATGTTAAAACTAGTGGGAGGAAGTATGAAGAGAAAAAGGATGTTTGCATAATCTCAAAGTATCTCCCCACTAGATTCTTATTAGTTAAAAAAGGAAATTTGGTAACTTTACAATGAAGACACCTAGCAAACACCACCCTTGGCCAAGTGATACAACATCACCCATAATGGCTCAAATAACATCACGTGCCTCCTGACTGATGCACTGGGAAGAGCACAACATCACTTTTGTGATGTTTCTGCCCAAAACACTGTATACCTGAGGAATGCAGATGATGAGGAAACATCAGACAAACCCAAACTCACTGACATCCTACAAAATAACTGGCCTATACTCTTCAAAAATATTGAAGTAAAGAAAGACTGAAGAATTGTTGCCTATTTAAGCACACTAAAGAGACGTCGCAACTAAAGCAACACACAATTCTGAATTAGATCCTGGACTAGAAAATGTTTTTCTTGTGCTGTAAAGGACAGCAGGGGATAATTGGCAGAAATTGAAAAGAGTCTGTGGATTAGTTAGTAGTTTTATACCAATACCAAATTCTTGATTCTGATCACTGTATTGTGTTTATGTAAGACTGTGTTCTTGTTTTTAGGAAATATGTACTATGTCTCAAGCACTTAAAAATTAGAAAAATGGATACTTAAACAGATGGTTACATAGATAAAGCAAAGGTGATAAAATGCTCATATTTGGGAATCTACATGAAGTTTATACAGGTTTACTTTGAATTGTTTTTCCAACCTTTCTGTAAATATGTAATCATTTAAAATAAAAATGTGTGGCTTTTTTTTTTAAACCTATACTCCTGGTTTCTGATTTTGTACATAAGGAGACTGGAAGTCACTACTCTGTCCTCATAACAAGTAAACAGCTGTAAATTAACAACTCTTCTTAGATCTTTGACAGAAGGACACATAGCAAACCTCTACCCTCTTGACTGGAGAGTCAGACAGGTGAATGCAGCAAGTCATGGCTTACCAGAGCCAAAATTCAGTAGTGGAGACTTGCACAGAACCCAGTGCCTATGTAAGAAAACACAGACTAGAATTCATAAATTACTGGAGGCTCAGTGCAGAGAAGTCTAAGAGTTAAAATCTCTAAGGAGACCCCATCAGAGGGGGGACCCAAAATATGAGAGTTACTTCCATGAAGCCAACCAGGTTCCCACAGCAAATATCAGAGAAAAATCACCCCCTGCTTCTGGCAGAGAGTGCGGTGGTTGAGGTCGGGGGAACCATTTTGGAACTTGCCAGAACACTCGGTTCTTAACAAGGCCTGCCCCTCAGAGAAAACTAGTTAACTAGAGCCTAACTGACCTGAAGGAAGAGAAATAGCCAACTTTAGCCCATTCTAGACATCCTGTCCTAGCTTAACAGAGAGAAAAACAAAAGCAAAAAACAAAAACAAAAACTGAGAAACACTTGGGAAGTTCACACTCGAAATGCACAAGCAAGGCTCAGTAAAAGACTGAGACCTAATTGTGGGAACAGAGAGTGGCTCCTCTGCCCCCACACCTTACCACCACATTACTAAAGGCTTATTTATTGGAGATCTGAAGGGTACAATTCCATCGTTTGACAAGTGCATGTACCTCCCTATCAAGACAGAAATTTCGATCAACCTCAGAAGAGTTCCCCTGTGCTCCTTCCTAATCAAACTTGCCCCTACCTGCACCCCTACCCCTCCTGCCCCAATAACCTGATGTGATTTTCTGTTTGTTAAGGACCGCCTGAAATTCCAGGACTAGAAATTTATTCCCTGTGAGTTTTTTAATTAACTACTTGAAGATTCCTCTTTTAAATGCAAATAGGCCACACAACAAAGAACACGGAGGAGAATGCTGGGGTTTGATCTCAATTTTCCCTTTATTTCTCAGTTCTACTTTCCCTAGAGTTTTGTACAGAGGAAGAGTTTCGGCTACATGAATCATGTCTAGCGAGGAGGCCTTGAAGACTCTAAGAGGGTGAGATAAAGTATCCCAAACATTTCCAAAGCCAAACTGGAACTGCACACTGATTAATCTGCAGAGAGGCCAGCCTAAAGCTCCAACTCTTCAGGTTTGTTTTTAGGCTGAAAGTATAGGCACCCAAGGTGCTAACACTTGTTCTTTGGTGTTGATGTTAATTTCTGATAGCTTATGAAAGTATAGCATTTCTGGAGCTCATGAAGGTAAACATCTGAAAAGGTTCATAGGTTTTGTATGGGTTGATCTTTAAGGGTCTGCAGCAGCAGTTTAGCAAGCCCAAATGGACTAAGGCATAGAGTTGCTCTCTGTCATACACACCTTATTGGGATAATTGAAAACATATGAATGGTTCATTAGACAAAAATATTGCATCATTTTAAATGTCTCAAATTTGATGACTATACTGTGGTTATGTAAGAAAATTCCTCTATTCTTAGGAAATACGTAAGAAATAAGAAGAGATAAAGGGAATTATAAAAGGATAACCCTTCAAATGGTTCAGAAAAAAATAAGGAATATGGGCATGCACAAATAGAATCATAAGCAAATATGGTGAAAATGTTGAGAATTTGGGAATCTGGATAAATGATATACGGGAATTATATGTATCTTGTAATATTCCTATAAGTTTAAAATTTTTATAATTGAAAGGTCATCTGAAGTATATGACTAAAGCTTTTACTAATTCAGATTGTTCTTGTCCAATTAGTTTGAATTAGTAGGAAAGGGCTCTAATTTGTTAAGTAGTACCTGGAAGCCTGTGAAAACTTTTTATACCAGTGCCCACAGAGCCCCTGTCAGAGAACCATATGCCCGAAACACCTGTTGTATGATTCTGTTGCTTCTGACTTCTATAAATTTGAGGACATATGTTTGGGAAAAAGAGCAGAAGTTTCTTGCTACTTAAGTCAGAATGAAACAGAACTCATGCACTTTATATTTCAGAGCTAATCAAGTGGAAACACATTGGGGAAATCCAGGTCAACTATAATTCCCATCATGACTAAGCAGCATAAAGACTCTGACTACAGTGACCTAGAACTGACCTCAGGGAGAAATCAGTCAAAACAGAATCATTCATTTCCAGGATTCTTGGTAAGTTTCACTCAGCAATTCATAAATCTTACCATTTATGATAAGCATAAACTTTGGTCACTACATACATTTTACATTTGGACAAACATAGTACAGGACCAAGCTATTTCTCTGGACCGTATGTGTTGTTTATATATTCTTAAGAAAGAAAAGTTTAGACAGAGAAACAATTTGTCAAGTATTCAGGGAATGTGTATGATTGTCTTAAATCTGAGCATCAGACGTTAAAAATCTAGCATGCTCATTATGTGCCTCGGATTTCTTAGCTCTGGAAGACAGCATATTCTGCAAACTTGCCCTTTCAGGGGCCCTGGGTGGCACAGTCGGGAAAGTGTCCAGCTCTTGATTTCAGCTCAGATATGATCTCAGAGTGGTGAGATCAAGCCCCATGTCAGGCTCACATGCTGGACATGGAGCAAGCTTGAGATTGAATCTCTCCCTCTCTCCGTCTGTTCCCCCCCCCTCCAAATCTATCATTTCATTTTTATTAACTAAGAAAAAGAACAATATACTGGTTTCCTTCAAACCTGTTCAATCCTTTTGGTCAAAAAGGCAGGCATGCTTTCATCTGAAAAATGAAATCTTCGAAGTTGTCTGGCATTCTTCTCAGAGTATCTGAGATCCTTGATGTTTTGTAGTACGGGTTTTTTTGTTTGGTTGGTTGGTTTGGGGTTTCTTTTGTTTGCTTTTCTTTATTTCTTTGTTCCTCAAACACCCCAAATAGTCTCCAGCCTGAGGCTCTTTGCACTTGCTATTGTGTAGTTTGAGTCTCTCTCTTTCCTTCCTTTCTTCCTTCCTTCTTTATATTATTCACAATAAAAAAGAAGTCACTACACTGTAAGTCAATTCATTTTAAATAATGATGAATAGAAATTTCATCTCTGATGATGTTGGCTGTATGATTTTCAGCAAATAATTTATTTCTGAGTCTCAGTTTCCTCATAAATAGAGCTTCCTAAGAAGGGCCAGTAGAATAGTGAGGGATCGAGAAGGCACATGACTGAGAGAATTATTTAGGAAAACTGGAATATCATTATATACCTATGAAAATGGCCAAAATCTGGAACACCAACACCCCAAATGCTGGTGAGAATATATGGAACACCAGGAACGCTCATTAATTGCCAGTGGGACTGTGAATGGCACAGCCACTTTGCAAGACAGTTTGGTGCTTTCTTACAAAACCAAACAGAACCCTCACCATAGGATGCAGGAATTATGTTTCTTGGTATTTATCCACCAGAGCTGAAAACTTAGGTTCACAAAAAAACCTGCACATGGATGTTTATAGCAGCTTTATTTATAACTGATGGAATGTGGAAGCAGGTTGTCCTTCAGTAGGTGAGTGGATAAACTGTGGTACATCCGAACAATGGAATATAATTTAGCGCTAGAAAGAAAAGAGCTATCAAGCCATGAAAGACATGGAAGGAGCTTAAATGCGTATTACCAAGTGACAGAGGACAATCTGAAAAGGCTCCATACTATGTGATTTCAACTATCTGACATTCTGGAAAAGGCAAAATTATGAAGACAGTAAAGACCAGTGGTTGCCTGGGGTTGCATGGGGGAGGGGGGCATGGTGAGAATTGGGAGAGATAAACAGGCAGAGCACAGAGAATCTTTAGGACAGTGAAAATATTCTGTATGATACCATAGGGATGGACACATATCATTTATACATTTGTCTAAACCTATAGAATGTACAACTTCAAGAGTAAATCCTAATGTAAGTTATGAACTTTGGCTGATGACTATGTATCAATGTAGGTTTACCAATTGTAACAAATGTACCACTCTGGTGGAGGATGTTGATAATGGGGGAGGCTATGCATGTGTGAGGACAGGGGATATATGGGAAATCTCTTGTATCTTTCCCTTAATTTCTCTGCAAACCTAAAACTGCTCTTTAAAAAAAAATAGTCTTACTTTTTAAAAAGTCTGGTGCATAAAAAACAAACTTTAAGGGCAATTAATGTTCTTAAGTAAGTTGAAAAGTGTTAGAATTCAGTTTTATTCTCCACTACCCTTCAAAGAGAAAACTTACAAGAAGCTAAAAAGGAAAATGAAATCTCCCCTCCCCCATTCCACTAACATGGATTGCCTATGGATTTCTTCTGAAAGATTCTTTTGTTCCCTACACCCACTGACTTTTCCCCCTACGCAGGAAGAATCTTTACCTCCTTATCCCATAAGCTAACTCTGTGTCCTCTTTCAGATTTCCCCTTAGGGTTGACTTCTTCCAGAAATTCTCACTCATGTCTAAAATTTAACTTCCAAATTTGAAAAGAGCTTGCATCTAATATAGTTTGTAAGAACTGTAATTGCTTTTCTTATTTTTGCCCTTCTGAGGATGATACACAGCATATCCTTTTTGTGACAAACTCAGTGAATAAGATATTTATAAGAGAATTATTATTTTTTTTTTTAATGAAGAAAGCAATGAACTGAATGTCAGGACTCTGCTTTGTTTTTTGAGGCAATTGCTTTCCCTTTTGGTACTCTATTTTCTCAACTCTAAAATAAGTATGGTGGATTCTGTCCTTTTTATCTCTTAATATTAGGACTCCAAGACTTGCTATAAAGAAAAGTGATTATAGTTGAAGGCTATTTTTATTCAAACTAAAACCACCAGAGGGTGGCCAAGCTTTATCCCAAAACCTGGATTCTATATTTCACTAACAACAGTAATGTTTGCTTCAGAGTCCAATCCAAAGCTGAATTCAGAAAATAAATGTTGCTAAAAATCATGCTCCACAAAAAAGTTAATGGTGTCACAATATCAAAAGAGAAATCAAGGACATTGGGTTGATTTTCTTTAATATATTAGCACTTGACGATAAGATCTTTATCCAAAGACTAAGAATATGCAGTAGTTTTCTCGCATTTATGCATTATAATAGAAAAAAATTAACACACGCCCATGGTTAAAAATTATTCAGAGTATACAGTGAGTCTGTATACTGGATACTGTATCCAGTTCTGTATAGGTAAGTCTCCTTCTGTATACATAAGTCTCCTTCTGACTCCAGACCCTCTAATTTTTTCAGTTCCCTTCCTCAGAGAGAATATATTGCATACTGTAAAGAAAGCAAAGTGCAGGACAATGCTTAGAATTAGCCACCATTTGTGTTTTTAAACTATGTGTATAAGTGTATATATCCTGCTTATAAATTCATAGAATGTCTCTAGATAGAAATACAAGGAGACTGGTAATAGTGGTTGCCATTGGGAAGAAAAATGGAGGCACCAAGAGACAAGAGAGAATCAAGACTTATTAGTCACTATAAATGTATTTTTTTACTTTGTGAGTTTATACCATATACAACCACCAGTTAAAACTTCCCACACTGTATCTTGGAGATTATTCCATATCTACACATACTTCTGTCTCAAGCTTTTTAACAATACACAGGATTCTTAATCTCCTGGAAATTACATATATTGAGCTTTACCCAAAATAATATTGCCGAGAATTGGCTTTGGAACTAAGAAGATGAGGATTGAAATCCAGGCTTCATTACTGACTATGAGTACAACTATGGTCAAGTTATCTTTAATTTCATTTCCTTCTCTGTAAGTGGATATAATAATAGTGTTTAGGGCTGCTGTGAGGATTTACTGAGCAAATTATGCAGAGGACCTAGGATTATGCCAGGCACAGAGTAAGTTCAGTGAAGTTTAGATTTCTTCCTCTGTTGGTTTATAGAAAAAAAAAAAAAGATTAAATGCCTAAAATAGAAAGATAAAGTTGTGTTTTTATTTTATTTTTATTTTTTATTTTTTTTGCTGGTGCAACATTTTTTTTTATTTTTTATTTTTTATAAACATATATTTTTATCCCCAGGGGTACAAGTCTGTGAATCACCAGGTTTACACACTTCACAGCACTCACCAAAGCACATACCCTCCCCAATGTCCATAATCCCACCGCCTTCTCCCAAACCCCCTCCCCCCAGCAACCCTCAGTTTGTTTTGTGAGATTAAGAGTCACTTATGGTTTGTCTCCCTCCCAATCCCATCTTGTTTCATCGATTCTTCTCCTACCCCCTTAAGCCCCCATGTTGCATCACCACTTCCTCATATCAGGGAGATCATATGATAGTTGTCTTTCTCCGCTTGACTTATTTCGCTAAGCATGATACACTCTAGTTCCATCCATGTTGTCGCAAATGGCAAGATTTCATTTCTTTTGATGGCTGCATAGTATTCCATTGTGTATATATACCACATCTTCTTGATCCATTCATCTGTTGATGGACATCTAGGTTCTTTCCATAGTTTGGCTATTGTGGACATTGCTGCTATAAACATTCGGGTGCACGTGCCCCTTTGGATCACTACGTTTGTATCTTTAGGGTAAATACCCACTAGTGCTATTGCTGGGTCATAAGGCAGTTCTATTTTCAACATTTTGAGGAACCTCCATGCTGTTTTCCAGAGTGGCTGCACCAGCCTGCATTCCCACCAACAGTGTAGGAGGGTTCCCCTTTCTCCGCATCCTTGCCAGCATCTGTCATTTCCTGACTTGTTTATTTTAGCCATTCTAACTGGTGTGAGGTGATATCTCATTATGGCTTTGATTTGTATTTCCCTGATGCCAAGTGATATGAAGCACTTTTTCATGTGTCTGTTGGCCATCTGGATGTCTTCTTTGCAGAAATGTCTGTTCATGTCCTCTGCCCATTTCTTGGTTGGATTATTTGTTCTTTGGGTGTTGAGTTTGCTAAGTTCTTTATAGATTCTGGACACTACTCCTTTATCTGATATGTCATTTGCAAATATCTTCTCCCATTCTGTCAGTTGTCTTTTGATTTTGTTAACTGTTTCCTTTGCTGTGCAAAAGCTTTTGATCTTGATGAAATCCCAATAGTTCATTTTTGCCCTTGCTTCCCTTGCCTTTGGCATTGTTCCTAGGAAGATGTTGCTGCGGCTGAGGTCGAAGAGGTTGCTGACTGTGTTCTCCTCAAGGATTTTGATGGATTCCTTTCACACATTGAGGTCCTTCATCCATTTTGAGTCTATTTTTGTGTGTGGTGTAAGGAAATGGTCCAATTTCATTTTTCTGCATGTGGCTGTCCAATTTTCCCAGCACCATTTATTGAAGAGGCTGTCTTTTTTCCATTGGACATTCTTTCCTGCTTTGTCGAAGATTAGTTGACTGTAGAGTTGAGGGTCTATTTCTGGGATCTCTATTCTGTTCCATTGATCTATGTGTCTGTTTTTGTGCCAGTACCATGCTGTCTTGATGATGACAACTTTGTAATAGAGCTTGAAGTCTGGAATTGTGATGCCACCAACGTTGGCTTTCTTTTTCAATATCCCTTTGGCTATTCGAGGTCTTTTCTGGTTCCATATAAATTTTAGAACTATTTGTTCCATTTCTTTGAAAAAGATGGATGGTACTTTGATAGGAATTGCATTAAATGTGTAGATTGCTTTAGGTATCATAGATATTTTCACAATATTTATTCTTCCAATCCAGGAGCATGGAACATTTTTCCATTTCTTTGTGTCTTCCTCAATTTCTTTCATGAGTACTTTATAGTTTTCTGAGTATAGATTCTGTGTCTCTTTGGTTAGGTTTATTCCTAGGTATCTTATGGTTTTGGATGCAATTGTAAATGGGATTGACTCCTTGATTTCTCTTTCTTCTGTCTTGCTGTTGGTGTAGAGAAATGCAACTGATTTCTGTGCATTGATTTTATATCCTGACACTTTACTGAATTCCTGTATAAGTTCTAGCAGTTTTGGAGTGGAGTCTTTTGGGTTTTCCACATATAGTATCATATCATCTGCGAAGAGTGATAATTTGACTTCTTCTTTGCCGATTTGGATGCCTTTTATTTCCTTTTGTTGTCTGATTGCTGAGGCTAGGACCTCTAGTACTATGTTGAATAGCAGTGGTGATAATGGAAATCCCTGCCGTGTTCCTGACCTTAGCGGAAAAGCTTTCAGTTTTTCTCCATTGAGAATGATATTTGCAGTGGGTTTTTCATAGATGGCTTTGATGATATTGAGGTATGTGCCCTCTATCCCTACACTTTGAAGAGTTTTGATCAGGAAGGGATGCTGTACTTTGTCAAATGCTTTTTCAGCATCTATTGAGAGTATCATATGGTTCTTGTTCTTTCTTTTATTGATGTGTTATATCACATTGACTGATTTGCGGATGTTGAACCAACCTTGCAGCCCTGGAATAAATCCCACTTGGTCGTGGTGAATAATCCTTTTAATGTACTGTTGAATCCTATTGGCTAGTATTTTGTTGAGTATTTTCGCATCTGTGTTCATCAAGGGTATTGGTCTATAGCTCTCTTTTTTGATGGGATCCTTGTCTGGTTTTGTGATCAAGGTGATGCTGGCCTCATAAAATGAGTTTGGAAGTTTTCCTTCCATTTCTATTTTTTGGAACAGTTTCAGGAGAATAGGAATTAGTTCTTCTTTAAATGTTTGGTAGAATTCCCCCGGGAAGCCGTCTGGCCCTGGGCTTTTGTTTGTTTGGAGATTTTTAATGACTGTTTCAATCTCCTTACTGGTTATGGGTCTGTTCAGGCTTTCTACTTCTTCCTGGTTCAGTTGTGGTAGTTTATATGTTTCTAGGATTGCATCCATTTCTTCCAGATTGTCAAATTTGTTGGCGTAGAGTTGCTCTAGTATGTTCTTATAATAGTTTGTATTTCTTTGGTGTTAGTTGTGATCCCTCCTCTTTAATAATGATTTTATTTATTTGGGTCCTTTCTCTTTTCTTTTTGATAAGTCTGGCCAGGGGTTTATCAATTTTATTAATTCTTTCAAAGAACCAGCTCCTAGTTTCGTTGATTTGCTCTATTGTCTTTTTGGTTTCTATTTCATTGATTTCTGCTCTGATCTTTATGATTTCTCTTCTCCTGCTTGGCTTAGGATTTCTTTCTTCTTCTTTCTCCAGCTCTTTTAGGTGTAGGGTTAGGTTGTGTACCTGAGACTTTTCTTGTTTTTTGAGAAAGGCTTGTACCGCTATATATTTTCCTCTCAGGACTGCCTTTGTTGTGTCACACAGATTTTGAACCGCTGTGTTTTCATTATCATTTGTTTCCATGATTTTTTTCAATTCTTCTTTAATTTCCCAGTTGACTCATTCATTCTTTAGAAGGATGCTGTTTAGTCTCCATGTATTTGGGTTCTTTTCAAACTTCCTTTTGTGGTTGAGTTCTAGCTTTAGAGCATTGTGGTCTGAAAATATGCAGGGAATGATCCCAATCTTTTGATACCAGTTGAGACCTGATTTAGGACCAAGGATGTGATCTATTCTGGAGAATGTTCAATGTGCACTAGAGAAGAATGTGTATTCTATTGCTTTGGGATGAAATGTTCTGAATATATCTGTGATGTCCATCTGGTCCAGTGTGTCGTTTAAGGCCTTTATTTCCTTGCTGATCTTTTGGTTGGATGATCTGTCCATTTCAGTGAGGGGAGTGTTAAAGTCCCCTACTATTATTGTATTATTGTTGATGTGTTTCTTTGATTTTATTATTAATTGGTTTATATAGTTGGCTGCTCCCACGTTGGGGGCATAGATATTTTAAATTGTTAAATCTTGTTGGACAGACCCTTTGAATATGATATAGTGTCCTTCCTCATCTCTTATTATAGTCTTTGGCTTAAAATCTAATTGATCTAATATAAGGATTGCCACTCCTGCTTTCTTCTGATGTCCATTAGCATGGTAAATTCTTTTCCACCCCCTCACTTTAAATCTGGAGGTGTCTTCAGGCTTAAAATGAGTTTCTTGGAGGCAACATATAGATGGGTTTTGTTTTTTTATCCATTCTGATACCCTGTGTCTTTTGACAGGGGCATTTAGCCCATTAACATTCAGGGTAACTATTGAGAGATATGAATTTAGTGCCATTGCATTGCCTGTAAGGTGACTGTTACTGTATATGATCTCTGTTCCTTTCTGATCTACCACTTGTAGGCTCTCTCTTTGCTTAGAGGACCCCTTTCAATATTTCCTATAGAGCTGGTTTGGTGTTTGCAAATTCTTTCAGTTTTTCTTTGTCCTGGAAGCTTTTAATCTCTCCTTCTATTTTCAATGATAGCCTAGCTGGATATAGTATTATTGGCTGCATGTTTTTCTCGTTTAGTGCTCTGAAAATATCATGCCAGCTCTTTCTGGCCTGCCAGGTCTCTGTGGATAAGTCAGCTGCCAATCTAATATTTTTACCATTGTATATTACAGACTTCTTTTCCCGGGCTGCTTTCAGGATTTTCTCTTTGTCACTGAGACTTGTAAATTTCACTATTAGGTGACGGGGTGTGGGCCTATTCTTATTGATTTTGAGGGGCGTTCTCTGAACCTTCTGAATTTTGATGCTCGTTCCCTTTGCCATATTGGGGAAATTCTCCCAATAATTCTCTCCAGTATACCTTCTGCCCCCCTCTCTCTTTCTTCTTCTTCTGGAATCCCAATTATTCTAATGTTGTTTCGTCTTATGGTGTCACTTATCTCTCAAATTCTCCCCTCGTGGTCCAGTAGCTCTTTGTCCCTCTTTTGCTCATCAGCTTCTTTATTCTCTGTCATTTGATCTTCTAGATCACTAATTCTTCTGCCTCATTTATCCTAGCAGTGAGAGCCTCCATTTTTGATTGTACCTCATTAATAGCTTTTTTGATTTCAACTTGGTTAGATTTTAGTTCTTTTATTTCTCCAGTAAAGGCTTTTATATCTCTCGAGAGGGTTTCTCTAATATCTTCCATGCCTTTTTCGAGCCCGGCTAGAACCTTGAGAATTGTCATTCTGAACTCTAGATCTGACATATTACCAATGTCTGTATTGATTAGGTCCCTAGCCTTCGGTACTGCCTCTTGTTCTTTTTTTGTGTTGAATTTTTCCGTCTTGTCATTTTGTCCAGATAAGAGTATATGAAGGAGCAAGTAAAATACTAAAAGGGTGGCAACCACCCCAGGAAAATATGCTTTAACCAAATTAGAAGAGATCCCAAATCGTGAGGGAGTAGAAAGGGGATAAAAAGAGGTTCAAAAAGGAAGAAAGAGAAAAAAAAGAAAAAAGAAAAAAAGAAAAGAAAAGAATTTTAAAAAAGAAAACAAATAAGAAAAATATAAAAAAGAAAATATATATATATTGGATAAACTAGTTAAAAAACGTTAAAAAAGAAAAAGGTAAAAGTTAAAAAAAAATTTTACCAGAAGGCGAGAAAAAAAACAAAAAATGAAAAAGAAAAAAATTAAATTAACTGCAAGACTAAAAAAAATCACAGGGAGAAAGCCATGAGTTCTGTGCTTTGCTTTCTCCTCCTCTGGAATTCTGCTGCTCTCCTTGGTATTGAAATCGCACTCCTTGGTAGGTGAACTTGGTCTGGGCTGGATTTCTTGTTGATCTTCTGGGGGAGGGGCCTGTTGTAGTGATTCTCAAGTATCTTTGCCCCAGGCGGAATTGCACCGCCCTTAGCAGGGGCCGGGGTGAGTAATCCGCTCGGGTTTGCTTTCAGGAGCTTTTGTTCCCTGAGCGCTTTCCATAGAGTTCCAGAGGACGGGAATACAAATGGCGGCCTCCTGGTCTCCGGCCCGGAGGAGCCAAGAGCCCAGGGCCCCACTCCTCAGTGTGCCCTCAGAGAACAGCGCCAGTTACTCCCGTCTGCCTGACCTCCGGCCGCGCTCCGAGCTCACCGAGCCTGCGACCGGTTCAAGGTCACCCCAAGCTGCGAGCTTACTGTCGGCTCTGTCTCTGTAGCCGACTTTCCCGTTCCAATACCCGCAAGCTCTGCGACACTCAGACACCCCCGATCCTTCTGTGACCCTGCGGGACCTGAGGCCACGCTGACCCCGCGTGGGCTTCACCCCGGTTTAGCCTCTGGAGCGATGTCCCTCAGCGGAACAGACTTTTAAAAGTCCTGATTTTGTGCGGCCGTTGCTCCGCCGCTTACCGGGAGCCGGCCCCTCCCCCCGGGATCTATCTTCCCGTTGCTTTGGATTCACTTCTCCGCCGGTCCTACCTTTCAGAAAGTGGTTGTTTTTCTGTTTCCAGAATTGCTGTTCTTCTTCTCTTCGATCTGCCGATGGATTTTCAGGTGTTTGCAATCTTTAGATAAGCTATCTAGCTGATCTCCGGCTAGCTGAAGCAGTCTCAACCTGCTACTTCTCCGCTATCTTGACTCTGCCCCTCCCAAAGTTGTGTTTTTATTGTCATTCTTAATTATAATTGTCTATGTTGTTTGTAGCAGACTTCTACTCTGAAGAAATAAATACTGGAGAGTGAGTGTTGAACTAAATGTGTACCCTTTGAAAGGAAGTTTTTCTTTTCATTCTTAGGCAGTTAAATGAGGGAAATCAAAGAGCTTGGAGACATTACCCAGTCTTATTGTCAGCTGAGCTATACGATTTGAATAAGTTAGGTCCCAAATAAGGAAGCTATGTGAGACTTTAAAATGACGTATAGCATATGTAGCTTATCACCTGTGTCACCACAATGATCAAGACAGGACTGTAGAACATTGTGCTTCATGTTACTATGTGTGAATGGTGTTCTTTCATCCCTGAATTTATATGTTGAAGCCCCAACCTTGGAGATAGAGCCTTTAGGGAGTAATTAAGGTTAAATGAAGTCACAAAGGTGAGGCCAAATCCAGTTAGACTAGAGTTATTTTTTATTTTTTTTTAATTTAATTTTATTTTTTCAGTGTTCCAAGATTCATTGTTTATGCACCACACCCAGTGCTCCATGCAATGCCTGCCCACCTTAATACCCACCACCAAGTTCACCCATCCCCCAACCCCCCTCCCCTCTAAAACCCTCAGTTTGTTTCTCAGAGTCCACAGTCTCTCATGCTTCATCTCCCCCTCCGATTTCCCCCAATTCACTTTTCCTTTCCTTCTCCTAATGTCCTCCATGTTATTCCTTATGCTCCACAAGTAAGTGAGTCCATATGATAATTGACTTCCTCTGCTTGACTTATTTCACTCAGCATAATCTCTTCCAGTTCCATCCATGTTGATACAAAAGTTAGATATTCATCCTTTCTGATGGAGACATAATATTCCATTTTATGTATGGACCATATCTTCTTTATCCATTCGTCTGTTGAAGGGCATCTTGGCTCTTTCCACAGTTGTGGCCATTGGAGTTCTTATAAGAAGAGGAAGAGGGGCACCTGGGTGGCTCAGTCATTAAGCATCTGCCTTCAGCTCAGGTCATGATACCTGGGTCCTGGGATGGAGCCCACATCAGGCTCCCTGCTCTGCGGGAAGCCTGCTTCTCCTTTCCCCATTCCCCATGCTTGTGTTCCCTCTCTTGCTGTTTCTCTCTCTGCCAAATAAATAAATAAATTCTTAAAAAAAAAAAAAAAAAGAAGAGACACCAGACACTCTCCTTCTTGTGCAGTCACAGAGGAAAGGCCATGTGAGGATGCAGCAAGAAGGTGACTGTCTACAAGACAAAAAGGGACGTCTCCCAGAAACTGAATTTACTGGCACCTTCAACATGGGCTTCTAGCCACCAGAACCATGAGAAAATAAGTGTCTGCTCTTGGAGCTGCCCAATCATAGGTATTTTGTTATGGAAGCCCGAGTTGACTAACACTACTGAAGGAGTTTCCTCTCTGTCAGGACAACTGGAAAATGTGCTGTTGTTCTATTGAGATATATATACATCTGTATATATATATATGTATATAGATATATGTATATATCTACACATCTATCTATATATATATATATATATATATATATATCTACACATCTATATATATATATATATATATATATATATATATCTATCTAAAATTTTTTTTAAAACTAAAAAAAAAAAGGACACAGATAATGCAAATTCAGAAAGCTGTCAAGGAGTGATTACTTTTTTTTTTTTTAAGATTTTATTTATTTATTTGACAGAGAGAGATCACAAGGAGGCAGAGAGGCAGGCAGAGAGAAAGAGGAGGAAGCAGGCTCCCTGCCGAGCAGAGAGCCCGATGTGGGACTCGATCCCAGGACCCTGAGATCATGACCTGAGCCGAAGGCAGCGGCTTAACCCACTGAGCCACCCAGGCGCCCAAGGAGTGATTACTTTAGCAATAAAATACACAGCTGTGACAGTAAATAAAATCACCTTCATTTTACAAATTAGAAAACAGAGGCCAAAAGAAAGGAATTCGCTCATTGAACACGGGGCCAGATCTTTGGATTGCTGTCTTCTTCTCAACCCGAGCCAGGCCTACACGTAAGCAACCATGTCTAAGGGACCATTGATCTTGGCACCACCTACTCCTGCGTGGGTGTCTTCCAGCACAGGAAAGTGGAAATAATTGCCAATGATCAGGGAAACCGGACCACCCCAAGTTATGTCGCCTTCACGGACACCGAACGATTGATCGGTGATGCTGCCAAGAACCAAGTTGCGATGAACCCCACCAACACAGTTTTTGATGCCAAACGCCTGATTGGACGGAGATTTGATGATGCTGTTGTCCAGTCTGATATGAAGCATTGGCCTTTCATGGTGGTCAATGATGCTGGCAGGCGCAAGGTCCAAGTAGAATACAAGGGAGAGAGAAAAAGCTTTTATCCAGAGGAGGTGTCTTCTATGGTTTTGACAAAAATGAAGGAAATCGCAGAGGCTTATCTTGGGAAGACCGTTACCAATGCAGTTGTCACAGTACCTGCGTACTTCAATGATTCTCAGCGTCAGGCTACCAAAGATGCTGGAACTATTGCTGGTCTCAATGTACTTAGAATCATCAATGAGCCAACTGCTGCTGCTATTGCTTATGGCTTAGACAAAAAAGTTGGAGATGAAAGGAATGTGCTGATCTTTGACTTAGGAGGTGGCACTTTTGATGTGTCAATCCTTACTATTGAAGATGGGATCTTTGAGGTTAAGTCCACAGCTGGAGACACCCACTTAGGTGGAGAAGACTTTGACAACCGAATGGTCAACCATTTTATTGCAGAGTTCAAGCGCAAACATAAGAAAGATATCAGTGAAAACAAGAGGGCAGTTCATCGTCTCCGTACTGCTTGTGAACGTGCTAAGTGTACACTTTCTTCCAGCACCCAGGCCAGTATTGAGATTGATTCTCTGTATGATGGAATCGACTTCTATACCTCTATCACTCGTGCCCGGTTTGAAGAATTAAATGCTGACCTGTTCCGTGGCGCCCTGGACCCTGTAGAGAAAGCTCTTCGGGATGCCAAGTTAGACAAGTCTCAGATCCATGATATTGTTCTGGTGGGTGGTTCTACCCATATCCCCAAGATTCAGAAACTTCTCCAAGATTTCTTCAATGGAAAAGAACTGAATAAGAGCATCAACCCTGATGAAGCTGTTGCTTATGGTGCAGCTGTCCAGGCAGCCATCCTTTCTGGAGACAAATCTGAAAATGTTCAAGATTTGCTGCTGTTGGATGTCACTCCACTTTCTCTTGGCATTGAAACTGCTGGAGGAGTCATGACTGTTATTATCAAGCGTAATACTACCATTCCTACCAAACAGACACAGACCTTCACTACCTACTCCGACAACCAGCCTGGTGTGCTTATTCAGGTGTTTTAAGGTGAGCATGCCATGACCAAGGACAACAATCTACTTGGCAAGTTTGAACTCACAGGCATACCTCCTGCTCCTCGTGGTGTCCCTCAGATTGAGGTCACTTTCGATATTGATGCTAATGGTATCCTCAATGTCTCTGCCATGGATAAGAGCACAGGAAAAGAGAACAAGATTACCATCACTAATGATAAGGGCCGCTTGAGCAAGGAAGATATTGAGCGCATGGTCCAGGAAGCTGAGAAGTACAAAGCTGAAGATGAGAAACAGCGGGACAAGGTGTCTTCCAAGAATTCATTGGAGTCTTATGCATTCAACATGAAAGCAACTGTTGAAGATGAAAAACTTCAGGACAAGATAAATGATGAAGACAAACAAAAGATTCTTGACAAGTGCAATGAAATCATCAACTGGCTTGATAAGAACCAGACTGCAGAGAAGGAAGAATTTGAACACCAGCAGAAAGAGTTGGAGAAAGTCTGCAACCCCATCAGCACCAAGCTGTACCAGAGTGCAGGGGGCATGCCAGGAGGAATGCCTGGAGGCTTCCCTGATGGTGGAGCTCCTCCCTCTGGTGGTGCCTTCTCTGGGCCCACCATTGAAGAGGTTGACTAAACCAATCTGAGAATAAATAGGTTGAGCATTGTTCCACATACAATATTCAAGGGACCCAAATTTGTAGCAAATTCCATGGCAGTTGTAATGTTGAGCTGCTATAGCAAAAAAACTGGGCATTCTTGATACTTGAATATGGAATATGTGCACAGGGAAAGGAAATAAACATTGCACTTTATAAGCACTGTATTGTTAAGTGGAAAATGCAATGTCTTAAATAAAACTGTATTTAAAATTGGCACCAAAAAAAAAAAAAAAAAAGAAAGAAAAGAAAGGAAGTCAGCTCCTTCACAACTTCAGGTGCCCAGAGCTCTCATCCCATTACACCTGCTGCTTTAGTGCCATGGGTCTTTTCAGTTCCTAGAGCTTCAGGGCATGGCAAAGGAGAGGAGGGGGCAACTGACTGCAGTCTCATGCCCCACCATACCACGAAGGGGCCAAGGATTTAGGGACACACAGTATCTTCCCTGAACCCAAAACAGGACTCCTTAGAGAAGGGCTTTTTTTCCCCCTCTTATTTAGGACATTAATGGAAATTTTTATTTTCAATTATAAGTACATTAAGGAATTTACAGATTGTTTTGAGAACCAGGAATAGTGCATTTTACTCAATAATTTTACTCATAACCATCTAGCTGAGATAATTAGCCCTCTAAATATTTATAGATGGATAGAAGTTTAACATTTAAAATGAGGGTTATAGACACGATTTTTTAAAATGCATTTGCAACAATCCCCAAAGTACTATATAAATATAATTCCCCATATGATGCTTTAAAATTTCTCTTTATAAATCTATCTATCTATCTATCAGTCGTCTATTTATAGGTAGATACACACACGTGCAGACACACATCATATTGAGTTAAGAAATCTGTGACAAAGACTGTTGCCTATCCAATATCCGTTTTCCCTTTCTTCCCTGGTAATAAAACCCCTACATTGATGGTTGCATATAAGTGTCCTGCTTTAAAGCTACAGTTTCCAGCCTCCCCAATGGATATCCTTTCTCCAAGTAGAGTAATTGGATGAAGATTCTAGGAAAGCTATTTTAAAAACAGCTGACTAGCGATCAGACATTCTCCTCCTTCCTGCTGCCTAGAATATGGGCATGATGGCTGGATTACAACAGCCATTTTCTAATCATGAGGTAACCACGAGGATGGAAGCACGAGATAGGGATAAGAAATGAGAAACAGTGAAGGGGTTTAGATCCTGGGTGACAGTGGACCCACCAAGGGAGTCCTGGACACCTAAATCTGGACTTATTTTACAGAAAAGAAAAATGTGTATCTATATTGAGCTCAATAACTTTGGATTTTTATATATCTACTAACTGGAGTATATGTTTTATGAAGGCAGGAATGTTTGCCTTTTATGTTCACTGGTATATCCCAGGGACCTGAATTAGGTATTCAAGAAATATTATTGAGTGAATCCCACGTAATATAACCTAAAGCCTCACTGTATTTTTTGTAATACTGCAAAGGGTAAGCTGAGAAAATTCTGGAGTTTTTGCAATGCTAAACAGGGATTAGCAAACAAAAAACAGCTGGAACCTTGGCAAAGAGTGGCACAGGAAGATTTTTCCAACCTAAGCTAAAAATAGTGTGGTCTCTCTGGGAAGGACAGAAGCTGGTTCCAGCTGGGGTAAACTGTTTATGGTGATGCTGATCATGGAAAAAAAATTCTGAGGGGCTCTGAGATATTAGCCACTCTTTACCTTGCAATATAAGACTATAAAGTTTTAAAATATTTCATTCCATCAGCAAGGTTTTCTAGAATATAAATGATTAAATATATTAATAAGTAAACCACATTCCAATACTGGATTTGGGGCATCTGAAAGTAAAATCCAGGTCTAATTTACTTTGTCTCCAGCACCTTAAAGAATGCTCAGTACATAATAAATCTTCCATAAATGTTGCCAACTTGAGTTGAATTAGAGAAGTGGGATAGGAAACATGAAATATTACTTATCTTCTCCTATTTCTCCCTTTCCCTTTTGCTATACCCCTCCTCACACCTGCACTTCTCAGGTAGAGTCCAAGTTTGCTAGAAGTGTCAATGGAAGTTGATTTAAGGACTGCCTGAAATTCTAGTACTAGAAATTTATTCCCTGTGAATTTTTTACATGATTACTTGAGGATTCTTCCCTTAAATGCAAGTAGGCAATATGACAAAAAATACTGAATTTTAATCTCAATTTGCCCTTTACTTCTTAGTTCTACACTTTCCCTAGAGTTTTATTTCCTCCTACGTAAAATGGAAGTTTCCATTACATCAATCATTTCTAGCTAGGAGGGCTTGAGGACTATAACAAGGCTAGATAAATTATTCCAAATATTTCCAAAGCCAAACAAGCATTGTACATTTGTAATTCTGCATCAGAAGCCAGCCTAAAATTCTAGTTTTCCTTGTTTTTAGGCTGAAATTATAGGGAGGCAACGTTGTTACCAATTATATAGTTACAAACTGGCTCTCTGGTGTTGATATTAAATTCTGATTGACCACTTATGAAATCATGACTTTTCTGAGCTCATAGAAGAAAAGTCTTTGACAAAGTTTGTAGGTTTTAAATGGGTTGATGTTTAAGGTTTTGCATTGCCAAGAAGACTAAAGCATAGAGTTGGGGTCATTCACACCTTATCATGCATGTGTCTTTTCTTCAGCTTTATTGTGGTATAACTGATAAATAGAAGTTGCATACATTTATACATGCTTTGCTATATCTATATATTGTAAAATGATAAATACAATCAAACTTAACATACCCATCACCTTATATAGTTACCTTTGGAATTTCAAGTACACAATACAGTATGGTTAACTACTAGTCATCATGCTGTACATGAGATCCCCGAACTTAATTATCTTGCATAAATGAAACTTGTATCCTTTAGCCAATATTCCCACATATTCCCCACCTCAGCCTTGGCAACCACCATTCTACTCTGACTCTATGAGTTCAACTATTTTAGTTTCTATATATAAGCAAGATGGTGTGACATTTGTTTTTTGTGTCTGGTTTATTTCCCTTAGCATAGTGTCACAAATCATAGGCTTTCCTTTCTTTTGTAGGGCTGTATAATATTTCCTTATTGTGACTTTGAATAGAAGTCTTTAAAAAGAGGGAAGATACCAGGGAATTCAAAGCCCTGCAGAGAGACCATTTACAAAACTTAGGGTACTTATAGCATTAGTATCACTTAGAAAGGACTCCCATTCTTCTTATAAGATGCCTGTCTACTACCTGTCCTCATTATCTTTTGGGGGTACTTGTTTTTTCTCAACTGAGAAATGGTTTTCATCTCAATATAGATCAAATCTCAGAGTTGCATAACATCTAAACTTGGCCAATGCTGTGAAAGAACATTTAATTAAAATAATGTAGGTGGGGGGCGCCTGGGTGGCTCAGTGGGTTAAGCCACTGCCTTCGGCTCAGGTCATGATCTCAGGGTCCTGGGATCGAGTCCCGCATCGGGCTCTCTGCTCAGCAGGGAGCCTGCTTCCTCCTCTCTCTCTCTCTCTGCCTGCCTCTCTGCCTACTTGTGATCTCTCTGTCAAATAAATAAATAAAATCTTTAAAAAAAATAAAATAAAATAATGTAGGTGGGCATGGCTAAGGATCTGTAATTATATATTTAAAAATATAATTTTTGTTTTTATAACTGCTGTGGGGGCCTCATAAAGACTCAAATTGGAAATACTTAACAACTCACATCATTTTGAAACTAGTTTATCTTTCCCATGGAGATAGACAAGAAGTAAAATAATTGAAATATGTGGTCTTTCCATCCAGGTGAATAGGTTGCTGTGTCTAAGGCTGCATATGATAGTTATGTGAAAGAATTTCAGAGAAGGGTGAGATTTTGGGTTTTTTTGCTTTTGTTTTTGTCTTGCACAGCATTGTGCTGGGCACATAATAAGATTTTAATCAATGTTTGCTAGAGGGTAGTATAATAATCACTCAAATAGTTCAATCATTATCTTCAAATATATGATAGATATTTATTTATTTACTTATTTATTTAAAATATTTTATTTATTTATTTGACAGACAGCGATCACAAGTAGGCAGAGAGGCAGGCAGAGACAGAGGGGGAAAGCAGGCTCCCTGCTGAGCAGAGAGCCAGATATGTGGCCCGATCCCAGGACCCTGGGATCATACCTGAGGCTTTAACCCACTGAGCCACCCAGATACCCCTATGATGGATATTTAGACTGATGTACTTTAAGGGTCCTTCAAGCTCTGGGAGTCAATAATTATGGGCCAGTTGTTTACCTCATTCATTTTATATCTTTCATCACTTATTTTAGTTAGACTTTGCTCTTAAAAGTTTTAGTATCTTGTAGGAATGTCAAATGGGGCAGCTGACATGGAAACAGGATACCAGTTCCTTAAAAAAATTAAACACACAATTATCTTATGATCCAGAAATTCCAACTCTGGATATATACCCCAAATAACTGAAAACAGGGACTCAAACAGGTATTTGTAAACCCATATTCATAGTAGCTTTATTCACAGTAGCCAAAATGTAGAAATGGATCCTGTGTTTATTGATAGATAAATGGATCAACAAAATGTGGTATATACATATAATGGAATGCTATTCAGCCTTAAATAGGAAGGAAATCTACATGCTACAACATGAAGAGTCAACTTTTTGTTTGTTTGTTTTTTGTTTTTTTAAATACTTTATTTAGTTGTCAGAGAGAAGGAATGAGAGAGAGAGCACACAAGCAGGCAGAGAGGCAGGCAGAGGCGGAGAGAAAAGCAGGCTCCCTGCTGAGCAAGGAGCCCAATACAGAACTTGATCCCAGGACCCTGGGATCAGGACCCGAGCCAAAGGCAGTAGCTTAACCCACTGAGCCACCCAGGCGTCCCAAAGAGTAAACTTTTAAAGACATTATGCTAAGTGAAGTAAGCCAGCCAAAAAAGGACAAATAAAATATGATTCTACTTATATGAGTTAGCTAGAGTAGTCAAATGTATAGAAACAGAAAGTAGAAATGGTGGTCATCAAGCAGGCTGTGGAGAGGAGACAATGGTGAATTAGTGTTTATTGACTGTAGAGTTTCAGTTTGGGATAGATAGATAAATGTTTTGTACTAGAGATGGATAGTGGTGTGGTGAAGGTTGCACAACAGTGTGAATGTACTTATTGCCACTGAGCTGCATAATTAAAATGGTTAAAATTGTAAAATTTATTATATATATCATATATACATACATATACACACATATATACAATACATATATATATTGGCACAACAAAAATGTTTTTGAATCTTAACTAGAGTGTTTGTGTTTGGTCTAAAATATATATTTACTATGGGATTCCTATATTACTATGCTTCTATGTAGAAGGAGAAACAAGACTCTGTGAGTGATTGATATAATCCGAACACAGCATAAAGTGCATTTAATAATTTTCCTTGTTTTCTGGAAAGACAGATATGTCAACTGCACCGGCTTTTGGAATCAGTCTTAGGATTTTACCTAAGCCTCATGTTTTTTACTTTTGTGATGAGGATAGTCTAACATCTATTTGTATACTTTTAGCTCTTGGGCAGGATTAATATTTATGTGATGCTGTAAATGTGCTCACAGCTCCTTGATTATGTATTGGATACATTGGACAAATGGATAGTTGTATCCTTTAAATGAATATTGGCTCTAATGGATAAATGGCTGGATAAATAAATGGGTGCCTTGTCTGTAAGCCCAACTCAGCCAAATGACATAGGGTATGATGACGACATGGGCTAGGATCTCCTCAAAACTCCAGATAAAATCTCCCTCAAGGATTTGTAGTGATGATTAAATGAGATAATATGTGTAACTGTAAACTCTCGATCAGTGCAGATTCTTATTTTGGTTGTGCTTCCTCGCTCTGGTCAAGTACTAAACTTACTTCTTCAAAGCAGAGAATTTACTACTCTCATTCCTATTTCACTCTTAATCTACTCCCTTAACCTCTTTCACTATCACTGAGGAAGGAAGGCTTCCCAGTGCTGTCAGGACATTGCTAATTTTTTGTTCATGTACTCTCCAAAAATATTTGGAAAAATCATGAGCCCCCCCCACACAGTTGCCCTATAAATGTTTTCTCAAAGTTTAAATAGCTGCAAATGATGTATGGTCACAATTATTGAAAAATAATGTCATTTTAAAATTCAAAATGTTTTGTCACTCTTAAATGTAATCGATGGGTTCTAGAAACAACAGCTATTTGATACAATTATTTTATTAGATATCTAATGCGGTGTAACAAATTGTCCTTATGCTGAGCAGTTGAAAACAACCATTTATTTTCTCATTTTCTCTGGGTTAGGTCACTCAAGATCTCTCACAAGACTGCAGTCAAGGCCAGGGCTCCAGTCTCATCTGAAGACTTGACTAAGTAGAATTTGCTTCTAAGTTCGCTCACATAATTGTTGGCAAGATTTACTTCCTTGTGGACTGTCGGAGGGAGGGTCTGGTTCCCTGCTGGCCAAAGGCAATAGTCCTTCCTCAAGTCCTTGCCATCGGGGTTCTCATAAGGCAGTTCACAATATGAACTGTATGTGCATGTGTGTGTGTGTGTGTGTGTGTGTGTGAGAGAGAGAGAGAGAGAGAGAGATGGGGGACAGGTAGGGAGGAAAAAAAGAGAATGAGCAAGATGGAAATCACAGTCTTTTTGAAATGTAGTCTTTAATTTTTTCCCATCTTTGTGTATTTTATTTATTTATTTGCCATATAATGTATTATTTCAGGGGTACAGTGTAATGTGCTCTTGAAAGCTACATCCCAGCCCCTCTTTTGTATTTTCTTTGTTGGAAGCAAATCATTAGATCAAGGCTCTCCTGGGATGACACAGAGAATGAATACCAGGAGGAAGGGATCTCTGGGGGCCGTCTTGTAGAGGGTGCCTATCTTTTTACTATTGTTATCACTTTTTAAAAAATGTTTGAACAAGGTCATCATTGTTAGAAAATTTATCATTTCTTTTTGTCCTTGAACTCATAATTCCATTCTACGAATTTCTCCTGAATTTTGTTTTAATCTAGTATATGTTTATGCCTGGAATTATTTTATTGATTTCCTTATCATACATCACAAAGAAAATTATGTATATAAGTTGAAGTTTTAATTAAAAAATTTCCTATAAATTGGCTTTAGGGATTATTTTTTCCTAGGATGCATTATTACTTATTAGTAGTAGTTGTAGTACTAGTATTATAATTAGTGTTATTGATCACAATTATATAAACACTTAATGAAATTTAATAATTATTAAATACAAAAAGTAAAATGTCATTCGAAATATATTGCTTAATGTGACAAGTTTCTTTCTTTTTTTTTTTTTTTCAGTTAGTTCATTTATCCTTTCTCAAGTACAATTTATTCTTAGAATGAGTCAGGGTCACTGGTACCTGAGGCGCTAATAATGTTCATTAATGATAATTGTTAAATATCTTATTTTCAGAGGAATGCATACTGTATTCCCATTAAACCACTCTAAATTTAATAGGTGCATGAGTGAAATAATAATGAGCAGAGATGTGGTTGATCAATGACAGAGAGTTCTAGTAAAAATTAATAGTATTTAGAAATACATAACAAACTTCTGGGAAAGGTTAACGAAAATGTTTCCTCTGCAAGTCTAACTAAATATTCATGTAAATAGAAACACCCACTTGCTAAAAAAGATAAAAAATGCTGAAAACCTTCCCTCCACCCTAGCAGCACAATAAAGATGCATTTGTAAAGGACACAGACCGGAAAAATGTGTAACAGAAGAAACCTACATTTCAGAGTTCATCTCTTTTCCCCAACAAATTTGTAATAACCAGGAGGAGTAGAAGTGATTAACACAATAGAAAGTGCATTATTTGCAGGGCTCTTCTCTACTGAAACTGAATGCTTTGGCTCAGGATAACAGGTAAGAGGGACTCATCTTCACAGACCCTGGAAAGTGATGCAATCAACGTCATGTTCACACATGTGTGACAGCACAGTAATTTCTGCCTTTCATTATAAATGGCCATGATTGGTATGATAAAGATGTCTCATTTGGGAATAAACATGGAATGTTTGTATTTTCCAATTATTGCCAACAATTATTTCTTTTTTTTAAAAGAGTTTATTTATTTATTTGACAGAGAGAGAGATCACAAGCAAGCAGAGAGGCAGGCAGAGAGAGAAGGGGGAAACAGGCTCCCCTCTGAGCAGAGAGCCCGATGTGGGATTCGATCCCAGGACCCTGGGATCATGACCTGAGCTGAAGACAGCGGCTTAACCCACTGAGCCACCCAGGTGCCCCCAACAATTATTTCTTATATTTAATCCCCTTCATGCTAGGTAATAGGACTGTTGGTAAAAACCAACAGGTTTTTTTTTTTTTTAATTTTTACTTAATTAGTTACCATACAGTACAATATTGGTTTCTGGAATAGAATTCATTGCTTATGTACAACACCCAGTGCTCATCAGAACAAACCCCCTCCTTAATACCCATCACCTATCTTGCCCAACCCCCACCCACCTCCTTCCATCAACACTTAATTCTCTATCATTGAGAGTCTGTTTTCTTTCTTAAATGCCACATATGAGTGAGATCATATGGTATTTGTCTTTCTCTGACTGACTTACTTCACTTGGTATAATATACTCTAGCTCTATCTGTGTCATTGCAAATGGCAAGACTTCATTCTTTTTGAAGGCTGAATAATATTCCTTTGTTTTATATATATTATATATGTAAGAATAATATTCTTAATATTAATATTCTTAATATATGTAATAATAATAATATATATAAATACACACACACACAAATATTTATAAACACACACACCCCACATCTTCTTTATCCATTCATCGGTTGATGGACATCTGGGCTCTCTCCATAGCTTGGCTATTGTTGATAATGCTGCTGTGAACATCCGAGTATAATGACATTGTCTTTCTCATGGGATTATGATGCTTGAATACTTACAAAGCATTCTTAGTGTCACAGAGCTAAGAATGGGGGAAGAACTGATAGGAATAGTGCTATGGAATTCCTGCAAAAGCAGTTGAGGTAATTCCTTTCAGTCTTCAAATGAGAACTTTAAAGCCCTGCAATCACTGATTTTGTCTGTCCAACATTCCTTCCTCCCTTCCTCATATCCAACTTCTGGTCTCTCTTCCTCTCGCTTGGCAGTCATGGGTTTAAGAGCAAGGCTGAGCCTCCCACAGTCCCCCGATCTAGATGTAGTGTGGTTCCAGAACTACACAAATGGATATAAAGCAATTATCTCCCCTCTTCTTGGGCAGAAGAATGATTTATAAATTTCTAGGTTTTTAACATTCCAAATTTGGGTATTTTGTATTAAAAATACTTTAAATATCTAAAAGGACATGGGTGCCTGGATGGCTCAGTTGGTTAAGCATTTGCCTTTGGCTCTGGTCATGTTCTCAGCATCCTGGGATCAAGCCCTGCATCATGCTTCCTGCTCGGTGGGGAGCGTGCTTCTCCCTCTCTTTCTACCTCTCTCCCCGGCTTGTGCTCTCTCCCTCCCTCTGAAAAAAAAAAATAAATAAAACTTTAAATATCGAAAAGGAGGGATGCCTGGGTGGTTTAGTCAGTTAAGTGTCTGCCTTTGGCTCAGGTCATGATCCCAAGGTGCTGGAATCAAGTCCCACATTGGGCTCCTTGCTCCTCCCACTGCCTGCTGCTCCCCCAGCTTGTGCTCCCTTGCTCTCTCTCTCTGACAAATAAATAAATAAAGCCTTTAAAAAATAAAAATCTAAAAGGTTAAATATTCTACAATGAATCTGGGAGATTTAATTTCTTGCCTTAATTTTTGAAGAATATAGCTTTATTGGTTTTCTCAATAGTGATAAGTACAGCTACTAAATACCAAATTGGGAACTGAGATATGGCATGTTTGGTTGCATGCACAAATGTACAAATTTAGAATTGTGTTCCAACATTAAATAGTTATATTTATGTAAATTTAATGTAAGTATAGGGTTTCAAATGTATTTTTATACATTTATACAGTTTGCAGGGTTTCAAATGTATAAAGCAGAAATGTATTATGCCTGGAATGTGTAAACATTTGTACATTTTGTGAATTACTTCTAGCATGAGTTAGGAAAATTGAAAAATTCCAGAACCTATAGAGAAGTTTCTGCTATGAAATTCTAGGTAAAGTTTAAATGTTTTGCATTTGACACTTTTTTTTTTATTAGTGATTATATCAGTCAGGTGTGTGTGTATGCGTGTGTATGGCAGGGGCAGAGAAAGAGACAAAGAGACGCAGAAAGAGCAAGAGTCAGGGAGATATTTTAAAGAACTGGCTCATGGGATTATAGGGGCTGGCAAATCCAAAGTACATAGGCAGGATAGTGACTCAGAGAGGATTTCTCTCTTACAGTCTTGAGGCAGAATTCCTTTTCTAGGAAACCTCAACATCTTTGCTCTTAAAGCCTTCAGCTTATTGGATGAGGCCCACACACACTATGGAGGGTAATCAACTTTTCTTAAAGACAGTTGTAGTAAATGTTAGTCATTCTACAAAATACCTTCATAGCAACATCTGGACTAGGGTTTGTACAAACTGGGAAATCTAACCAAGTTGACAGACAAAATTAACCATCACATGGCCAATGTACACATGAAAAGATGCTCAATATCACTAATCATCAGGGAAATGCAAATTAGAAACACAATGAGAGACCACCTCATACATGTCAGAATTGCTAAAATCAAAAACATAGGAACACATCCTGGTAAGGATGTGGAGAAAAAGGAACCCTCATGCACTGTTGGTGGGAATGAAAAGTGGTGTAGCTACTGTGGAAGACAGTATGACGGTCCCTCATAAAATTAAAAATAGAACTACCATGTAACCCTGTAATTCCTATTGCTGAGTGTTTACCTAACAAAAATAACAACACTAATCTGAAAAGATATATGCACCCCTATGTTTATTGTAGCATTATTTACAATAGTGAAACTATCAAAACAGCCCTAGTGTCCATCAATAGATGAATAGATAAATATGTGGTATATATACACAATGGAATATTACTCGGCCATAAAAAAGAATGAAATCTTTCTATTTGCAACAACATGGAAGGCTCTAGAGTATTGTGTCAGTCAGAGAAAGACAAATACCATTTGATTTAACTCCTATGTGGAATTTAAGACACAAAACAAAGAAAAAAGAGACAAAGCAAAAAATAAACTCTTACCTATAGAAAACAAACTGATGGCTATCAGAATGAAGGTGGGTGGGGGGGATGGGTGAAATAGGTAAGGATTAAGAGTACACTTGTGATGAGGACTGAGTAATGTATGGAACTATTGAATCATTATATTGTACATGTGAAACTAATATAACATTGTATGGTAACTACACTGGAGTTAAAATATTAAAAAATTAACCAGTAATCAATTTAATTAATTGATATTATCCAGATAAAATATGATTTTTAAACATTTTCTTTGTTGGCTTTTGAACATTTTAGTTCCCAAACTAGTTCTCAAACTAGTAAGACAATAAATATTTCTATTTGACCAAATGTCTCTTCTAAACTGGTATTGTATATTAGAGGTAAGAGATATTTGTAATTAAAATAAAGGAGAAATAAATGTGACATTTTGGCCCATACATCAAAAGAGGATTTCACACAATCTCAAGAGTAGCCTATATTTATATGTATCAATCTTAGCTATTCTTATGGAATTCTAAGATATCAAGATTATCTTTGATCATCCCGCTGGAAAATGAAAGACTATAACTGATACGGGGTCAAGATATTTATTAACTGGGAGAATCATTTGAGTTCATAAAAACATCCCCTTTTAATATAATAATGATACATAACATGATATAAAGTTGGTGGGGGAGAGGTTTATCTTTTTAAAGAAGAAAAACTTCGGCCCCGGTGGAGAAGCTGACGTCATCACTGAATTTTGAAGTATTTTAAGTGGATACAAAACTGTTTCAGCAATGCAGACAATTAAGTGTGTTGTTGTGGGCAATGGTGCCGTTGGTAAAACATGTCTCCTGATATCCTACACAACAAACAAATTTCCATCTGAGTATGTACCGACTGTTTTTGACAACTATGCAGTCACAGTTATGATTGGTGGAGAGCCATATACTCTTGGACTTTTTGATACTGCAAGGAAAGAGGATTATGACAGATTACGACCTCTGAGTTATCCACAAACAGATGTATTTCTAGTCTGTTTTTCAGTCGTCTCTCCATCCTCATTTGAAAATGTGAAGGAAAAGTGTGTTCCTGAGATAACTCACCATTGTCCAAAGACTCCTTTCTTGCTTGTTGGGACCCAAATTGATCTCCGAGATGACCCCTCTACTATTGAGAAACTTGCCAAGAACAAACAGAAGCCTATCACTCCAGAGACTGCTGAAAAGCTGGCCTGTGACCTGAAGGCGGTCAAGTATGTGGAGTGTTCTGCACTCACACAGAAAGGCATAAAGAATGTATTTGACGAAGCAATATTGGCTGCCCTGGAGCCTCCCGGACCGAAGAAGAGCCGCAGGTGTGTGCTGCTATGAACATGTCTCCAGAGCCCTTTCCGCACAGCTGGTGTCAGCATCATACTAAAAGCAATGTTAAATCAAACTAAAGATTAAAGATTAAAATTCATTTTTGCAAAAAAAAAAAAAAAGAAGAAGAAAAACTTCCAGCTGAGGAAAGGGAGCAATGTAAATTTAAAAGTTTCACCTGAAGAATCTCCTTTAACTTAGAATTCTGAGACTCGAATTACATGTATTTTAGATCACTTGATATTATCCCACAGATCACTAGGCTCTCTCATTTTTTCATCAGTGGTTTTTTTTTTTTTCCTGTGTGTTTTTATTATAGCAGGTTCCTTGGTCATTTCTTCCATGGTGTCTAATTTGTTATTAACCCCATCCAAACAAACTTTAAACTACTGTTTAAAGTAGTTGGCTGGATGGCTCTTCAGTTAAGCATCCAACTCTTGATTTCAGTTCAGGTCATGATCTCAGGGTCATGAGATTGAGCCCTACGTGGGGCTCTGCTCTAGGCATGGAACCCACTTGAGATTCTCTCTCTCTCTCCCTCTGACTCTCCTACTCACGTGCTCTCACCCTCTCTCTCTCTCCCCTCTTAAATAAACTACTATATTTTTCATATCTAGAAATGCCTTTTGGTTCTTTGCTACATCTTCCATTTCTTTTCTCATTATGGCCTTGTGTGATTTTGCATTCTTGAGAAGTTGTGAATATGTATAATATCTGTTATAATGTTCCCAATCTACTAATTGCATCATCCCTGTCATTTCTGAGACTGTTTCTACAACTGATTTCTGTCCTTGTTAAAAGTCCCACTTTTCTCTCTGTTGTCTGGTAAGTTTTGCTAGGATGGGAGGTGTTCTGTGTTTTACTTTATTAAATGTTATATTTATGTTATTTTTCTTTAAAGGGTATCTAATTATTTAAATAATTACTTATTTATGAGTGAACTTGCTTGTTCCTAAGCTCATTCACGGCAGGGCTAAATCACCTTTATGCAAGAGGTAATCTAGCTCACTTCTCTGGTGTGGATCTTCTGGAATCTCTTATAAATGTTCCATTACTAGGTGAGTTCTCTCCACTTTGTCGGGAAAAGATCCAAATTATTCTCAGCTCTGTGTGATGCTAGAGTTCTCTGATACTCTACTCTTTCCTCAGAGGGAGTTGTTTTCTGGTCCTATGAGGTTTTATCCTGTGCACATGAAGTCTGGTATCAGAGACTTGAAGGTCTTGTGTGCAGATTTCTGGAATTTTCTCTCTTCATAGCTTCCTCCTCTTGGACACTCTGTACTTCACATTCTAATGGCTTAGCCTCCCCCATTCCAAATTTATATCTTCAACCAAAGATATCTGGCTTCTGTTGCAGTTTTCTTTCCCTGCACAACTATCCAGAAATTCCCTCCTGACAGAACAATCACCTCAATTGTATATCTTTTTTCAAGGTTCACAGCCATGTACTGCCTGTTGTCTGGTATCTGAAAATATAAGAAGTAGAAAGTTGTAGATCATGTGCTATCATTTTATTAAGAAAGTGACACATACTGTGTGTGTGTGTGCTTTTGTATTACAAAATTTAGTGAAAATATAACATTTTACTTTTTAAAAAGTTATCTGGATCTCTGATTCCAGCCATAAAAGAGAAATAGGACCTAGAATTATCCTCTCAGTATAAATCACTAGAAAACTAGAATAAAAAATGGTCATGTAGAATAGTCTACTGTCCTTTTTATGGCTGCATGATAGGTACTCTATTTAGTGGATATATCAGAGTTTATTAAACCAGTTCCTGATAGATGAATGCTTGAGTGGTTTTTAATTTTTTTTTTGCTATTGTAAATATTACCAAAATGAACAACCTTGTAAAGATGTCTTTCACAATTTTACCAGTTTATATTTGAAATATGGTTTTAGAAGTGGGATTGCTGGCTTGAAGGCTACGTGCATATATAATTTTGCTAGTTATTGACAACTCCTCTGCAGGTATTTTATCATTTTTTTATTCCCACCAGAAATAAACAAATGCCCATTTTCTTATAGTGTGTTGTCAGACTTCTGGCTTTTTGCCAACATCTTAGGTGAAAAGTGGACTGTTAGTGTAATTTTAATTTGTATTTCTCACTATGAATTATTTCTCACTGAACATCTTTTTATATGAGTTAAGGACACCTGTACTTCCATCTTTATGAATCACCTATGACTTCCCATAGCTCATTTTCTATAGGTTTATCTCTTCTTTATTTTTAGAAATACATTTTATGAGGTCTGAATCAGCTGTAGATATTTTTCTCAGTTTGTTATTTGTCTGTCTAGTTTGCTTGTGATATCTTTTCCCATGTAAAGATTTTTTATTTCTATGTTATCAAGTTTATCTATTTTTTCCTTTCTTGCTTTTGGATTTTGAGTCATGGTCCTGAAAGTTTTTCTTGCTCCTAGGTTGAAAAGAATGTACCCACAAATTTACTGAGTACTCATATAGCTTCGTTTTTTATAATTAAATCTCATCGCCATTTGGAATTTTTCTTGGTGTATGGTGTGGAGAATGAATCCAATTTTATCTTTTCCATATGGCTTTGCAGTTATTCCAACATGACTTTTTAAAGTCCTTCTTTTGCAATCGTCTAAAAGGCTGTTTTTATCTTATGTTAAATTTTCATATGTAATTGAATCTATTTCAGATTTTCTATTCTGTCTCATTGATTTATTTATTCATGAACCAGCACTATTAATTTTAGAGATCTTACATCTTTAACGATTACAGTGTTCAAAAAAAAAAAGTTGTGACAAAGTCACAGGTACCGTTGCAGTGGAGTGACTTAGACTGTAACTCCTGGCCTTTGAGGCCTATTGGTTTCTGTATTTTTGAGCCTGGGCCCCAGCCTTGCTATGATGCCTTTGAGCCCTAATATCTTTGCAAAAAAATTTATTTTTAGTTTTGGTAGTCAAAACTGGTTTCTGTTGCTGATACAAAAACTCTTACTGTGGCCCTGTGTATATATTTTTCATGAGTTGTTTATCTAAATTAAAGGGATGCCTTTAAGAGTAAGAATTTTAGTCAAAGTTGGGAGTGGGGAGAAGAAGGTAAGATTCTGACACTCTGGAGATGGGTGGATCAGGGCAGCATGGGGCAATTTTAAATAGAGGAGGCTTTGGTGTTCCTTTCACAAAATGTGGCGAGAACCATTTCTTTATATTAAAATCGCCTTAACTTCCTAGGGCATAAAGAGAAATGAAAATGTTGGGAATGATGCTTTTAGAAGAAGTGTATCAAAGAAAAAAATCATTCCCACTAGAGGAGACGTGAGAAGCATCAAGATCACTGCTCCTTCTCTAGTCAAGGGCTGGACTATTATAGAAGTGTCTCCACTTCCTTTTGTGGTTAGCTGCAGGCCCAGATGTCGACATCAGAGAGTTTTCTTTTTAAAATATAGATTGGATCCTATTACTCCTCTGCTCTAAATCCTTGAGTGTCTCTTTTTCTTAGAGGATGAAGTTAAATTTATCTTTCATCAAGATGCTTCAAAATCTGGCCTCAGCCTTGGTTTCCAAACTTGTTTTTTAACAATCACTGCATCAAACATGCACTATAGTAGTAGTAATAAGAGTAATTTTAGGGGCGCCTGGGTGGCTCAGTGGGTTAAAGCCTCTGCCTACGGCTCAGGTCATGGTCCCAGAGTTCGAGCTGCTCAACGGGGCTCTCTGCTCAGCAGGGAGCCTGCTTCCTCCCCTCTCTCTGCCTGCCTCTCTGCCTATTTGTATTCTCTGTCTGTGAAATTAATGAATAAAATCTTAAAAAAGAAAAAAGAGTAATTTTAAAGTAACAAGAGGTAGTAATGTTGGTGATTGTCTAGCTATCAACACAAGCAGCATTCACCCCTGTTGGCTTTAGCCTCAGATCATTCCCCAGGATTTCACTCTCCCTGGTTTCTGGTGAAAGAGCTTGAACACGTAACTACTATGCACAACTTCCAGAATAACAAGTAAAAATGGTCTTTTGACATGTTTTAACTTCAAATTAGACAAATAGACTGCTTCAACTTCTCATTGCCCTTCCTCTAAACTTTTTGCAGCTATGAAATGAAATGGTTGCATGTCTTCACACCAGAGCCAAAAAAAAAAAAAAAAAAAGGCAAGCTGTTTGGTATTTTCTGAAGTGATGATCTTATGCCTTCATTACAATAAGGAGCTGTGGGTAATAGCAAAGGCTCTGTATTGAAACCCTGGTTTGTTACTCACTCCTTGTTTGACACTCGGTAACCTTTTCCCTCTGGGCTTCTGCTGCATGGGAGACTGGAGATATGCATATAAAGCAGTCAGTGTGGTGTTGGGCACTTACTTTTTCAACTAGAAAAGTCCCTAAGACACATTTGACCATGTTATGACTAGACAATGAACTTAGCATCTGTTGCAGTGGTAGTAACTGACTTGTGTAAGAAAATGAGCCGATCAATTTACAGAGTTTGCCACAGTTTCAATTCTATAAGTTGCATCTCCAAAATGTTTTAACCTGTTTTGATCCTTCATATTTCTGGGAATTACTTGTCGAATCTCAGCCTTGGAGTCTGGGGCTTCAGTTGAGATTATACCCACTATTTTTAGTATGATTACCTTATAATTGGTGGTGTGTTTTTCCTGGTTCTCTCTTTTTTTGTGATGTTAGTGCCACCATCATTGATGATCCATACCTGGATCCAAACTCGTTAAAAGTTACAAAATGGGGGGCACCTGGGTGGCTCAGTGACTTAAGCCTCCGCCTTCAGCCCGGGTCATGATCTCAGGGTCCTGGGATCGAGCTCCCGCCATCTGGCTCTCTGCTCAGCGGGGAGCCTGCTTCTGCCTCTCTCTCTGCATGACTCTCTGCCTACTTGTGATCTCTCTCTTTCTGTGTCAAATAAATAAACAAAATCTTTAAAAAAGAGAAAAGTTGCAAAATGGTGATATTGTAACTACCTCAGACTTTTTTTTATGTATGTTTGCTAGAATATTTCTATAAAGAGAAAGTTCCCCCATGTACTATTTTGTTACCCGGTGGTATTTTTGTTCTTTACACATTTCAATTTAGTATAGGAACTGGTATTTTGACTGAATACTTAAACACAACACATTAGAGCTTCAAAGGATTTTCAGTTTAATCTAATTCAACACTCGATTTTATGGGTGAGGAAACAGACCCAAAGAGGTTAAATTAGTTTTCCAATTTCTAAAAGCTCATTAGTAGTTATCAGAGTCAATAGGAAACAAGATAATTTGAGGTGGATTTATTTGCAAAAAGACTAATTACAAAGGTGTGGAAGAGGTATAAAGGAAGTTTCAAAGGATTGTGCTGAAATTTGGGGCTGAAGTCTTCAGAGTTATCATCATTTCTACGTACCAGAGGACAAGGTGAGGGACAGTTTTAAGGCCCTGTAGGAAAGTGGATCCTGTAGGATCTGCCCCTTTAGAAAAGCAGTGACTTCCTGTTGAGGAACAAAGTTAGCCTGAGATGACTCATAAAGTCCCAATCCCCTTCCTCCCTCACATCCCCTACCTGGCCATTGATCAACCCTGACTGATAAAAAGAAAGCAAGGAAGCCCATTGATTTAATTCATACAGATTAGCCTCCCAAAGCAGAGACTAGGGGGATATGAATGGAGAGGGATCTAGAAGAGAGACTCAGGAACAGATGGCAGTCAGGATTTGGTTCATATTCTTTTCCTCCTCTACCATTATACCATGCATTCAAATATTTGACTACATGCACACGTCTTATATTTGTAGAAATAATCCATGGTCCAGGATCATGTTATCTTCCTGTAGAATAACTTTTGTTTGTTGAAGGTCTGGAATTACCTTAAGCCTATTTCAGGGTTTGAGAATTTTTTTCTGGGTTACTCAGATACCTGGAGAAAGGGAGCTATCCATGTAAGGGTCATTTCACTTTTATTTCACTCCTACTTTTTGATTATATCTTCCTCACTTTTGTCCTTCCAGGTGTTATCAAAAATGTAGCTCAGCCTTTCAGCTGTGTAATTCAGACTCTCAGAAACTGCCAGGCCCAAAGTAGCTCCAACTGTGAAAACACCCTCCAGATCCCTGGCCTCTCTTCCAAAATCTGGTCAGCTAGTTCCTCATTATCTCATTAGTGCCTCAATGCCTTTTTTTTTTTTTTTAAGATTTTATTCATTTGACAGAGATTTTTAAAAAATATATATCTTTTTTTTTTTTTAAGATTTTATTCATTAGACAGTAGGCAGAGAGGCAGGCAGAGAGAGAGAGAGAAAGAGAGAGAGAGCTGAGTGGAGAGCCCGATGTGGGGCTCGATCCCAAGATCCTAAGATCATGACCTGAGCCAAAGGCAGAGGCTTTAATCCACTGAGCCACCCAGGCACCCC
>NC_081561.1:85242730-85380023 GCF_022355385.1 Mustela nigripes | reverse complement strand
GCCAAAGGCAGAGGCTTTAATCCACTGAGCCACCCAGGCACCCCTCAATGCCTTTATTTTAAATTTCAAATTTTGTCTAGCATTCTTAGGCTTATTCAGGGAGAAGGAAAGACCTAATCTGTCATAATCAGAAGCAGAAATCTCTCCCTTGTATTTCTCTAGCTCTTTATTAGGAAAATTCTTTACTCTATCTGTAGGTGTTCTCAAAGGTGTCCCAAGACCTGTCTCTGAGTGGAAGAGGACCAGACTCTGAGTGAGAATATGATTCTGACCAGTACACTTCAGTTTTGCTGCCATGCCTTTTAAAAGTGGAAAGAGGTCATAGTCTTCATGATATTATGCTGCTATTATTCAGTGACTGTGATTTAATTCTTGTCAAAGGCTTCTAGGGAAGCCTGCTGTTTATGATAGGATCTAAGCAGTATGTTACCTATTTCCTTGGGTTCCTTCTTTCCTCCATGCAGAATACTAAGTTATGAGCTTACAGTGAATTACATAATACCCTCAATTCCCTGCATTTATTAAGGTAATATAACCAGAATGTATTGCATCTGATTTATATTATTTTAGATTCCTCTGAAATGCTTTCATTGAATTAATATTCAATATTATGTTCTTAGTGTCTAAAAATTTTAAATATAAACTTGAAAAACATAATATTTTACAAATCCACATTCAATTCTACTGTATTGCTTAATGTACTCTATATCAGATTCTTTTTTTTTTAAAGATTTTTTATTTATTTATTTGACAGACAGAGATCACAAGTAGGCAGAGAGGCAGGCAGAGAGAGAGAGAGAGAGAGGGAGGCAGGCTTCCTGCGGAGCAGGGAGCCCGATGCGGGGCTCAATCCCAGGACCCTGAGATCATGACCCGAGCCGAAGGCAGCAGCCCAAACCACTGAGCCACCCAGACGCCCCTCTATATCAGATTCTATAATAAAGTCTTTATAGAATTCCATGCCAGGACAAGACTTGACTCTTTGTATGAATATATATGTACTCTTATGTATTTTCTTTTTATTTTGGCAGCCAAAATACATGGAACTAAATTTAGCAATAATTAAACTATTAATTCATCCCAGGCACTTGATACTTCTTTACTGGTTTCCTTATTGATTTCTGATAATTTGAATGATATTTACATTACTACATATAAAACATTATGTTGTTTTATCTGTAGCCTTAAATACTTTTTGGAATTAAGAATATATTGTATTCCCATTTATCTTATCTGAGGAGACAGAGAAAGGCAAACTTGTCACCTAAAGCAAAAGCAGGAGATCCTTGTCCATTTCAGGCTTAAAATTACCTTTTCAAGAACAAACAATGCCCCAAGATAGGCAATGATTTTTCCCTGTTGACCACTACCATATTAGATGTCCTTTTGGATTAGAAAAATTGCTCCTTCTTTACAGACAAATTGCAAAGGCATAACTTCTAAGCAGGTCAATTAGAAAAAGGCTTTCATTCCTCTAGGAAACACTAAGCCAGGTTTGGCAAGCTAAGACAGACTGGGTCTCAGTACTCCACCTGTCCTCTCTGCCTCCACAGAGGCCCCACATTTGAGTTGAGCCATCTGAATTTAGGTGTATGTGAGTGTTGATCAGCTGTAAAAATGGAAATTTCACATGGTTCAATCTAATACATGGCATTTAAGTTTCATTAGCTAAACCAGCCATTCAGGTAGTAAGAAAGCCTTAGCACCATCTAGAATCCTTCATATTGCACTGGGGGTTTGGGTGATCTTTAAAGTTACTACCTCAATTCAAAGTGAAACAAAGCAAACAAAGTAAAACAAAAATAAAAATTGTGTGTTTGAAAAGATCTGGAAGGGGTCAAAGTTGAAATGATCTAAAAAGTTATAGGCTTTAGAAAATAGTTTTATATATAATCTCATATCTTATTTGTGTAGCAAAATGCAATTTGAGAGTTTAGGCATTTTAGTTTTCCACACCTGGTCCTAATGAATTTCCAGAATGTATTGTTTGGGGCCAGGATGGGGCAGAGGCTTATGGACTGCCACAAGAGTTTGGAGGTTTGACAAGTTGTTGGAAATAATAGTGTGTATCTATTAGGAGCCTGTCAAGATTTCACTCCAGTATGATAGCTGATTCACTAAATATCTACTTTCCTAATGAGATCAAGTCCTAAAGCAGACAGAGAGCATATAGATCCCAGCTGACATAATTTCCTTACGATAAATATACTTCTATCATTTTACACGCCTTTAGAAAAAGCTAATGTCACTTGCTTCGTTGAGGATATGGTTGTGTAGCTACTAGGTGTTTTTCTCACTATTATTTCCTTCCTTCTTTTAACTCTACTATTCAACTGCTTTATCCTTCCTCTTCTTCCAAACTTGAATTCGCATTAATAATTTGCATTATTCTATTTTATTTACAGAATTCATTAATCTCGGTTCCCATCTCTGAAATAGGAAGTCCAAAGCCGTTACCTTACTTCGCTGAAATTTTCACCGGTTTTTCCAATTAGAGCATGTTGAAGAAGTTCTGAGAGAACTTACACATGTTTTTGCTCCCCAAAGAAGTAGATCTCTTCCTTTTTATCGCTCTTAAGCAATCCAGGTATCCCCCCCTCCCCCAACGTAGTGCATTTTGAAAGAATCCAATGTCTCTTAATTTCCTCCTTTCATCCGGTGGATGATGCTTTGCGGAGTGGGGTATAGACCCCTTATTCTGTGTCCAGAAAGCATATTGAGCGTGGGGAGGGGTACTTTATAAGAACCTAAGTGAGAATGCGAAGTCATTCAGAAGTTGCAACCAATCAATTACTCATTAATGTTAACATAGCCACTGGAATTTCCTAAATGGAAAGTAGCAGAGGCCGCCCTGATAAATGACGCCAGCCACTTCCCGAGCGCCGCGGTCGGGAATCGATCGTGGTTCAGTTCGGTCCCCAGCTGCGGCGCGCTAGTGGAAGTCCTTTGGCTTTGCGCAACGCTTGCGTCCCCGCTCAGCCGCGGCGCCTCCGCGCTGTTCCGTATCAGACTGCGCGCAAGGCTAGCCCAGAAGGCGACGGAGGGGGGCGCCCTGGCCACAGGGACCGTAGCAAAAGCTCCCAAAGCCCAGAGCGTTCTCAGAAGAGACTTTTTTTCTTTCATTCTTTTTTTTTTTTTTTTTTTTCCGCCAAGCCGCCGTCGTTTGCGCTCCGGGCTTTGGCTGACTCCGAGTCTTCTTAGGTGGAGCCCGGTGGGTGACGGCGGAGAACCCCGGCCCGGCGCCGCGCTCGGGGCCCAGCCGACGTCCCGGAGCCGCGGCGCCGTCGGTTTCGTCCCGGCTGGAGCTTCCCAGCAGGGCCCTCCTCCCGGGCGGGCCCTGACTCTCGTGGCCGCGACGAGTGGGCGGCCGAAGCCAGTGGCCCACCGAGCGAGCAGCTGCGAGGAGCGGCGAGACTGCAGCGGCGAGGCCGACGCTGGGACTAAGCCGCCGCGGCGCGCTCTGGCGAGAAACGAGGCCAGGAGAGGAGGAGGAGGAGGAAATAGAGCAGATGAAGGGGAGCTGCCGCCGAGGAGGGAGGCGGGTCCTTTCGGCTGCTGCTGTTCCGGGACGCAGCCCGGGGAGCCTGCCCGCCCGAGAGGTGCTGGCCAGGTAGCTGCCAACCCAGCGGGCACCCTCCCGGTCCCCTCCTAGCGCCCGGCACGGAAGACTCCGGGGCCGTGCTCCGGTGGTCAGGGCGCACCGCACCCCGAGCGCGGCGCCCTTGAGCTGCACGGCGGCGCACGTTTGCGAGGCGACTTGTCTGCGGGCCAAGAGAAGGAAGAGCTG
Organism: Mustela nigripes; assembly: GCF_022355385.1. Taxonomy (NCBI): domain Eukaryota; kingdom Metazoa; phylum Chordata; class Mammalia; order Carnivora; family Mustelidae; genus Mustela; species Mustela nigripes. The sequence continues at coordinate 85,376,236 of NC_081561.1, read as the reverse complement.
TCCCTTCCCGCGCAACCTGGCGTCCCCACCCCTTGTACTCTACACCCTGCCTCGGACAAGCGGCGCGGCCACGGAGGCGCAGAGGAGGGGTGAGCCGCCGCCGGGCAGCGGCGTCCCTTCGGGGGAGAGGGCGCCTGACAGGAGGCGGCGGCGCGGCGCAGAGGGCGCGACGCGCGATGGCAGCTGCTTAGCCCGGCGCGCGCGGAGCAGCCCGGAGCTGTGGCTGGCCAGACGGTGCGGCTGGGCGGGGGACGTCGCCGCAGCCCGGCCGGGAGAGATGAGCGCCGAAGCGGGCGAGGGCATCACTTTCTCGGTGCCACCCTTCGCCGAGGGTGGAAGCTGCCGGAGGGGAGGAGCGGCGGTGGCAGTCGAGGACGAAGAGAGCCAGCTACCGCCGCCGGGCAGCTTCTGGAACGTAGAGACTGCCGCCGCCCCTGGCACCGGTTGTCCCGCCGCCACCTCTGGGAGCAGCGCCACCCGGTGCCGGGGCAACTCTAGTAGCGGAGGCGGCCGACGGACCACGGTGGCATATGTTATCAACGAAGCGAGCCAGGGGCAGCTGGTGGTGGCCGAGAGCGAGGCCCTGCAGAGCCTGCGGGAGGCGTGTGAGACGGTGGGCGCCACCCTGGAGACCCTGCATTTTGGTAAACTGGACTTTGGAGAAACCACCGTGCTGGACCGTTTTTACAATGCAGGTGCGTGTGCAACCCCTTCCCCATCCTCCACGGTCAGGGGCCACGTTTTCCCTGGACGCCGCAGGGGGGGCAGATGTTTTTCTAGGCAGCAAGCGTGCTTCCTACTTCTTTACTTCTTGCCCCCACCTTAGGGGCAGCGAGCGGCGCTGCGTGGCTCCTGGCGCTCGCTGCTCCTGGGAAAGAGTGGGTGCTGGTGCAAGATCCTATGTGTATTTGTGCTAGACCGACTGACTCACCCACACCCACCGGCCCGCGCTGGAGCCATGGGTCTGTGTGGTCCTCATAAAGAACTTTTCAGATGAGCAGTGCGAGATAGTGCCCCAATCAGCCTTTGTCCATTTGGTGTCTTGGTTTCTCTTCTGTTAGGTTTGGCGCATATTTTCCTTCTATATATACCTGTGACTGTGTTAGATGACGCTCTCATTTTTTTCTCCGTGTAGTTTTGGGAGTACCAGAACCACGCAGCCGGTCCCTGGCGGAGTAGATCTATATGAATTTGCATGCTATGTCGTGATCTTACTTGAACATGTTTAGTGGCTTGGATGTCCCAGTCTTACCGTTTTGAACCTCCACCTAATTACTTATGAAAGCAATAACCTTGTCGCTTGCACTAGACTTAGGTGGTATCTTTGTAAGGATTTTGGTGGGAGAACCAGGGTCTGTTTTTTATTGCCCTGTATACCATCATGGGCTGGAAAGTACATAATTTAGCATTATTTAAAATGCTACTGGCTATTTTAATAACTAAGATTGGTTTGGCTATTTAAAGTGATTGCTAGCATAATCCATAAAAAATGTATCTTTTCATCCTATCACAGATTCCAGAAAGTGTCATTGCAGTTCCAGTGACTGATGCAATTAGTTCTCTGTTCGCCAATGTCAGGAATAGTAACATGCTATTGAAATTAACATTTGGTATCCTGTACAACCAAATATGAAAATATATACATATTTTTGTAAGTGTGGGTGGAAATTTTGATTTAATGGTGGTTTTAGACAATTAGGTTCTTGCATTTGTGATCACATAAAAGGTTTTATATTCCAGTCTTGCTTTCAGTTCTGATTTTCTTCATTCTCTTCAAAACACCTGAAGTAGGCTTATGTCAGCTTTGGAATTCAGCCAAAGTTGAATATTTTAAGACCAAGAAGAACTTCATGTTAAGGAAGCCAGACTAAATAAACTAGGGCTTTCTGGCTGCTGGTATTTTTTACAGTCTCGGTCTTCATAACTGAACATGACTATGATGTAGCCTAGTTTTTTGTGTGGCTTGCTATAAAAATTGCATAAACGTAACTTTTCTAAAAATTATAGTGCTCTTATTTTTGGATTGTGATTTGGAAGAAGCTTCAAAGGACTGAAAGATATGTAAGGAAAACACCCAAGCAAATACTGAGCCTATTTTTATTGCTCTGATAGATTCCATATCTTTTATAGGACTCTGTAAAAAACGTCTTAAACTCTAAGCTAATTTGAAAGAAAGTTTCCTAACAAGGCTCACTTACTGTTTATTCTCCAAATAACTATCTCTGGGAAAGGGAGAGAGGAAGAAGACAGGCAACTGACATTTTAACGGTATCTTTAACCCCCAAAACAAGCCCGTGGAGGAAGTGCTTAACTATTCTTAGATGAGAAAACCAAGGGCTCCATAACTGACCTGGACTTATAGGTAGTAACTGGTCAGTACAGGGTTTATCTTCAGGTGGCTGACCGTAAAAGGTCATCTTTGCCCCTGCCGCCTGCATTCAGCTGGGTTGATTTATTCTGAGTTGAGGGAAGCAATCTATCTTGGAGTCATGTGATGGAGAACTGGCAGGGACCTCGGGAGCCATGGAGGTGCAATGTGGAAGAGTGGGGAGGACACTCTGGGAAGACCTGCGTTTCTCAGCCAGCTCTGTCCTATCTGCTGCCTCATTCAACTCGGGGAAGACCCCAGTTTAACCGCTGCTTGTGCGTGCGATGTGAACTTGGAGCCTTGTCATTCAACATAAAGGTGTGACTGAGTGAAGATGGTATCAGTTTTGTCGAAATCCTCTGTTTTTCCCCACCAAGGGTTGATGAGTTTGATGGTAGTATAACTTTTTTTTCTGATTTCTGAGAGAGCGCTTGCTCCTCCTCCACCAGGGATGGATTTTTCTGGGAAGGGCCAGATGGTAAATATTTTAGACTTTGCAGGAGATCCCTCTCACAGCTCATCAGCTCTGTGGTTGTTGCGACAGCAGTCACAACAGTCCCTAAACAAGTGACTGTGGCTGTATTCCAGTAAAACTTTATTAATGGGCACTGAAATTTGCATTTCAAATTCTTCCGAATATTTTTCTACCATTTAAAAATGTACAAGACTATTTGCAAGGGACATAAAACTGGCCCTGTGAGATTTTTGGCCCCTGGTCCATGCTATCTTTTGTTCTACTTTCATTCCCTCCACGGGAAAGTTGAAATCACTGTGATATACTGGGAAGAACATTGTCCTGCAAGTTAGATCTGAGTTTCCATCCTGGCTCTGCTCTGAACCACGTCATTGTGAGCAAAATCCTTCATCTCCTCCAAAGGCCTATAAACTTGACCAGGAGCCGAAGTGGAGGGGGAAATGGAGTTAATTTCTAAGCCTCCCTCCTTTAATTCTGTGCATTTGCAAAGGGAGGGCAGCATGGTATCCTGGGACAGAGCATCAGAACAAGAGTGTCATGGTCTGCATTCTGGTTTTTGGTTCTTGTCTAATTTGGAGCAAGTCATTTTTAAAAATCTCAGGAAAGAGGGAAAGCTTGGGATAATTGGTTTGTGAAATTTTCTCCAGCTCACAAATTCTGTACTTTGAAATTACATGAATACAAAATGAATTATTTCCATCCCCAGAGGTGAATGAGGTGCTTTTTTATTTCATGTTCTTGGCCCCTCAAGCAGTTCAGGGTTAGTGGGTAGGGCACGTACAAAGCCTGGTTGTGTGGTGCAGCCTCTGTGAAGGTCCACACAGAACGCCTGCATTCCCAGGAAACAAATTCTAGAATCAGACTGGGGGTAGGGCAGGTTCAGAGGTGACAGCTGAACCGGGGAGGACAGGTGAGCAAGGACTACTTGAAATAGCTTGGTTTATGGAGTGGACAAGGACTTGTTCATTGGTTCCATTTTTAAAAGCTTCCCCTATATTTCCTGGAGCCTTTCTAAAGAACAGACTGCAGTTCAAGGTTTCCCTATTTGATTATTGTTTAACTGTAATCTAGTTTGTTCTTCGACTACACTTGTCATTCTCTCTTTCATTTCTGTTCTGAGGGGAAACTAATGTTCTATCAAAGCTTTTGTGAAAATTCATCGTGTTTACGTGTGTAAGACTGTCACTCTGAGATGGCAAATGGCAAGCTAACAATGTGCCTTCCCAGCCCCCTGCATGGTAGGCAGGAGATTTCTATAAAAGCAGAGATATCAGTGATAATAGATGTTAGTGATACAGAGCTATTCTATTCAGTCAGACAGATCCAACTGTAGCATCTTTAAAAAAAAAAAACAACAGATCTTTTTTTAATGAATATCAGTTCTGTGATGTTTAGCTAGAGTAGACTTTATTGCCCCCCCCCCCCACTTTGCTTATAAGGAAACTGAACCATAAAGTGATTATATTCATTCATTCAGGTGAAATGACTTAAGGTAGTAGCCTTGGGTCCATGTGGTCCTTTTCTTTTCTTTTGTTTTCTTTTCTTCAAAAGCATACTTTTCTTCAGAAGCAGTATTATAGATGATGGTGTGAATCTGAGACTAGCCTGTGAGAAGCCTTGTTAACTCTGGGTACTTGAAGTACAGGGCCCACTCACCACTTTTAAACATTCAGGAAAGTTGTGTTTCCAAGACCAAAAACTGGGGCTTTGAACACAGCTCTCCTTATGTTCGAATCTATAACTTCTGCTTTCATCCAGTTTCTGATAATATTGGGCCAGATGTTACCTCAGCATCACTTTGGGTGGATGAGGATGACAGGAGGTGATGTGGTAAGGTAAGGGACACAGGAAGGATAGGAAAGGCTGCATGGGGAGGAGGGAGGCTGGGCAGGGGAGAAGAAGGATGCTTGGTGGTGCTCAGTGCTGGTACATGGTGATGCCCAGTGCTCAGTACTTGATGATGTTCAGTGCTCGGTGCTTGGTGACTGGACCTGGAGGAAGCGGTGCCAGCTGGGGATCCATTCATGCTTTCACCTCTTTTCAGCTTCTTCTCCTCTTGACTTTCTATTTATGGCCCTCCACTTCCTGTTGATGTAAGAGCCAGGGACATCGCTCTGCTCAAGGCCACTCTTCGTCCTCAGTGGGCACAAGATTAGATGGGCTGTCTGCTCCCCCCCACCCCCTACCCAGCCATTACATGCACCAGGGTCTTTCTCCTCACCAGGCTCCTTGCAGATTGCAGCCTAGTCCTCAGCCTTTCCCTCTGTAGCAACAGTGGGTAATAGGAAGGAAACACACGCTGGTTGAAATGGTAAGAATTTAGCTTTTATCCTCTTATCTCTATTATCTTCCTGCTTGATTTGGGCTTGGAATGAAAGTCACCCATGTAGGCCTTGTCACTGGAGAGTTTTCTGAACTTTCTGATGGCATCTAAACTTTCTTTTGTTCCACTGGCTCCCAGCATAGCTCCTTGGGACTTCCAATCTTAATTGATAAAAAGCAAAACAAACGCAACCTTTGTCTCCTGTCTATCTCAGACTGACATGTTCTTGAAAGTCTTCAGCCCATTTCTTCATTTTTCTACCTTTAAATCCAGGGAGGCTTTTGCGTATATATATATATGTATAGTCTAATATACTTTGAGGGAGAGGGTGAAGTCTGTATTTCTTAAATAGTGGTTCCTATGCACAAGTTAAAAAACAATTGGAAGATTGACATATGTTTGTCAATCTTTCATTTTTCCAAGTAAGCCTACTGAATAGAAGAAAGAGAGAACTCAACAACCAGCCATCTACTGCCATGAGCTTTTAAAAAGAAAAGCCATTTCGGGTGCCTAGGTAGCTCAGTCAATTGAGCGTCTGCCTTCAGCTTGGGTCATGATCTCAGGGTCCTGGGTTCAAGCCCCACGTTGGACTCCCTGCTCACGGGGATCCTGCTTCTCCCTTTCCTCCCCGCTTATGCTCTTTCTTGCTATCTCCCTCTGTCTCTCTCAAATAAAGAAAAGAAAAGAAAAGCCATTTTTACATTCAGTTAGGGAAGACATAAGCTTAAAGAGTCGCTCTTCACATGCAGTAAATGTACAAGAAGACTCGGTATTACTCTTTTATCCCCCATTTTACTAAAGGTTGAGTGAAACCTTATGTCACCAATCAACAGAGCAGTGAAGCAGTGTGTTGAGAACCTCTGATGTAAACCATCTTGTAGTCCCATCATATCTTTCATCGCTGCTTCCTTAACAAAATTATCCAAAGAGTAAACAGAGACAAACTTACACAGAAAACTCTGGTAAGGATGGTATTTAAAAACATCCCAGTGGTGTCCCACACATGGTTATTCTCCCGGGTTTTAACTTTTTGCTGGCACACCGTTGGGGGCAATTGCCACTTATCCCCTGTGAACACAGAGCATTGGGCTTGGCTTCCTCTTGGGTTTTGTTTTTTGTTTTTGTTGTTGTTGTCGTTTTTGGATAACTGGCCAATCGAAGCAAAATTATAATGTTCCAAAAAGAGCTTTATTAGAAACTTGAAAAATAGTAAAACTAAAAAGAAAATTCCAAAGCATACAAATGCGTTTGTTCTTAGAGCACCCACTTCTTACCCCAAATCGTCAACTACAGATCGTCATGACTGCCCCTGCTTTCCAGATTCTCAGGATCCTGATTTCTTTCCTCAACTTGGTCACCTCTGGTCAGCTTGAGACATCCATCAGTTGGTAGTTGGAGTGGGTTCTACCTCCTGGTGAAGCCTAATTATAAGTGCACAGTTGTGGCCTTGGCTCACCCATGGCCTTGGTTGGTGCCAGCCTTCTGGGAGTTTTCTGGTATAGCTCAGTTCCCCTCTGGTGGCTACAGGGACTGTCCCCTGCTTCCTGTTTCAGAGGCCTTGTTAGAGGCCTGTTCAGTTCCTCTTTCTGATTGCAGGATAAAATTGGTTCACAGCTTCTTTGTGGAGCAATGGGGGATTGACAAGTGCAAAGCCCAATGAATACACAGATCTCCACCAATAGGCATCAACTGTTTCTGCCTTCCACGTCATTGCCCCTAGTGGTCTTCTAAAATACCACCCTCCTCTGTGTGGGGCAAGATGAAAGTTGAGAATGTGGTAAATGAGTGGTGTGGGCAGTGTTGTAGGAACCCACCACTCTGGATTGCAGGGAGAAACCCAGAACCCACAGCCTTGAGAAGGTCTTAAAAACAGCCTCACCCTCCCATAGTTTGAATATAGGTAAATGGGGACACTGACTATAGTTAAGAAAGATACCATTATTTTCAGGGAGCCAAATTAAATTAGCCAACTTTATGGTGGCATATAAAACAAAAAAAAGGAAAGCAAAACAAAATTATAAAAATTTTTAAAAATCCACTGGTGATTCTAATACATTGGTTTCCTTAGCTGCTTTAATATATTAGCTTTTCTCTCTGGCTGGAGATATTGATTAAAGAAACTAATCCAAATCTGTGCCAGATCATTGGAAAAGGAGGAAGGGTATGAGAGAAGGCTGATTTTTAAGGTCTTACCTAATCCAAAAATTTTAAAAAGTGAGTACTTATATCTTGTTTTATTTTATAGTGTTCCCCCCCAAAAGAAAACAAAAACTCAGAGACTCATAAACCAGGCTATGTCTTGGTAATTTTCTTAGGGGAGATAGAAAGGAGGAGAGAACATTTAAATGTTAACAGCATCTCCTACTGAAATCCCAGCCGAGGAGATCTGTGTAACTTAAATGCCACAGGTTGCAAAAGGAACAGTAAACATTCCATTACAAGCAAATATTTTCTATTATAGTAGGTAATCAACAATGGGGAGAGCAGTTGCCTTTCGTAAATGATTCAAACAGGAAGGAAGTTATATTCCTTTGTATCGCAAGTCTCTTAAAATGGTTGTGACCAATTACATCAGTATTCTCTACCACTTTTAGTGGCTTCTAAGAATTCTTAAGAAACATGGGGAAGGACTACCCTAGGGAATGTCCGTGAACTTCAAGCCATGTGTTCATTGACTCTGAGTCATGTCAAACCAATTATTTGCCTAAGCCAAAGAATTCATTCTCCTTAAAAAAATCTTGGTTACCCCTATTTCTTATGAAAAAAATCATCCCAGGAGAAGGAGTCAACGGAGACTATTGGGTGTCAAGTACCTCTTCATGTCACATTTAATTTTTCTAATATGTTGATTGTGACAGCTATCAACTTGTAACCCAGGCAGCCAGCACAAGCACTATGATTCCTAACACACAGGGCCCATGCGTTCATAACTTCATATTTTCCACTTCATAGTTTGGCTATGTTGGGGTGCAGGTGATTTTATTTGGCTAGATCAGAATGATAATATAAACATATGTTGTCCTGTGCAATGTCATCCTCTTTTGATCATCTTATCAGCTCTATAGAATAAATCAATGTGTCCAAGTAAGTACCTGGATTTTGCAGTTGAGGAAATGCCTCCTTGGAGAAGGTGTGTCATTTGGTTAGAACAAATCACATGGTGGAGTAGGAGTCAAAGTCGGGTCTTCTGACTTCCAAATCGGGGCGGTTCCTGCAGTGAAGGGCATTTCCAAGCACATTTGCTCTTGAAAAGGATCTGTGCTAACCTCTTGGTCCATGGTGGTAGGATTATTATGAAGAAGAGGCATGGGAGTAAGACGTAACTCCTGGACTCTTCTTGCTCACAAATTTCAGTGACTTCTTTTTTTTTTTAAATATTTTATTTATTTACTTGTCAGAGAGAAGGAGAGAGAGAGAGAGAGAGCACACAGGCAGGAAGGGAGGCAGGCAGAGGCAGAGAGAGAAGCAGGCTTTCTGCCGAGCAAGGAGCCCATGCGGGACTCGATCCCAGGACCCTGGGATCATGACCTGAGCCAAAGGCAGTGGCTTAGCCCACTGAGCCACCCAGGCGTCCCAAATTTCAGTGACTTCTTATTAATAATCTGGTAAAAATAACCCATCAGAAGGCTGGGACCATCCACTGGGCTTCCTCCAGGTAAATGTTAGGCTATTTTCTGGACATGGTTCATCAGAGGGACTTGCCAAGTGTAAACCAAAACAAGCCTTTCTCTAGAAGGAACACAAGAGCTGGGTTAACAACGTATTCTTGGGGACTGTTTCTTTCCTTAGGTCCCTGAGAAATTTGCCTTCCTGTGCCTGAGTCACTTTCCTCTAATGTTAGAGTAGATATTCTCAGTAATTCAATTCCATGAGCATTTATCATTTGCCCTTAATGTGCCTCTTACTCTGATGGATGCGCTGAAGAATCATGGAACGGAAGTAGGTGTGCATCTGCAGGGGAATGGAATTATTACATGTGTTTGTTTTCATGGGAAAAAGTGATGCTGAGGAAGAAGTAGGAGGAGCTACCTGTACTCCCTTTTCTTCCCGCCCAGCTAGTTCTTTCTAAAAATCCTCTGTACCTTGTTATCTGGCTTTTCATTTGTATCTTTTACAATAAATGTGTAATAGTAAAAAAAAGTTACTTCTAAAAATGAAGCAATGAAACAGTTCAGTCATGAAGAAAGTATATATTTTATGACACTCATTCATTCACTACCTAGATACAGTAGCTGTTGAACATTTTGACATTTGTTTCACTTCTCCATCCCTTTTAGAGAAATTAATTGGTCTGGACAAAACTAAAAGTCCCTTTGTGCCACCTCAGTTTCCCTTTCTGGGAAAAATGCTTCCTTTACCAGAAGTGCTAAATTATAATTTTCCAAAAATCCAAAATCATGGCTTTCTGCAAATATATGTCCAATATTTAATTAACTCATTATTTAATAAGAAAACCAGTAAGATACTAGAATCAGTTAAAGGAAAATTTGAAGAGCAGATATTATCTACACATACGGGCAGGAATGCAGAAATGAATTTGCTGGTAGATATGAAACTGACTAATGTTCCTTAAGGCAAATCTGTGAGTGTAAATGTTGGAGTGATCTTCATTATGGAATGGAAATGAGTTGTATCTCTACCGAACAATAATCACTTGTGTTGCTGGAGACAAGAATTATTTGCATTACTGTCGGTTCTTCACAACTTAATGTTTATCTCAATAGCCTTGTGAAATGGACTCATGCCTAGCAGGACAAATCAGGGGCACATCCTTTAAAAAACTCAGGTAGTTCCCAGAGGAATGCACTGCCCAAAGCCAGCCCTCCACTGAAATGATACCCAGTATTCTCTTTTACCCATTTCCAAGTCTTCGACAACTTCTCTTCACAGAAGGCTGGTCATTCTCAGCAGGCTGTATGCCCGTGGTTTCCTCAGGTACTCTTGATTTAGAGGGGCCTCTGTTTTCTTTTCTGAGCTGCTCTGCCCTCTGAAGCAGTGCGTGCCCTGAGAAGGTCCCAGAATCCCCCTGTTTAAGCCAGGGCTCCTGATCATAGTTGTTTCAAGTCAGGAAACACGTAAAAATTGGATATTAAGGTATCAGTCACCTAAGTTTGGGATGTGATAAGTAGTCCAAACCCTGTGGCCAGAACCGTCAGAAATATACCCGCATGATGCCTGCAGTGTCTACAAATCTGGTTTCCTTCTTCTATTAGGAAATCATCATCATTACTCATGGGAACTTCAGTAATCCAGGCTGCTCCAAGTAGGTTTAGTTTTTGGAGGACAGAAAGTCCTTGCAATATTTTAGAGGACTGGCAAATGGCTGTAAAATTCCACATGCCAAATTTCTTACTCTGTTCTGTAATTTAAGGTGTCATACCCAAATGGGCCTCATGCCTTACCATGCCCTGAGTGCTGTGCCAGTCGCTACATTCCTGATCATTTCCAATCTCTATACCAGCCTAATGAGGCAAATAGCATATGGGGATCAGTTTTATATATGGAGAAGTTGAGACCCTGCAAGGATTATCAACTTTCCCCGTGTCACATACCACTGAGGGGCAGAGCCAAGTTTTGAACCCAAGATTGATTCCAGAGTCTGTTCATTTATAACTATGCTCTCCTGTCCCTCCGAAACAAACTATTTGAAAACATTTAAATTATTATTAATCCCATAATTATAGTCTTCTCATCAGTAATCATTTGTCGACTACTTAAAATCTACAAGATTTCTTTCTAAGGTCTACACAAAATTAGGTTAAAAAAGTACAATCTCTGCCTTCTATGATCTTACAGCTTACCCACTGAGTTCAACAATGTAATAAATAATTATTGGGAGGCCACCAGATGCACAGCGGTGCTCTAAGTAGCAAATAAGTGAAAAATCCAAGGGGACCTTTTTGAAGACTTTATAATGTGGGTGATTTCATTGAACACTACACAGGAGAACAATGTTTATTACTACTATAATATGTGTGGGAATGCATTGAAAATAAAAATCTTACGCAGTTGTAAACTGAATTAGACTCCCTACTTTATTTTTATATGAAATTAGTATCATACTGAAAATTATTTAAGTAAATTCCCAGATTTTATTAAACAACTTTAAGATCTTTTGTAGCTATTGATAAAATCTCATTAATTTGAATTACAAGGGAATATTAGAATTCTTTAAGTAAAAGAATTTTTTTACACTGACTTTTATGGAAGCAAGTAGACTTATCGCCTGAGACTCAGAGCCTTTTTTCTTGCATGCTGTTTTTCTAGTCATAGAATTTGATCTGTATTTTAATTTTCCTTGTAATTGTCTCTTCATTTTGTGAAAAAAATATAGGCTGTTCTACATAACTGAAATACCCCCAAAACATAATTCTAATATACATACGAATGACTAAGTTTGAAATCTGGGCTACCTTTAGAAGTTCTAAACAATATTTTTGAATTAATACTTTACATAACATCTCTAATTATTTGCGAGTCACATTCATACAGTTGATATATGTTAGTTCTACCAAGACAAGAGTTCCTAGATTTTTAAGAATTGGGTCTTGGGAATCTAGCTTTCGTTGATTGAGTGAAAATTTAGCTATTCAGGACTGGACAGTAGGATTTTAGTTCTTCAAAGGGAACTTCTGGAAAGTTTCCCAGATAAACTGGCCAAGTGCTTACTGTTTATATACAATCAGAATCAAGAAAAGTTTGTAGACAATCAGTAGAGGTAGGGAGTCTAGCTTTAATTCTTTATGTATATGTATGCACTTATTATTAGTTGGAAAGCATGATTGGGGTACAAGTTGCTTGGCTTGACCCAGTGAAATCAGAGAACAATGTGGTAGCTTACACAGGAGTTATAAGAATAGTTGGCTTGGCCTTCCTTGCCAAGCAACTTAGTGCTGCCAGTATTTTATGTGCTTAAAGTATACTTGGCAGTTTGTTAAATCTGAAATAAAATTGGAAAGGAAATGCTAGCTTAGACTTTTAACAAAATGTTAGGCTCTTCTTCTCCTTTATGAAATCAGTAGTGTAGAAAATTCATTTAATCGTTGAATATGACATATGAGTGGGTTACCTGAGGACTGATACTGCTGTGTTTATTAGAATGTCAACCAGGAAATCTGCATTGTTTCTAAAGTCTGAAATTAAGGGTTGTCAGCATTGCAAAATCTTTGCATTCATTTATGCTTTTAACTTAACATTTAATTTCCAGGAATATTTTGTTAGTGTTTACTAGTCCACTTAACATGTATTCAAATGAGTGGCACAGTGCTAAGTGTTAATTTTGATTAGTTTGTGTCACACTAAAGTGACAAAAACTCATACTTACCATAAACATAGTATATTGACAATGTTCACTTTTTAGGATTCTGTGTAAGAAATGAGTTAGATGCAAAGATACATTAGTTAAGAAGACAAATTGCAGGAGCATTTAAAAACTGATAACATATAAATATTCATCAGGGTTTATTAAGGACAGGGCTAGGGAATGGGTTTATGGGAAGTTTTAAAGTTCAGGCAGAATCCTTCTGCTCTTGACTCTTTTGTTGAAGGCAACATTAAGGGAAGAAAAATGCAGACAACTCCCAATAAGAATTTTAGGTGACTGAGCTTAAGTAACCTTCGTGGGTTTTATAACTACATTTATAATGATCATTACCTCTGGCTCATTGTGCCATTTATGAAATATTTGAAAAGGTAAAACCTTGTGTCCTAAGAGTGGCACTTTTCTACTTCAGCCAAATCTCTTACACACTTAGAACTAAGATAAAGATATTGCTCTATGTACCTGGTTTGCCTCCAGCATTGACCCATGTTTTCACTGTTGGGTGAGATGTAAGCAAGCAGTGGGAAAGCACAGCCTCACACTTTCCAAAGCTGCATGGAACTCAGGACTCTGCATTTAGTCAGATATTAGTAAAGAAGCAGGTTTCATCTCGTTGACTGTGTAGTGAAAATTCTTTTTGATAGGGATGCCTGGGTGGCTCAGTTGGTTGGACGACTGCCTTTGGCCCAGGTCATGATCCCAGAGTCCCAGGATCGAGTCCCACATCAGACTCCCAGCTCCATGGGGAATCTGCTTCTCCCTCTGAGCTTCTCCTTGCTCATGCTCTCTCTCACTGTCTCTCTCTCAAATAAATAAATAAAAATCTTAAAAAAAATTCTTTTTGATGGATAATCTTTTGATTATCCAGTCTTATAACTCATGTGCATGACATATTTCTATGCATTTTTGGAGAAGGCCAAGAAGGGCCAGATGCCATTCTCAAGTGGTACCAGAAGCAAGAGAGCGGTTGCCTCTGTGTTGTGACACTGGGAATTTTGAAGCAAAATTGTGCTGTGATATTTATGTTTTCATGCCTTGATTTTTCCCAAGATCACTGCTATGTAATAGATGTGGGCTTTCCTCTAAAAAATATAATTAGGTATATTGGAATAGCTTTGCAGAGGAAGATATATGAGGCAGATATATGAGGCAACTCTTATTTTTCTATCTTCAAATTTCACTTTTTTTATTTGTTTGTTTGTTCTCCTTAGTTTATTTCTCAGGGGAGTAAGAACATGTTACCCAAACAGACGGCTATGCCAGAGGATAAGCCACACTTAATTTGAGAAGATTTTCTGAGCGCATTAAAGGAGAAAAAGGCTATGATTGGAGAATCCAAGGCCCTAATCTGCTTTCAGTTTTCAGTTACCTGATCTAAATGCTGGAAGCTCAATTTAAAATCTGGACTGGCTTAGAAGCTTCTGATGACTTTATGGCGAGTCTATGAGATTTACCTTTTCAAGACTTTAGCCTTTAGCAATAGAAGGAAGTATTGCTCAAATTTAAGGCCAAAATGTATACCTGATTACCAGTTACCAGGGAAATTCCTTCATCCAGTATATTGCTTGGTTATTGATGAGTTTAATAAGCTTAACATTCTTATTCATTTAAGCTAAGAATAATCATGGAACTATTACCCTTTTATTTGTTATTCTTCCTTTAAGATCTGCATAATTTTTTATTGCATATGTGTCAATAGCACCTATTCTCTCCTAAAATAATCTCTTAAAAGGTATTAAATAAACCTCGATTTGCTTTCAGATGCAGTATTCAATGCATACTTGGTTCTTTGGGGGATATTAAAAAAAGGGTATTACTCCATAAATCTTGCATTTTTTGTGAAATAACTAAGATGGAGCAACTGAAAAAGTCAAGTCCAGTGTTGTAGGATAATAAGAAATCCTTCATTTGAAAGGTCTGATGTCGTAGAAGCAGTTCCAGGATATTTAGGGGATTGTTAAAATGTAATTCCACATCTCTTTTCCCTGTCTGTCTTGTTTATCCTGTATCTCTAGTACCTAATAATGTACTTGGTACGTAATAGGCACTTAATACATATTGACGGGTTGAACTAAGGAATATTGTACTTTCCCCTCCAGTGTTTACTAATTGGTTTTGCTGTCTGTCTTTCCTACTTAAGTGTGAGTTAAGCTCCTAAATGGCAGGGATCACCTTTTATAGCTCTTGACATCCCCTAGGTCTTTGTGTCTGTGCTTGACCTGTAGATGTGTTCTTGATCACACTGAATGCTGCTATAGAATAGAATTCAATGATATCAACCCTTCCCTTGGGGAGCTCACAGTCTAGTGCAGGAGACCCGCCTATAACCATAGAGTAGGTTGTGCTGATTGTGATACTGGAGGTTTATACGATGTGCTTGGAGAGCACAGATGACAGATTCTTCTCTGGGAGGAAGGGAGTGTGGAAGAGGTGGGCTAAAGCTTTGGACAAGAGGTGACATTTGAATCAGGTCTGAAGGGTAACGTGAAACCACTTATTATGTGCCAGGCATTTTAAATTACAGGACTAAGTGAGCCTTCCCTTAAGAAAGAGGTAGAATAAAAAAGAGAGCCTATTATGGAACAAAAAAAAAAACCCACCAGCATTAAAGATGGGCAGAAGCATCGACTAGTAAAAAAGAGAAATGGTCAGGAGGTTGGGCAACAGATTGGGTAGAGTTCTGAGAGAGAGAGAGAGAAAAGGAGAGTGAGCTCCCTGAAGGTGGCCTAAAGAAGGCCTTCAGGTCAGTAAAGCAAACTGTTTCAGAGAAATAACTGAGGTGGTTAGAAGGCCCCTGATGACTTTTGGCAGAGTAGTTTCAAGAAAGCAGGAGCTAGCAGCTGTCAGGATAGCGTCTGCTGTTATGTGCAGGAGGCACATAATGAAGAGTACTATGTGAAGAAATGCGTTGGTCAGAAAAGTGGAAAGAGAAGGCAGTCCTGCTCCCGGAAGTCACCTGGCCCGGTCCTGCTGTACATATCTGTGCCTCAGGGATAGGCTGCCATGAGGAAGCCTTTGTGTTCTCAGGTATTATCGCTTCTGTGGGAACATGAAATACAAATTCCAAACCCCTTTGTTCCAGAAAGAACTTTCGGAGCATTGCCTTTTTGTAAAGGTCCTTGTTTTCTTCCTAGTTGGAATTAGCTTTTCCTTATTCTGTGACTTAGACCAGTTTGAAATCACAGCGATAACACTTGCATGAGGGGTTCTTCACTGGTTGAACTCCGTTTACAGAAGTGTAGGACTTGTCCAGGAAGTGCAGGTGTTCCCTAAGCCAGTGGCTAGGTCAGGCTAGGGAAGTGTCTCATTCGTCTGTCCCCAGGGGCCGGATTGCTTGGGCTTTTGAAACTAAAGAATAAGAACTGGGACCAACAAGGCTTTTATAGTTTTGTCAGCCACTTGAAACACTTCATTGCTTATAACACTGGCCACTTAGGAGTTCAAATGATTCCTTTTTTAAAGAAGACGTTTTTGCTGAGTGCCATCTCACTTTGTAAACTTCCAGTGAAAACACTTGTAAAAACAAACAAACAAACAAAGAAAAAAACCTCTTGGTTCCTTTTTAGGCTTTCCTCACCTTGGGTTCCAAACCTCTCCCTAGAGGAGGACTGCTCTGAGTAGGTCACTAGAACAAACCTTGTGTTCTGAAGTTACTCTCACTACCGTATGTGTGCTTCCATTTGTACTCATTGTCTGTCCAAAGAAGCTCCCTCCTCCTCCTCAAAAAAGTCAGATTATCTGAGTAGTTACTGTTGTTTTACTGGCTTCGTTTGGAACCACCTCCCTTGGTCCTTATCTTTTATATGTCCTGCACACAGAGGAGCTGATATTCCTGATGACACCCCCCCCCCCCTTTCAGAGGGAATCTGAAGTGCCACACTTAACCAAAATGGGAGAGGGAAGGGACATATTGGCCTAGAAGACTTTTGTATATTCAAGGATGACTTTGAGGACTGAGGTCTCCCCACCCCCTTTTTTTTATAACAGGAGACTATTACTTAGCCAAACCTCCAATAACATATCTTGAAAATCAGTTCTTGGAGTGAAACTTGAATTTTCTAAAAGAGCATTTCCAGAGAAAACCTATTTTTAAATATTGAGTTGTTGAGATAGTACAGAATCTTTTTGATCATAGTAATAATAAGGGTAAATATATTAATAAAAAGATTAGGGTACATGGGTTAATTGTATGGTTTTCTAGCAACCAGCCAACTAGGTTTCTTTCCTTTGTTCATGTGGAATGAACAGAAATACCCTCTTCTGGTGTCAGATGTCTCCTGAGTTTGTGTTTTTAGCCCAGGCCCTACTCCACTCCCTGCAAAGCTGTAGGCTTAGCCATCTGATTACACACCTGCCATCACACAAGTACCTCCAACTCGTTTCCCTAGAGAAACTGGTCTCCTCGCCTTGAACATCTCATTACATGGCTCTCAGTTTTCAAAACCCCAAAGCTGCTCTAGATTCCTTTCAAATAATCAGAAATTGTGTATATATTAGGAATTAGGGTTGTATGGTAACAGATGGTAGCAACATTTGTGGGGAGCATAGCATAACTTGGAGAAAAGTTGATTCACCATGTTCTGCACCTGAAACTAATGTAACAATGTGTGTCAACTATATTCAAATAAAAAAATTAACGAAAATTTTTCCAAATGTATAACCTAATTTCCTTAATTTGAGGCTTATTATAGCATTTTAATTCTTTACCCAAATCTTTTTATAAGTTAAAATTGATCATTTACAAATTGGGATCTTGCATTTAAATGCAGATTCTCACTCCATACATAGATCTGAGAATTATTCTTTTTGATTTAGAAAGTTTAATAGATTTTTCTTCTTCTACATTTGATTCTTTCATCCGTCTTGAATTTATTTTGTTTTATGATGTAGGAGAAGTAATGTATCTGTATTCCAGTGTACTGTGATTGGTGAAAGGAAATAACATGTAAGCTACATGAAATTGACAACTGTAACATTTCTTTAAGTATCATTTAATATTTGTTCATGGCATGTTCTGAACTACATCAGTTTTTTTTTTTTTTTTAAGATTTCTTTACTGGAGACAGAGAGATAGCATGCAGGGTGTGGGGGCAGACAGAGAGGGAGAAGGAGAATCTCAAGCAGACTTGTGCTGAGCTTGGAGCATGGGGCGCCTGTCTTGTTGGTACTCCATCTCTGGACCCTGAGACCATTACGGGAGCCGATATCAAGAGTTGGACCTTTGACAGACTGAGCCACCCAGGTGCCCCTACCTCAGTTATTTTTATAAATGATCTTCTCCCTCACTCTTAACAAGAATTCTACCAAAGATAATTTAACCCTTTACACTTTGCTCAGAGTTGCTGTTACAAACATCAGTTGTTGTACTGAACTGCTAAGCGGTAATAAAATTCCGTGAGAGGGGCTGAGCTTATTTTTTTTTCTTTCTCTCTCTTTTTTAAGATTTTATTTATTTATTTGACAGACAGAGATCACAAGTAGGCAGAGAGGCAGGCAGAGAGAGAGAGAGAGGAGGAAGCAGGCTCCCTGCTGAGCAGAGAGCCCGATGCGGTGCTTGATTCCAGGACCCTGAGATCATGTCCTGAGCCGAAGGCAGTGGCTTAACCCACTGAGCCACCCAGGCGCCCCCTTTTTTTTTTTCTTTTTAAAAATATTTATTTATTTATTTGCCAGAGAGCAAGAGGAAGAGAGAGCATAAGCAGGGGGTACTGTAGGGAGAGGGAGAAGCAGGCTCTGGGTGGAGCAAGGAGCCCCAATGTAGGACTCAGTCCCGGGACTCTGGGATCAAGGCAGATGCTTAACCAACTGAGCACCCAGGTCCCCTTGAGCTGCTGCTTTTACTAATGTGGCAAGCCCATTTCTTGTCGGGGGTGGGAGGAGGTGCAGAGGTAGCCCCACATGGCCTCCCCTTCCCTTGAAGAAAGAGGCGAGCTTAGTAACAGCCATTTGGTTACTTTTGTTAGTGCAGAGCAACTATATGCTTGGAAGCTCCTTATGTGTGTAGTAGCTCCATACACCAAACCTTCCTTCCCCCTCCTTCTCTCCCCGGTCCCTCCCTCCCTTCCTCCCTTCTTCCTTCAGTGAACGTTGGTTGGATCTACATCCTGAGCCACACATTGGGGATAGAAAGGCTGTGACATGAGCTAAGCCCACAGAATAGTCAGGTGTTCATCTTCCCCTTGCATCATCTCCTCACTATTTGTTTTTCTCTTTACTCTTACCCCATCCCACTTCTGGGTACTTTTTTCTATTTTTTTTTTTTTTACATCACTTCTTCAAATTGAGAGATAACTCACATATCGTAAAATTTACTCTCTTAAAGTGTATTAATTCAGTGTTTTTAGTAGATCTACCAACTAAGCAACCATCACCAATATTTAATTCCAGAACATTTTCAACAACCTCACATATAAACTCTCTACCCATTAGTAGTCACTCCCCACATTCTCTGTCGTAGCAATTACTGTTCTGCTTTCTCTCTGAGTTTGCCTATGCTAGATATTTCATAGAAGAAGAATCATACAATACGTGGTATTTTGTGACTGGCTTCTTTCACTTGGCATAATGTTTTCAAATGACATTCATGTTGTAACAAGTGTCAGTCCTTCCTTTTATCTGGCTGAATACTATGTCATTCTATAGGTATATGACACATTTGGTTTACCCATTTATCAATTGACAGACATTTGGATTATTTCTGCTTTGGGGCTATTCTGAATAAAGCTATAATATACATGTTTTGGGGGTAGATACATATTTTCTATTCTCTTGATTTTATATCTAGGAGTGAAGTTGCTGATTCACATGGTATCTCTGCTTACCTTTTGAAGAACCATTAATCCATTTTCTGAAGTGTATGTGCCATGTTCTGGTACCACCAATAATGTACGAGGGCTCTATTTATCCACATCCTTACTAATGTTTGTTATTGTCTTTTTGATTCTAGATATCCTAGTGGGAATTAAGTGGTATGTCATTGTGGTTTTCGTTTTCCTTTCCCCAATGACTAATGATATCGAGCGTCTTTTCATGGACTTACCGGCCATTTGTATGACTTCTTTGGAGAGCTATGTATTAAGATCTTTTGCCCATTAAAAAAATTTCTTTTATTGTTGAGTTGTAATCATTTTTTACATATTGTACATATTCCACATGTAAGTCCCATATTAGACATGTGATTTGTAAATATTCCTTTTATTTAGTGGGTTTTTTTTTTTTTCATTTTCCTTGCTAGTTTGCTAGTGTCCTTTGAAATGCAAACAGTTTTAATTCTGATAAAATTCACCTTATGTTTTCTTTGGCTGCTTATACTTTTGATGTCTTATATAAGAAACCACTGCCCGATGGTGAGGTCATGAAGATTTTCACCCATGCTCTCTTCTAAGAATTTTATAGTTTTCACTCTTGAATATAGGACATGGATCCATGTTTAGTTTATTTTTATGTATCAGGTGAGGCAGGGGTCCATCTTCAGTTCTTTTGCATGGGGATGTGCAGTTGTCTCAGCACCATTTGTTGAAAAGACTGTTTCTTCTTTTACTCCTGAATTCTCTTCGGCACCCTTGTCAAAAATCAATTGACTACAAGTGTATGAGTTTATTTCTCAACTCTGTTCCATTGATCTACATATATTTATCCTTGTGCCAGAACCACATAGTCTTGATTACTTCAACTTCGTATTACGTTTTGGAAAGGAAGTAAAGGAAACATGAGACCTCTAACTTTGTTCTTTTTAAAGACTGCTTTGGCTGTTTTGTTTACCTTGTATTTCTGTATGAATTGTAGGCTTATAATTTCTGCAAAAAAGATGGTTGGGTCTTCTTATTTTTAACTGTCCCTCATACTCTTTTCTTTCTCATTAATTTTTTGCTTCTATTTCTTTTGCATTTCTTGGCTTTCATGACAACTGGCCTCGACTTTTGCTTCTTATTTTTTTGGCTGTGGAACTGCTCAGTGAACCATGACTACAGAGTTTCCAGGTTTGGGACATTTATTGTCATTTATCACACTTAGAAATGGGTAGGCTTCACTTCCTCCTTCCGTCCTGCCCTTCTCCCCTCCCTTTCTTCCTTCATTCCAGTGGGTTTGATACTTACCAGAATTATCAATGTTAGCAGAGTCTGACTTAAGAATTAATAAGAATCACTGCTTTGTCTGCTTATTACCTATAATTTAAGTGTTTAAATATGAAAAGTCAAAATGTTTCTTGAAGGGTTATTATGGTGATAAACTTGTCCCTTGTGATTTGGTTTCTTATACAAAGCATAGAAAATCTGGGGCTCCTGGGTGGCTCAGTGGCTTAAGCCTCTGCCTTCAGCTCTGTTCATGAGCTCAGGGTCCTGGGATCCCCCGCATCAGGCTCTCTGCTCAGCAGGAGGTCTGCTTCCCCCTCTCTCTCTGCCTGCCTCTCTGCTTACTTGTGATCTCTTTCTCTCTCTCTCTCTGGCAAATAAATAAATAAATAAAATCTTTTAAAAAAATAGAAAATCTGATTTTTATAAGAAAAAAAATTTACTAGAAAGTTAATTTGCCTGTGGCATACTTAGCTATTGAAGCTCTTTCTGAAAGTAGGCCCAGTCTGTAAATATTTCCAGGCAAGAGTAGTTTAGCATTCTGTATTTTGCAGGTTCAGCATCTCAGTGTTAAGATAGTAGATGAGGAAATGGAGTTTATTATAGATTTAAATTTTCTGGCATGGTCTTGATTTGCTTTGAAATCTCAGAAATGTTACCTTTCCTTGGGTCATCCCATTGACTTGCTCTTTCTTTTATAGATATTTCAGTGACTCTGTCCCCAAGCACAAATTCTGACCTGTCCAGTTTTGTTGAATCAGATCTCCTAAAACCTCCTGCCCTAAAACCCAGTTGTTGGCTGCCATGTCTGGTAATGAAGGAAACCAATCCAAAGCCCCCAGATAACTCACCAGTCTGTCCCTTACCACAGGTGAGTTGAAGGAAAGCAGGTTTGAAAGGGCACAGCAGTGACCCACTTGGCGATGAGAGCCTCAGTGCTCAGCTATTTTTGCTTTTAAATTGTGAAGTGATCCCAGAGGTCCTCCTTATGGGCTGCTTTTTGCCAAGTGATGACTTGGCCTTGTTCTGAAAGGTAAACCAGCACTTTGACTCAGAAACCTATCTCGCACAACAGTGGGTATGGATTTGCAGTGAGGTGATCCTGCGGCCAGTCTCCGACGGCCCTCACTCCCCAGTGTGGGGAGCTGGGGGTAGAAGCTGCCTTGGGTCCTGGCCTCACCTGCAGCTTCCATGGTTTGTTTGCTGCTGGCCCAGACAGATTCTTGTCCACCTCATGACTGGGGGTATAACCAGGATAGCTCTGCGGGGAAGGGACTATTCTTGGCATATGGAGAATCTGACTGTGTTCACCTTGGGGATTTATATCTCCACTGATCAGAGAACCAGAAAAAACAAAATCATGTCTTCTTAGGGAAGGGAGGGAAGCCATGTGATGCGATGATCAAAACACGGACGGTGGCTCCGACAGACCTCTCTGTTCGAGTCTTGGCCCTTGCCACTTCCTGAATCTGTGCTCTTCTTTGGCCATCATTTTCCCAAGTCAAAAACAGCAAAGCAGCCTCTGCTTTCTGGGCCTGTTCAGGGGGTTAAATGGCGTGGTGCACCTAAGGAGCTTTGCATGGTGCCTGGCAGGTCAGAGACTGTTGGAATACAAAGGACTGTGGAGGCTCTTTAATCCAGCACTTTATCTGATGCATCAGTCTATCAGGAGGCACTTATGTGCTTTTGTTATGTTGCCAAATGGCAACATACATTTGATTTTTGAAGGGGGGAATCAAATGATGAATTCTGGGGAAAAAAAAAAAAAAGAAGCTTGACTTTTTCGTTAAGAGACCATTTCAGAACCTCCCCACTGCCTGGCTATTTGGTGGCAGGATGATAGAACCCCTCGAGCCTAGAAGCAGGTGCATGGCGAGAGTGGGCCCCACCGAGACAGATTTGCAGAGAGCTGACCCCAAAGAGTGCACATGGCTCTGCTCCTGAGCGGAGCTGTGGAGGGAAGCTCACGTGCTTCAGAGTTGGGAGGCTCCTTTGTGTTTCAGTCCTGCCTCACCCAGCCTCTCTGCAGCGGGAAATCCTGTATTTTACCACAGGTGGGTTTTTTTTTCTTTTTTTAAGATTTTTATTTATTTATTTGACAGACATCACAAGTGGGCAGAGAGGCAGGTAGAGAGAGAGGGGGCAGCAGGCTCCCTACTGAGCAGAGAGCCCAATGCAGGGCTTGATCCCAGAACCCTGAGACCATGACCTGAGCTGAAGGCAGAGGCTTAACCCACTGAGCCACCCTAGGTGCCCCATATTTTACCACAGTTTTGAGGATTCAAGGAGAAAAAGAAATCTGAAAGGAGCAGGCACACAGTCGGTGCTCAGCCTACATACATTTATTCATCGTATTGACTTCCTATTTTGAGAGGTCCGTGTTTCATTTCCCTGCTGCTGCTTAACTAACTCTATAAAACCCAGGAGCTTGAAACAACAACCTGTTACTATCTCTTACAGCTCAGGGGGTTGACTAGATCCAGCTGGGGGGTTCTTTCATTTCATAAGAAGTTGGTAGGATCTGCAGTTATCCAGGCTCTGGACCTGTTTGGAATGTCCCGGAAGGTTCATTCCCATCAGCAGATGCTGGTGTGGGCGATGTGTGGGAGCCTCAGTTCTCCTCCTGTGGCCTCTCCACATGGCCAGGTTGGATTTCTCAGTTTGCATTCTGAGGGAAAATTTCTATGCGTAAGTGTTCCAGGAAGACTGAAGGGAAAGCTCTCAGTTCTCATGGGTTTGCTTTCAAAATCCTCAGAATAATATGTTTGCACCATTCAACTGGTCAAAGCAGTCCCAGTGCCAACTTAAGACTCCAGGGGAGGTAGGGAATTCAGTGGGGGAAGAAGTAGGCAAGTGCCTACAGAGGGGTAGGAATACAAGTCAGAAGCTCTGTGCCTGCTTCACTCCCATGTCGTAGCTAAGTCATGGAGAGAAACTGAGGCCTGGACCCTGAAGAGAGTCCTTTGATTTTGAGAAAGAAAGAATTAAAACTCAAACCTGCAAGTATGTAAATAGATTCAGCGAGAGTACACTTTACATGGAAAAAAGTTTTTCCTCTCTAAATTTTCCATTTCCACAGATAAGGCTGGTAGAAATTTACTGTCAAAATGCTGTCCTGACACTTTCTGCTGCCTATCAGAAGAACATCAGCTTGAAAACTGACCTGCTTCCCCACACACTGGGACCCATGGGGATTAGATGGTTAAACAGAGGACAGCTTAACGTTTGCTTGAAGTGGAGAAGAAAATGAAAAATTTTGTGAAAATTTTGTTTAGACTTCTAAGACTTCATCTTCACTGGCTAGTTATGCAAGGAAGTGGAGATTATGACCTTTTTAAAAGCTATACAAATTAGCATGCATCTAAGACTCACTACTCCATCTCAGCCTTGGGAATGGACAAGATTTTTGACATTTTTTACCCCCTCCAGCTATGTCGAGAGTGAAACAGTACAGGAATAGGTAGGTCTGCAGAGAAGCCCAGGCAGGAGCAATGGCATTTAGCCACGAGACCTCAGGAGGTTGGGAGGGGGAGGGGGGCAGTGGCCTCTCCCAAGGCCAAGTGAAAATAGGAGCATGTGGTTCATGGGTTGGTTTAATCTGCAGGCAACCTGCCTATCCCTAGAGGGGTTTGCAGCCAGTGTTCAAATTTCCAGAAAGATAAAGATAGAATACAGGATGTACTTTCTCTTGTACAATTCCCTTGTCCCACCCCCCTCCCCCACTTTAATTCTACTTGACTTTAGAAACTCTAATGGGAAGTTTAGTCTTCTTTTTGTATTTTTCCTAATCTAAGCCCTCCTTGCATCTTACCCACATATACTCTGTGTCTTATTTCTGGTACTGTCTGTGGACGGCTGAACCCATGAGGAATGTGAGCCAGCCTCTCTCCCTAAACTTTGCCCAGAGAACACCTGAGAGTCATGTGCAAACATCGGCAGACAGTTCTTGGCTGGGCATCCCATCAAATGTACTGTTTATCTTTGGAAAAAGTATTGGTTCTTCTACTTGGCAAACAAAAAGTTTCCAGCTTTAAATGCATAAAGTCAGGAGCTCTGTTGATCTGTTTGCTTATGCCCATATCCATTCCCTTCTCCATTGACTGCTCTGTTTCTTTCTTCTAACTCCCTGGTTGCACCGTCAGGATAGGTTTTTCTTTCCTATTTTTGTCCCTTGCTGCAAACTGACACATTGTTGTCTACTAACATTGGAAACAAAAAGTATTTGTGTGACTATCTTTAAGCCTCATGGATTTTAAATTTAAAGAGCCATAAGTTAATTTTCAAATTCTTTTGTTTCCTTTTCTAACATTTTATTGGGCAATGAAGACATCCTATTAATCTTTAGGTTTGGGCTGGATTGTTGTGGACTGAGTCAGTCTTTCTGCAAAGCATGCATTGTATCTGCCTTTGCTCTCCAGAGGGCCATTTGGTGCCTCACCTCTCTCACCTCCTTTTCCATATCTTCTTTGTGCTGAATAGTTGCTACAAAATGACTTTTTAATCAGTATAGTTTTCCAGGATTTCTGACCAACTCAAGGAGGAAACTCAACTTGTTAGCACAGCATGCGAAGTCACTCTCCACAAGCCCTATGTTTGGACCCAGATCCCTGTTTCGCCAATAAACTCAGCCCAGGGATCTCACCATTCTTGCGTGTAGATGTCATTCTACTTTTATTTTCCCATTTTCCCCTTGTAAGTTCTATAGTTTTACTGTGATGAGAGTTGCAGGACCCAAGGATTTGGGAAAATGAACTGATAGAATGTTCTAAGCTCCTTCCCCCTTCCTGCCTGGAATTCTCTTCTCACATTTCCTAGGGAATTCCTTTGCATCTTCTAGGTCAGCTCTGTGTACCTTCTCTTCTCAAAGAGTCCCCACGCAGGCATCTAGTTGTTCCCTGTTCTGTCTCCCCATAGTGCCAGCTGCTCGCTTCTGCATTTTTATGATTGACTCCCTGTAAGGTGGTGAGTATTTTTAGTTTGATTAAGGTCTGGTTTTCTTTCATTTTTGTGTCCCTAGTGCTCACATATAATAAATGTTCAATAAGTGTTTCTTGAATAAATAAATTAATAAATAATGCCATTCTTTAAATTCATTGAACATGTGGGTATTGACGATCATTTTCATAAGCAAAACTTCATGCCAGAGCTTCATGCAGAAAATTTTTTGCCTTTTATTCTAGTCGTTGCTCCTGGTTAAAAAGAAAAGCTAATCCATATGTAAAGTGACACGTGCCATGAAATTTGGTGTAAGATTTACTAATCTTGGGTGCCTGGGTGGCTCAGTAGGTTAAGGCCTCTGCTTTTGGCTCAGGTCATGATCTCAGAGTCCTGGGATGGTGCCCTGCTTCCCACTCTCTCTGCCTGCCTCTCTGCTACTTGTTATCTCTCTCTGTCAAATAAATAAATAAAATCTTAAAAAAAAAAAAAAAGATTTACTAGCCTTAACTACCTTTAAGTCTTTTATTATTTTGGGGGGGAAAAATAGTCTGGTAACAATCATATATATGATTGGCTGCTGACTATGCTTTGCTGTTTCGGTGTAAGTTTGCATGTTTGTGTCATCATATAGCAATTGAAGTACCCTGATGGCTGAGCTTTTATTAAAAATACTGTCTCGGGACACCTGGGTGGCTCAGTTGGTTGGACGACTGCCTTCGGCTCAGGTCATGATCCTGGAGTCCCGGGATCGAGTCCCGCATCGGACTCCCAGCTCCATGGGGAGTCTGCTTCTCTCTCTGACCTTCTCCTCATTCATGCTCTCTCTCACTGTCTCTCTCTCAAGTAAATAAATAGAATCTTTAAAAAAAAAAAAATACTGTCTTGCTTTACCACAAGATGACAGAGGACCATTTGAATAGTCCCATGTGCATTCTATCCTACTTGCCTTGATGTCTGCCCGTCAGAAGAGGCTCAAAAGATAGGCAGTGACTGGCATTCCCTGTCCTTGCTGGTTGCATTTGTTGGGCAGTTTTCAGATAATAAAACATTAGCTGAAGACTTTATTTATTTATTTATTTATTTTTTAAAGATTTTATTTATTTATTTGACAGAGAGAAATCACAAGTAGTCAGAGAGGCAGGCAGAGAGAGAGAAGCAGGCTCCCTGCTGAGCAGAGAGCCCGATGCGGGACTCGATCCCAGGACCCTGAGATCATGACCTGAGCCGAAGGCAGCGGCTTAACCCACTGAGCTACCCAGGCGCCCCTAGCTGAAGACTTTAAATGTGTTCCCTGCCTCCAAAATTTAAAACATGTAAAGATATTATTTTAGCTTATTTTTACTTCTTCTTCAAAGTTGTGTAGACTTTTCCTATTATAATAGTAGGTGGAACCTGTTCTTTGAAAATAGGGGATAGTTTGTCTAGGAATAGTTTTTTATGTTCCAGACTTCTACTTTAAGTGTAGTTTCAGTTAAAGTTTACTTTAAGAATTTTTTTCTTGAAAGATCTATTCAGGACTATGTTTTCTTAAATTACAGTAGGGACTCTTGTTACTGATTCCTGCTTATTTTCGACAGTGGGAAATATGGCACAATCAGGAACCAACTTCTTATTCATCTTTGTCCCTATTGTTCGGCCTAATGCCTGCTGCATAATACCTATTCAATAAATATTTATTGAGTGAACGAGTAAATAAGGTTGTGTAGAGAACAATTTATTTTCAAAAGGCTGTACTTCATAGAAACATAGGTAAGAACAGGATTCCACTGTGAATGTAAGATGTGCAGAAACAAAACATTTACGTTTTTTTCCTCAAAAGGATGAACAGTTTTAATCAAGACAGAAGAATATACTTAAGCCTATTGATTGATTCTTTATACATTATTAAACTATAAACAAATCCTTAATTTATGAATTTGCCAATTGCTTCCTGCTAGTCTGTCTTTATTTTATTGACTTTTCTAAAGCTTGGGTAGGGGAGGGGTAAAAAGTGGTGCTTCTAAAATCTGAGGATCTGGACTGTGAAAATTATGTGCTATGCCAATTGAAACTAATTGGGAGGATGGGCAGAGCCCATGGATTTTTAAATGAAAAGCAAATAGGTACTCTTGTTTATAGGAGCTTAGAGTCCTAGACGCATGTGTCAGAGAGCTATAAATGCAGAATAAAATCAGAGAATTTCCATTTTGGTTCAGTTTTCATGAAATGTAAAGTTATACCTTTTTAAAAAACACAATGGGAATAGCATGAATGATAAAAATTAAAATAATAAAAATGAAAAATTACAAGTCTTCATTATGTAATGATTTTCTTAGTAGGGCTTTCAAATGTTATGTAAGAATAAACTTTTCGGGGCAAAGAAACTTACTTTTAAAATGCAGGGAGATTATTAAATTATTTAAATTTTATTTAATTAAGTTTTATTTTTAAATTAAATTTTAAATTACATTTTATTTTATTAAAACTATATTATGATTTAAAGTTATTAATTATTTAAATTTTAGTGTGATAAAAGGACACTTTTATCAGTTATGGAATATGTAAGTGTATGTGCTGCCGAAGCGAGCACAAGTTATGGAATATGTAAGTGAAAATCAAATCAAAATAGTATTTGCTCCTAAACTACAAAAGAACCTAATGTATTAAAATTGACTACTTAAAATAGAAATTTTACATTGGCACCCATATTAAAATAGGCTTCAATTATTGGTACAAAGACTATTACTTTACTATTACTTTCATTGTAATACTTTTCTGTAGTACTTATTACTACTTTACCACTTCAGATAGTTTCATTTTTATGTTCTTGATTTTATATCTAAAGTATATTCAGCTATTTCAAGTATAAAAAGGTGATCTATGAAAGGAGTTCTCTAATATGCCTAATGAAGTTTTAATTAATAGGCAAAAGTGAATCTTGTTAATAGTTAATATATGAACATTACACAGATCTGTGGTGCTGACTAGATGGACAGGTCTTGTATAAATTCTTGCCTCCTAATATTAAAACAGCTCCCTTGGCCTTAATTCTCCCTGACACTCTCTTGTAAGTTGTACTGAAACTGAATTCTGTTATGACTGTATTTGGCTCTGTTCCTAAGGAATACCACAATCTTGCCCTGCAACTTACTTCCTTGAGAGGTCCCAGAGGTAGGTAGTCAGAAAATGAAGTAGGGCAAGGCATCTCTTGATTATTAGATGGAACTCTGATACCAGACCCCAGTGGAAAACTCTGGTGAATTAGGCTGGAGCCCTCAACGATCCCCTTCTCTGGGGAAGGGAGCTTTAATGGTCTAGAACTGGAGCAAGTCTAAGTGCCTTCCTACCAATTTCTGCTGCAGCACTGAGATCTGAGTTTCCTCTAGTCCTAACACTAATTCAAAAGAGGACCATGAAGGTGCTGGAGAAGCTCCAGGGAGCTTTGCTTCAAAGCCTAGAATGGATCTGAAGGGAAAGCCCATGTATATACTTAGGAAAGAGACTTTTGGAGGACGCTTGGGGTAACTCTTCTGACATGATGGAATAAGAAAGGGAAATCTTATCCGTGTCCTGGACCTTCAGCTCCCTCTGATAAAATTCCCCAAATGTAGTCTTTGTTCTCTCACTCACGTTCTTCACCTACCTCTTAACAGTTGTCTTTTTCCCTGTCACTTGATAGAAACTGTCTTCTGATGAATCAGCAGGGACTTCAAGCATCAAATAATATGGCCTTTGGTTTTCATTCCCCTTAACAGGAAAGTGGATAGGACTGACAACTCCCCTTTTCTTGAAATACCATTCTCTCATTATGTAGGTTACCTGGGATAAAAAGATGGGACCTTAGCCAGTTCTGGCTGCTGTCACAGAGTACCATGAACCCGGTAGCTTAAACACAAACATTTATTACAGTTCTGGAGGCTGGGAAGCCCATGATCAAGGTGCTAGGAGATATGGCATCTGGTAACAGCCTGCTTCCCAGTTCAAGGATGGCTTTTTGCTTGCCATGTCCTCACATGGCAGAAGGGGTGAGGGAGCTTTTTGAGGTCTCTTTTGTAAGAGTTCTAATTCCATTCGTGTGGGCTCCACCCTTGTGACCTAATCACCCCCCAAAGTCCCCATCCCCAAATACTATCTCAATGAGGATTAGGTTTCAACATATGAATTTAGGGGGGATACAGACATTCAGTCTACAGCAGATGGGTACACCATGGGTAGTACCCTTAAGGAGCTCACTGTTTAAGCTCCATTTGTTTCTAGCCCATTCTTCCCTCCTTAGCTTTATTTCTAGGTATCTAACAATCTACTGAATGAATATCTCTTTCAGCCTCAAATTTAATGTCCTCATCTTCCCTGTGAAACCCATGTTCCTTTGTTTATCATTGGCAGTATTTTCTCCCCAGTCTCTAGATGCAAACATCAGTGTCATTTTTCATTCTTTGTTCCTTATTCATCCATTCATCTAAAGATGAATCCTAGCCTCTATGGATACAGTAAACCATGCAGTCTCAGCTTTGGGGTGGGAGTGGGAGATAGGAGGGTTTTTCCAAGGAGACAGTCATTTAAGAAATGTCTTTTCTGCTATTACAAGTGTTCCAAGGAAAGTGTAAAGGACTATGAGAGGAGCTGCTCTCATCTGAGAAGCCAGGGAACAGGCATTTCTCGTGTGGAGGCTTCAAGAGAGTAAAGAACAGAGCTGAGCCTGAGGATCTAGAAGGAAGCCGGGGTGGAGAGGAGCCGGTGAAGGAGGCAGGAGCTAATCAGGGGCTAAGAGAATAAAGTGAGGAGTTTCAAGCTTTTCCATTAAACCATTAAATGTTTCTCTGTGCAAGAGAATGCCATTATCAGCCTAGCCTTTTTTTAAAAGGATCAAGGATCAAGATGACTATCTTGTGGCAAAGGGAGTGCCTAAGAATGCCTTAGGAGGCCAGATAGGCAACATGGATGGAAAGAAGTAAATTGACTCATCAGAAGTATAATTGGCAGGATTTCATGACTGAGTAGATGAGGAAGAAAGGGAGATTATAAGGATAACCCTCAGATTTCGGGCAAGAGGAACTGAATGAATTGAATAATAATTTTCCCAACATCCCGAGAATCCCAGGTCTTGTAAGTGGTCCTCAGGAATTGTCCCAACCTAGTTCCCTTCTTCACATCTGCACTGCATTATCCATCTTTCTTTCCTGTACCATGGAAGACCGTCCTGGAAATTTCCCCACCTGTTAACTTGTTCCCCTCTGGGCTGGTACCTGGATATTCTTCCTGAAGCGCTCCTCTGGACATAATCCTCTGCTGATGAAATAACTTTAGTGGCTGCCCATTTTCTGCAGATTAAGCATGGGGCAGTGGAGCGCTGAGATCAAACTAAACCTTCTAGCATCCTTTCTCTTCCACCAGGTAGATCTCCTTGCGGCTCCTGATAAGCACCATCCCCTTCCCTGCATCTCTGCCTCTGCCCCTTCAGTCCCAGCTGCCTGAAACCCCTCCACCTCCACGGGGCCACATTCTCCCTTGGCTTCAGAGCCTGCTCCAATATCCCTGCTCTATCTCATCTGCCTGCAAATGCATGGTTGCCTAAAACAAAACCTAGCAGGTTATTTGTGGAAGACTGAAGATGCATTCAGTGGGTACTTTTTCCCAGGAATAACGAATGTTCACGCAATTTACTGTACATCATTATTGAATACAGTGGCTTACTTCCTATAGTATTTTCCCAAGATGATCAAAATGTTTTTTCTTTCAAAGTGATTTTAAATTCTTCTAGATTCATGGGGGAAAATAAATCTGTAGTGATATTCACTTGTTGCCACAGAATTTTCCTTTCTACAAGTTATAACCTCTGGAGGCCAAGAAGGAGCCTTGCCCCCGTCCTTACCATCCTTCATGCAGTACACAGATGTTTCCATGGACAGGATAGTGACCCATGTGCCCAGAGTAAGCTCTGTGGCTGCTTAACACTGGGTTCATATGGTTTCATGGGAAGAGAAGGTGGGGAATTCAGTGTTTACAGGGGGAAAAAAAAGAGCAGTAAAGCCCTCTGTCATTGTTTTAATGGGATGATGACTCAGATTTATTTAAATACAAGCCTCCCACAGTCAGCAAAAATACTTAACAAGTGGACATTCTTTTGCATAGCATCCGTTGGTCATATGGGGTGTCTTTAAAGAATGTCACTCAATAAACAAACAGACAAATAAACAAATGTTGACTCCCTATTAGGATAAGCACTATGCCCTGTGACGTTTTGTTTTTAATTCAGAGGTGGGCTAGTGCCAGGATGCAGAGAATTAGGAGGAGGTGGTGTTGGAACAAAGCCTGAATGATGTGAAGGAACCACTTAGAGCCCTGAGAGGGACATGTTCAAGGCAGAGGAAGCAGAGCCGACTTTCTAGAACCTTACATTGGGACTGGACCCTAGATCCTTGAGCCCTTGAGCCCTGGCTTGACCTCTCCTTTCCTTCCAGCCCACTGTTGCAGCCTCTGTTCTTTTATAGCCTTATTTCTGTGCATGATTTCCTCTGTCTAGAGTGCCCTTCCTCTACTTCCTTGGGTGAAATCATACTTCAGAACACAGCTGAAATGCAGTGTGTAACCCACATACCCACAAGTCTCCTAGCCTCACACCTTCCTATTCCTCGTCCGAAGAGCTGGTCTTGCTCACCTTTTTTTAAAAATTTATTTATTTGTTTATTTATTTGGTCTCTCATCTTAATGCTTCCTCTGCTCCTCCCCCCTCTCCCCTAGACTATAAACCTTTAAAAACACAGATCATGACTTAACCATCTCAGTAACACCAGTTCCCAGAACCATGCCTGGAATGTGGCAGGTGCTAAAGCATTGGGGAATACATGAATGAATCGGGGAGAGAGGGAAGGGGAGAAGAGTGGAGGGGTGGAGTCAGGGAATGCATGTAAAAATCTTTCCTTGAAGGTATTATCTCACTGAAAAAGATGAACTAAAATTAAATGAACATGACTGTAAGATCGGAAAACAGAGGTGTTCTCATGAATTGAGTTAGAGCCCAAGTGTTTGCCATGATCATTGGGATTCCAGTCAAGGCATAACCAAACTAAAGGTTCACGTCTATTTCTAGGGTGGTAACCTTCTGAAAGTAGGAGTGGCTTAGTTTTTTTTCTTTTAAGTCAGTGTGTTTTTGAGACTTCACATGTTTGGTGGGTGGGATTACAAGAATACAAGCCAAAATCTACTTTCTGTATAACCACATCCCTTCTTGAGCAGCTTGGGTTGGGAAATAATACTCGGTGCCCGAAAACAAGAAACATCAACATGTTGCCTTCTTCCCGAGCAGCACTCACAGCCTTTTTCAGCTGAGGTCACGTTTTAAACTTCATAGAGCATTGCTGATGGTTGAGCAGAATGAGGAAGGTGGGTTTAATTCAGCACCTGTGGGCTGTGACTGCCAGCTGATTTCTACATTAGAGGCATTTGGGTATTTTTATGTTCGTTGGATAGAAAGATGAAATAAGCAGGTCTTTTTTTTTTTAATTTAAATTTTTTATTTTTTATAAACATATATTTTTATCCCCAGGGGTACAGGTCTGTGAATCACCAGGTTTACACACTTCACAGCACTCAAAAAGCACATACCTTTATTTATTGGTATGTTCCTTTGTGAAAATCATTACTATATTTGGCCAAAGTCCTCATAACTATATTTAACATTCTGTTAACGTTTGCTCTCATGTTTCTTTAATACTGGTAAACTCCACCTCTCACAAATTCCCATGGGCTATAGTAATGCAATCTGGATTCAGTTCCTCTTACTAATCTGTGATTTAAACTTCAGGAAGATAGTGCTGTAATCCCCAAATAAACACTTAGCATGTGGGAAGATTCAGGATGACAGATCTTTTGGTGACCTAATCCGAAACGCAGGTGATAAAATCATAAGCCAAAAGAGCAGCTGGGGCCCAAGGAGAAGCAAATATGATGAGCAGATTTTTGCACAGCTCTTGATTTAGAGCAAAGAAATGCTGTTCTGGAAGGACTAAAGCAGTGAGGAAGAGGCGGGGGTGGGATGGGGGGGGGGCGGATGGGTAGCAAAAAGAATGAAATGCACTCACCAGGGCTAGAAGTCATGAGAAGATTGGGCTGAACAAGGGTCCCCAAAGAGAGGAACAAATTCTCTGTTCAGTTATTCTGAGAAGCAAAGTTGTAAAGTGACATCAGAAATTCCTGAACTTTTAACATCCCTGAAATACTCGGTAAGAACATTAGTGGAAAGTTTTACATTTGCTAGTTGCTTCTCAGAAGCAGGAGACAATTGGGTAAACACATTGCAGGAATGGGACTTTGAACTGCCTTCTTTAGAAAGTGGGAAAAAAATGAAATGTGTGAGAATGACAAATTTTGACAAGCTCGAGACTTTTTTTTTAATCCATCAATTGAAACCAATGATAAATTGGGGAAAAGAAACCTTTTTTAAAAAAACAAACAAAAAAATCTAGACTCTGAAATACGTATTAAGAGCAATATATTCTAAATCTATCTAAAGATGACACATGTTCTTGTTGAAGAAGTAATTTGACAAGTTGTTTTTAACAACAAAAATACTTAAATGCATCATGGACCTTCATCACTGAGAACTAGTTCTTTGCAGCACCTAACTGGCACATAATTACTGTGCTGCAGAGGTCTGTAGGGAATGTTTCAGAGCCATTCTGTATTGGCTAATGAAAAACTGGAAGGACAGTGGGCTGCAACTTCCCTGAATCAGTAGGGTATGGAGAGATGGGAACCACATTTTGTCTCTACTTTCTGTTTCGATGAGTATGTTGGGGCACGTGTGTTCATATATTGACTGGTTGTTTGCGTGTTTATAGTTGGAAGAGGATGAATTTGAAAGGAGCATCAGTGCATGGTTCACCAACACAGTTGCTCATCCAGAGCATTCTAGGGTAATTCCGTAAACACCAGAAGGAGGGGTGCTGCAGAGCACAGCCTGCCCTGGGGCCCTCTGTGAGCCTACTTCTTCCCTCACCTCTGACTTCTGGCCTTTTTCACCCTGTCACCTGGACAAGATGGACATAAGTGACAGATTCTAAATTCAATTCATGGTAATCGAAACCAGACTTCATGTGGTAGGCAGGTCTTATAGGAGGTCATGTAAAAGCTCAGCCTTTTGGAAGATGAGTGAGCATTCTGTAGGTGCTGCAGAGGGTCGTCTGGCTACATGACAATGGTCCTGAGACCCCAAAGTTGAGATTCACATTAGAGAGTACCCCCTGCCAACCTGAAGTCATGGAATGATATTTTTTCTGGTGACCTTAACATATACCTTAGTGGGGCCCCCATAATTAAGTCAATTTTAGTTATTTTATAACTTTTTAACTACATTATATGGTTTGCTTTATATTCTATTTTTATTTCCTAAGATCAATAATTTGCCTGTGACTGTATCTGGAAGATATTAAGTAAAACCTCTTCCATGGCTATAGCTTTCCTCCTTAATTATAAATAAGTATGTATATAGGTGTCCAAGAGCCTTCATTGGTATTGATCTATTTAAAGCTGTTCTACAGTATTCTGTACCTTATCCTTGGAAGTTCCCTCATTTTTGACCACAGCTTTTTCTTTAAAGAGTTTATTTATTTATTTGAGAGAGAGAAGTGCAAGCTATAGGCAAGAACAGAGGGAGAGGGACAAGCAGATTCCTTGCTCAGCAGGGAGCTTGAAGTAGAGGCTCAACCCCACAACCCTGAGATCAGGACCCTGAGATCACAACCCAAGGCGAAATCAAGAGTGGGACGCTTAACTGACTAGCCACCCAGGTGCCCTTGACCATAGTTTCTACAAATACCTACTTCAGTCTTTAACTTCCTTAAATTTGCCTTCAACTTTAAGCTCTTAATCTCAAGTATTTTTATTGCTATATGCCAAGTGTTAAATTCTCTAACTTCACTTTCATGTTTGAAAAAAGACATGTTGATATCAGGTAGTCTTTTATATATTTTCCCAGGTTTTGTTTGCCCAATGCCTTTTCTTTGCATATATTTTATAAAGAATTCCACCCTACTTTTTTCTTTTTTCCCAAAGAAAATTTTCAACTTCAGCTTTCTCTAAGTAAACATTTGTGTGAACGCATGTAAATTCCCATACTTGGGATTTGTGATGGATAGTCGCAGGGTCTAGGTGTGGATATTTAGCGGTAAATATTAACATTTTTGCAAGTGTCTCCTTTTTTTGGACTACACGTCAGGAAGCTTATCAGCTAAGATCTTCATGCCTGATGCAGAAAGGGGGGCGAAGCTAGGGAGGGCCGTGAAATGGGTAGCAGCATTGCGCGCACAGTACTGACACGTCCGCACTCGCAACTCTATGCATGCTTCAGGGAATACAGCTTTATTTGGGATTTCTCCGTCGGGACAGAAAATGGAAATGTGTTTCTTTCAGAAACTTGGCATTTTGAAATCTCTTAGATCATGGTGAGAGATGTGATTGCCTGAAAAGATATATTTGATAGATCTGGGTGTTTAGTTTTGGTTTTTTAATGTAACAGTATGTGGCATGCTGGCTAAAGTTTATTTTCATTGTGGGCTTAAAACATTTCTTTTATCCTGTTTATGGGTTTACAGTCTGGCTGTGCTTCAAAATGTGGTCCCTGTGCCAGCAATATGGGTGTCATGGGTGCATGTGGGAAAGGCGGTCTCATCATTTCCTCCTTCCACAACAGCATCAAAATCTGTTGTTTTACACGATTCCCTGGTGATTCATGTACACAGTATATTTGAGAACACTGGTCTGCACTCTTCAACAGTGATTATAGGTAGATTTCTTTCTCCCTTTCTTGGGGACTGTAGGAATGGGCCACTCCTTTCTATTAGGGTAGTTAGTAGAATGCGTACCTCTTTCAATTTTATATGTAGGATTCTTTCAGTGCTTCGCTGGACAGTTTGTTCTAAGGAGACCATTGAGCCAATATCTTTAGGGAATAGTGTTTGGGAACTCCTAAATTTCTAACTAGATTGCAATTAAAGTTGTAACTAACAACTCACTGTCAGATGTCTTATTACAGTTTAGATTATCTTCTCCTATGTGTATCATTTTTCATAGACCTGTAAATGAACATATTTGTATTTTTCGGCCTACCCCAAATTTTATGCTTTTACATTTGATTCCCTTATACATGTTTTTTTATAATAAAGACCTAGGCCATAAATGTGCTTGTATTTACCATGGAAGGTACTTGTTCTATTGGGGAAGTCAAGAATTTAAATCTAAATTTTATTGGAGTTTTGTTGGGATACTGGCTGAGCCTTAGCAGAGGTGTAGAAAATGCCTACAGATGAGGCTTTGTGAAATTGATGACATTTCACTATTCATTTCCTCTTCTAAAAATTTTTATTTTTTTGAGTAGGTAATAATATATTTATAAGATTGAGAGTTTAAAAGTTATAAGAATATACCCTTGTCTTATTACCACCTGATTATTCTCTCTAGACTCAGTCTATGATACTAACTTCTGTATGCTTTAGATAAATTCTTTAATGCATAAGCAGTTCTCTGGAATGCATGTCTTTTTACAGTTGATGATAGCAGACTTTACTTTTCTGTGTCTTTTTTTTGTTGTTGTTTTTTCACTTACTGTATTTTGGAGAGAGAAAAGGGAATTTAAATACTAAATCATTTTAAGTAGCTGATGATCTTCCAAAGTGTGTCTAGAACCTATTTATACCTTACCATCATTATGTTGTCTCCCAGCTGAAACTTCATCTCACACCTGCACCTCTGCAGTTACCACCCAATCTGTTTCTCTGCTTCTACCCTCCCTTGCATCCAGGCTCTGCTCTCCACACAGCTGGCATGATTCACTACAAACTCAAGTCCCACCAGGAGACTACCCAGGATCAGCCCAGGTTTAGCAAGAAGAAATGTTAGCGGTCAACCCAATTTTGTTATTAACTTGGAATCTGACTAAGAACTTACTGGACTGTCCTTGAAATTACCTAGATTAAATAACCTCCTATAAAAAAAGGACGGATTATACATGTCTTTATTGAAAATACCATTGCAAAACAGCACACGCAGATTTGACCTCTTTCTCAAGGGTGGGTGTGCTCTCTTTCTCTGCGTGTAGCTGGAAAGCATGGAGCAAAGAAGACATAGAAACACGCAGAACACCTGCAGGAAAACTGAGACCTTGGCAAGAGCCAAGCTCATGAATAAAGGAATTTTATCTTCAAAGTCCTCCTTGTGTATAGGGTGTTGTGATTTTCACGGACAGGATTGTAGGTATTCTGGGAGTCAGGGCACCTCTATACTCCTAGATCAGAGACCAGGGTGGGGGGAGGCATGCAGGAGGAGAACGAATTCCCATCACCCTCCCTTTCTCCCTACATTGCTCACAATCAGAGAGCTGGCTGACCTTTCATTTAACTGTGTGCCTGGATAAAACCTCTTTTTTTAGGCCACATAAGTGTTATTTCATTATTGAAAAGTGTGTTCATGAGTTGTGTGTGGGAAGTCGAAATCACAAGGAAACCAGTTTTCTGCCCCCAACTGTGTATGTGTTGGTGAAATACACGATTATAACTAACTGTAATGAGTCCTTTTAAAAAAAAATAATTTGACATAAGAAAAAGTAAAAGGAGTCACTATTCAACCAATTTAAAGAAACTTTTCTAACAGATGCAAAAGCTCCAATTAAATTGCTCAAAAAATAAAAATATTTAATAACTGCCAAGTGTATGGCAGCTGCTGCCCCGTCAGCATTCTGAACAGGAAAAATTGGGTTCCAACCAAACACTGCTTACACTGGTCTTCATTATAAGAATCATTTATTTCCACTATTATGCAAATTAGTGTTTCTTGCCAGAATTTGTAAGGAGCACAATAATGGGTCAAAATGCTGAAAGAAGCAGTCTGTGCTTTGTTTCTGGACAAGTTGCAGGGTTGATGAATGAGTGAACATCTTTGAATCAGCTGCCAAATTAGCAATTCTCAGCCCTATTGAAAATTAGAACCACCTGATTCTAAGAATCCTAATGCCCACACCACACCCCCTACCCAGTAAATCAGGATCTCTGCAATGGATTTGCAGGTTCAGTTTGGTTTAGGAGCTCCTAGGTGATTACAACCTGTAGCCAAGGCTGTGAGTCATCCTTTCAATGACTAGACCTGGGAGCTGTATTTCATCCAACCAGGCTCCAGGTGTGGGCTTGGTTAGTGCTGTGCAGGGTGTGGATTGCCAAGCACACTGGGGCCGATGGGATTGAAGGGATCTGTTTTCTGCTCCCAGAGTGGAGCTGCCAAGTTCCAGACGTGGTGGCATGAACCAGCTCCTTCTTCCAGCACAATCTCAGGATGTCCAGGAGAGCACGATGGCTTCTGCCCAAAGACCCTCTTTATAAACTCTGACATCATGAACACAGCCTTTTTGGAGGGAGGGACATCCAGGATTCTTTTTTTTTTTCTTTAATTGACTTTAGTTTTTAGAGTAGTTCTAGGTTCACAGCAAAATAGAGAAGGTACAGAGGTGTCCCATATGCCCCCTGCTTCCACGCAAGCACAGCCTCCCCTATAATCAGAATCCCCTACCAGAGTGGCACGTTTGTTCAATTGATGAACCTACATTGACCCATCATCACTCAAAATCTGTAGTCAATCCATAGTTAACATTAGAGCTCAGATATTGTACATTCTGAGTTTTGAGAAAAGTACAATGACACATATCCGCAATTACATTATTGTGCAAAGTATTTCCAGTGCCCCCCAAATCCTCTGTGCTCTGCCTGTTCCTCCCTCTCCTCCCAAACTCCTGACAACCCCTGACCTGTTAACTGTCTCCGTAATTTTGTCATATAGCTGGAATCATACAGTATGCATTTTTTTTTTCCCAAACTGGCTTCTTTCACTAGTAATATGCATTTAAGGTCCCTGCATGTCTTCTTATGGCCTGCCAGCTCATTTCTTTTTAGTGCCAAATAGTATTCAGTTGTCTGGATGTACCACAGTTTATTTATGCATTTACCTGCTGAAAACATCTTGGTTGGTTCCAAGATTTTGACAATTATTAATAAAGTTGCTGCAGACATTTGTGTACAGGTTGTTGTGTAGACACAAGTTTCAGGTTCTCTGGTTAAATACCAGGGAGCATGATTGCTGGATCATAGGGTAAGAGTATCTTTAGTTTCCTATGAAACTGCCAAAATTCTTCCAAAGTGGCTGTACTTCCAAACTGTGGAAGTTTGCATTTCTGCAGCAGTGAATGAGAGTTACTGTTGCCCTGCATCCTCATCAGCATTTGGTGTTGTCTGTGTTTTGAATTTTAGCCATTCTAATGGGTAGGTAGTGATATCTCACTGCTGTAGTGTGCAATTCCCTAATGACATATGGTTTTAAGCATATTTTCATATGCTTACTTGCCATCTGTTCATCTTTTTTGGTGAGGTGCCTATTCGGATTTTTTGCCCATTTTTTAGACTGGCTGTGTATTTCCTCATTTTTGAGCTTGCAGTCTTTGTATATTTGGGGAAACCGTCCTTCATCAGGTATGCCTTTTACAAATATTTTCTTTGGGTCTGTGG
This sequence comes from Mustela nigripes, assembly GCF_022355385.1. Classification (NCBI taxonomy): domain Eukaryota; kingdom Metazoa; phylum Chordata; class Mammalia; order Carnivora; family Mustelidae; genus Mustela; species Mustela nigripes. The sequence goes on along the minus strand of NC_081561.1, from coordinate 85,336,217 downwards.
CTTATCTTCTCATTCTCTTAGCAGTGTCTTTCACAGAGCAGAAGTTTTTAATTTTAATGAAGTCCAGCTTATCAATTATTTCTTTCATGTTATATCTAAAAAGTCATTGCTGTATCCAAGGTCATCCAGATTTTCCCCTGTGTTACCTTTTAGTAGTTTTATAATGTTGCATTTTACATTTAGGTCTGTGATCCATTTTGAGTTAGTTTTTGTGAAGGACATAAGGTCTATATCTAGATGCATTCTTTTTTTTTTTTTTTTTTTTGCATGTGAACATGCAGTTTGTTCTAGCACTGTTTGGTGAAAAGGCTATCTTTGCATTGTATTGCCTTTGCTCCTTTGTCATAGATCCATGACTGTATTCATGTGGGTCTGTTTCTGGGTCCTCCATCCATTCCATCAGTTTATTTGTCTGTTCTTTCACCAATATCACATTGTCTTGGTTGCTGTTCCTTTATGGTAGGTCTTAAAATCGGGTATTGTCAGACCTCCAACTTTGCTTTTCTTTAATATTGTTTGGATATCCTTGGTCTTTTTGCCTCTCATACAAACTTTGGAATCAGTTTTTCTCCATGAAATAACTTTCCAGGATCTTAATTGGGATTCCATTAAGTCTATAGGTCAAGTTAGAAAGAACTGATACCGTGACAATAGTGAGTCTTCCTATTCATGAACATGGACTATCTCTCTATTTACTTCTTTGACTTTCATCAGTTTTATACTTTTCCTCATATAGATCTTATATACATTTTGTTATATTTATACCTAAGTGTTTCATTTTGGGGATCCTAATGTAGGTGGTAATAATGTGTTTTTAGTTATACATCCCACTTGTTCACTGCTGGTGTATAGGAAAGCAATTGATGTTTGTATGTTAACCCTGAATCCTATAACCTTTCTGTCACCCCTTATAAGTTCTAAGGATTGTTTTGTTGATTCTTTCAAGTTTTCTGTGTAGACAATCATGTCATCTGTGAACAAAGACAATTTTATTTCTTCCTTCCCAATCAGTATACCTCTTATTTCCTTTTCTTATTCTGTTAGTTAGGACTTCTAGTATCATTTTGAAAAGAGTGATGAAGATGCCCTGTTTCTGATCTTAGCAGGAAATATTTTTGTTTGTCACCACTAAGTATGATGCTAGCTATAGGTGGAGGGATTTTGTGAATGTTTGAGCACTGATTTTTAGTATCTTGATTCAACAGCAAATTGTGAACATTGTATTTGAGCTTCACTGCATGCAAAGTTAGAAATTAGAAGTGGATATGATAGGAACATTATATATAAATTGCTGTTTTGCCTGCATATCATATAAGTGTGTGCATGCATGTAGGTTTGTGTATATATGATAATTGTATAGGGAAAAGCTTTGAAGTAAATAAACCAGGTGTGAAATATTAATAAAAGATTATTTAAATTTGTATAACAATTTACTGCACTGAGACTGAGGGGTAGATACACTGTTTTAAGAATTGACAACACTGAAATTTTTATCACTTACCTAGGTGTAGTCTTATAGTCTATAAGTTGAGTAAAGACGGTGATGTTGCTGGATTTCTGTTGATTGTCCATTTGGCTTTAACCAAGACAGCCTTATTTATAGAAAGGCAAGTGTACATTTTATAATGAGTTGTGATGAAAAATCATGGGATGGGAATTCAACATGATAAAGTAAATAGTTCTAGGAATTGAAAAAAAAACACCATTTTATTATTTATGGTAGAGAATAAATACAGAGCAAGAGAGGGAACACAAGCACAGGGAGCTGAAGAGGAAGAAGCAGTTTCCCTGCTGAGCAGGCAGCCCAACATGGGGCTCAATCCCAGGGTGCTGGGATCATGACCTGAGCCGAAGGCAGATGCCCAACAATTGAGCCACTCAGGCAACCCAAAAACCACATTTTAATTTAACTCTTCCCTTCTTTCCTTTTTTTTTTTTTTCCTTCTTTAAAGATTTCATTTATTTGAGAGGGAGAGAATGAGCAGTGGGGAGGGTAAAGGCAGAGAGAGAGAGAGAAGCAGACTCCATGCTGAGCAGGGAGCCCAATGTGGGGCTCAGGCCCAGGACCTGGAGATAATGACCTGAGCCAAAGGCAGACATTTAACCAACTGAGCCACCCAGACACCCCAATTTAATTCTTATTTCTAAGAAAAGTGCAAAGTGTGGCTCTTTTTCAGAGTGCTAAGAACTAAATAAATGGCAAAAAGTTGTTGCATTCTTCTGCAGCACTCAGGCTCCTTCTCACAAGTCTGGGAGGTTTAAGAAAACCCATATTCTAAAACGAAGCTAACATAAAAATGAATTCAGAAACTGTAGTAAAAATGGCATCTGGGTTCATAGTGGTGAGAGTATGGATGATGGAATTTCAGGTAATTTTTCTATTCTATTGTTTGTTGGGGGGGTCTCAATCTTGCTCTTTTTTTTTTTTTAAGATTTTATTTATTTATTAGAGAGTGAGTATGTGTGTGTGTGTGTGTGTGTGTGTGTGAGAGAGAGAGAGAGAGAGAGAGAAGGAGTTGGTGGAGAGGGAGAAGCAAACTTCCTGTTATGCTGGGAGACCCAGGACTCTGGATCATGACCTGAGCCGAAGACAAATGCTTAACCCACTGAGCCAGAGACACTCCTCAATCTCCTAAAACAAAAAACAAAAAAACAAAAAACACATGGGAGAAGCAGTGGCTGGGGAGAATAATCTTTAGATTTGGCTGCCTGGTTTCAACCAGTTCCCAAAGAGTATTTGGGACTTTTAGTCTAAGACCCAGGAGTCACATGGTCTCCTGCAAAACCAGCTCTGGCTAGTTGATGTCTGAAAGAAACTTGACCCTGGCATGGGTATTTTCAGTCAGAAATGGTGAGTAAACAGCAGAAACACAGAGGACAAACATAAGCCCTTGGAGGAAGATGTAGATTCCAAAAAAGGGAAACCAGGATTGAAGGTAAAGGAGGGGCCAGGTAAAAAGAGGGAAATGCTTACACGCACACACATGTGCACACAGAAAATGACTGTGGGAAATGGTGAAAACTCCCAGCAAAAATGAAATGCATTTTACTGGGAGGAGCAAGGGGTTAGAGTCTACCCCATGCCATTTGTAAAATGTCCCTCATCGCCTTGGCCTGGGATACTTGGAAAAAGGAGCTCTGTATCTATCAGAAAGCAATCTGGGGAATGCCGAGGGCTGAGGTCTTCATCTGGTGAGAGTCCCAGGGCCGAGCAGCGGAGGGGGATTCTTACTGAGATTTTTGGCAGCTGCAGTCCCCTTGCTGCCACTGCCCCATGGAAGGTGACAGAAGACTGCCCTTCCTGTTGCTCACGATGACAGGGTGAAGGGGTCTCTATCAGAAATGACAGTGGGACGGACGGTAGGCAGACTCTAGGACTGTTGGACGCCATCCAGGGCATATGTTGAGCTGGCTATTCTAGCACCTTCCGAGAGAGGGGCTTGTAGGTAACTCTGATCTGTCCCTTGTAGACTCCAAAAGAGTAACTCTAGATATGGGTTGTTTCTGTGTGGCCTAAGCCTTCTCTCAAAGATGCTCTTCAGCTAGAGATTTTGTCAAAGCAGCAGGAGGGTCTGTTGAGAAGAGTGAATTGTATGGATTGTATGAATTGTATGGATTTCATTGTCTCCTGGTTACTAAACCAGAAAAGAACAGAAACCTACCTCTAAATTATTGACAGTTCTTTGTGGTGGGAATAAGGTGTGAGGGTAACTTCTAGTCCACAGTCCACTCTGTAATGATGGCTAATATTTATTAAGTGCTCGTTGTTCAATCCTTTATGTGACAGTGTCTATTATTATTGTCATTTGACAGAAATGGGCTTGGAGTGGGGGGTTTCAGGCCCTGGGCTCCCAGGAATGCTTGCTGCACAGCTGAAATGCAGACCTGGGCAGCCTACTTCAGGCAGCCACACCGAAATATAACCAGCCGAGGAATACCCAGCTATTTGTAGTGCTGGTCAGTACTGACTACGGATGGGCCACATTTATCTCGATCTCCCTTTATCTGTGTGCCTCCCTCAGAGCCCATCACTTTGCCAGGGAGGCCCCACCAACAATCCGTTCTCACTGTCCCTGTCCAGATGCCCTGGATTTTGTCATCTCTCCTGGAGGTTTGATTTTCCTTTTTGTCTCTCCTGCTTCAGCAACATGAATTAAAAGCTGTCTTCTTACTCTCAAATGCCTCCTCAGCAGGGTCTTCTGTTCAGCTATTAAGCACCTCCTGGCTTCTGGTGAACAGACCGACATATCCTTAGCTGTGGGCTTGGGAGAGGAGCTAGGGAAGGGATGTGTAAAACTCCCCTGGGACCCAGGATTAGGGGAGATAGTAACGGGGCAGCCCGGTGGTACCGGAGGGAAGGGGGTGTGTTTAGTAATACAATTTAGAATGTGTGAAAGCACAAGCAAAATGAAATATCTCCCTTCCTAGTAAGAAAAATGTTTTTTACTGAAAAGCATTCCAAAGAAATGATTGTGCAATTTGTTTCACTACTTGTAGGCTTCCTGCAGGAAGCCTGGATAGACAGAGTGATAAGCCTTTCCTCACTCGCAGGGAGACTATACACATGTCCAATCTTAGGTGGTGGAACAGTTTTTCTGGTGGAGAGAAACTCCTCTATTATGCAGTGTCGGGCAGCCAGAAATGCCCTTCCTTCCCTGTCTGTGACCAGTAAGATAGCCTTTCTGAAGGCTTCCTTTGAAACTGTTGTTGCTGCAGGGCCTTCTCGGAGACCCCCATTGGAATTAATAACTCCTGGTTCTGTGCCCCTGTCAAAGATGTACATATATTTCATTTGACCTTGGACTTCTGCAGCTCACAGGCACTTAGAGATTATAAGCTCATCATGGGGTTGGTGATTATTTCTTTGACCCATTCACAGTACCCTGTGTGGAATAGATAATAAATGCTTGCTAAACAAATGTGAGAGCCAAGGAAGCATTTCCAGAATGCCTGATGGCTGGGATTGAAGCAAGGTTAAGAAACCCAAGCCTCCAGTGTGGTGTGATGAGAAGCTGTTGAAAGGCTCTAAGGAGGCCATAACTTCGTGGGGAGTTTGGGGGGGAGGGGCTCCGCCACATCCATTCCTCTCTGGTCTGTTGCTGTGTCTGTGGACCAGAATTGTCCCATTTTTGCCATTGGAGGGCTGCCGAGGGGGGTCTATTCTTCCCCATCTTCATCTCCATGTGACTGTCCTTTGAGGTGTACTGCCAGCTCCTGTTTTAAGTGATGTTTTTTATAATCACATGAATCTGTCACACTTAAACAAACCTTAACTTCCCTTAAAAAAAAGGGATCCAGACTATTCCATTATAGTCAGTTAAGGTCAGCCACCCAAGTCAGCAATTAAAAGCTCCTTTAACAATGAATTGTTCTAACTCCAGTAGGTCATCCTCAAGAAGGAAGCTTTAAAAACCCCCAAAATGAATTGTTGAACTCCAAGGCCATGTCAACATGTAAGCCGTGTAGGGAAATCATTCCCGGCAGAGAATGATTTACACATCTGGTGTGCAAACAGCATCACAGATCCCCTTCAAAGAAGTTGTAGGAATCTGAACACATTTTGACTAGATGCTGATTGTTTAAGTGTTGAACATAACTTTGAGGGAGTACAAAGGTCGGGAAAGCAGAACATTCTGACTCAGATGCCTGGGCCTGCTGACCCTGAGAACCCAGGAGCACAGCGCAGCTCCCGGGCACTCACCCAAGCTTCTTAGATCCTGTTGGGTTTTTCAGTATTGGGGCTGACAGCCATCAACGCAAGAAAAAAAAAAACCTTTCCAAACTGGCCTGCTCACTAGGGTGAGTAACTATTTTGGCCTATCAAGTAGTGTGCAAGCCGGGTTTCTTTCATTTTACTACCTATATTATTCCTGCAGCAGGAACAAGTTCAGTGTTTATTGCTTGCAAGTAAATTGCCTATTAACATGAGGAGTAACACTCTTTGATAAAGAATGAATGTTTTGTGGGGCACCGTATGAAGAATTCACTTGTTAATTTTTATTTATTTTTTAAAAAGATTTTATTTATTTATTTGAGAGATAGAAAATGAGAGATCTTGAACAGGGGGCAGGCAGAAGCAGATGGGCTCAGTCCCAGGACTCTGGGATCATGACCTGAGCCAAAGGCAGACGCTTAACCTACCAAACCACCCAGGCACCTGATGGTTCATTTTTAACTTTCTAAACCATAAGGGTTCCTGCCACAGTCTCTTATCACACACTTCAAGTAATTTCTTTCATATCATCAAAAATCTTGTCAGTTGTCAAATATTCTCATGAATGTTGTGGGTTTTTTTAAGTTTGTTTTAGTCAGAACCCAAATAAGGTATATACGTGGTCACTGACAGTGTTCCTAAAGTCTTTACTATCTCTTTTCTCCTTCTTTTTTGCTCTCCCATTCCCGGCGGTTTTGTGAGGAAATCTGATTATCTTTCCTGTAGACTTCTTCGTAATTCGAATTGTGTTGATTGTATCCCTGTGCCACACTATTTTAGTAACTCCTATTGTTTATGTAGATATAACACATACACTGTAACTCTTTCCCTAGAATGCAAAAAATCTCCGAACAACCTCAGACATGAATAAAATTGCCACGGTTTATGGCCATTTTTGCCAGAGAACATGGTCAGATCATGTTTCTAGTGTTCCCTGGCTACTCTCTGCTGTCTCTTTGTGGAAAAGTTGTAAATGTATAAAACAATTAGGAATAATAGGTCACTCAGGAAGCACATCTGTGAAACACAGTCAGATTCTCTTCAAAAATTACCACAAATCAACTCTTGCAACCATATACAACCTGACACAACTTAACACAAGTGCCAATTAAAAGAGGCAGGTTATTGGGTCCAGTTGGCAAGGGGGACTCTTGTGCAAGATTCTGGTACAAAGGGCTATGCTGTGTGCTTGGGAATTTCACTGAGGCAAGAATGAAAACTGCTTTGCTGATTGAGAGATGCTTCTCCCCTGAAATGGCATTTATCCTTAACCACAGTAAAAGCTATATTAAAGTCTAAAAGAGCCTGTCCCAAATTTCAGGAATAGCTTTCTCAGCATCTGAGAAAATAGATTGATTAGTTAAGAACTGAAATTTGTTACATAAAATGAGCTTATACAGATCTAAATTTATGATTATAGACTCTTCAACCCAGTATACCTTTAGGAAATGTAATAATTTCAGAGACAAAAATAGTTTTTAGTGGGGATAAAGAAATTTTTACCATCAAAGCCACTTCGTATCCTATTTTGGCATATAATGGGCAGCGTGGTCCTGTCACATAATAACCTGAGAGTTAAGTTTGACTTACCCTTTTTCTTATATTCCCTACTCTTTACAGATCAGTGACCAGGTCTAGTGTTATTGACCTTACGTTAAAAAAATAAATTCTTAAGGTAGAATCTGGGCCCTATTTTAACTTGGAAAGGGAATAACACTCTTTGATTTAGGGCCTGCTTCTATCTATTTAATAAGCAAAATGATGTTGAAGACTGGGTTGCCCACAGCCGAGGAAGGATCCCTTTATGAAACACTTGCTGTGCACCTAAGACCTAAATTGTGATTTATCTGCTTTCCTTGTGTGTTGATAGGAAGGATTCACTCGAAGACTGCATCTAATTAGAGCATTTTTACAGGGCTCTCTTAAAAATACTTCGTAAAACACCATCAAAGTGCTGAGTGCTGGGTATTCTTTAAGAATAGGACAGAAGGATCCTTTATTACCCCAGTCTTCCTTGTGGCCAAGAATATTCATTGGTGATACCGAAATTTTAATATCTGGTTAAGACCCATCTATGGCCAGTAAGAAGAAGAAAACCGAAATCTATTCTGTCTTCTCTCTTTTCGTCACATGCTCCTTTATTTTCATCTTAGGCCTAAAGAAGTAAGGGGGGGAAATAGAGTTTTGGTTCTTTTAGGGCTTGGCTCACATCTTGCTTCTGTTGGCTGTAGTAGTTAGCGTTGATACTATAGCAAGCAATAGACATGTTGACATTAATTCCTTTAAAAAAAAAAGGAATGGTTCATTAGTTGCATATAACACCCAGTGCTCATCACATCACTACATCAAAACTGATGATGCTTAGCGAAATAAGTCAAGCAGAGAAAGACAACTATCATATGATCTCCCTGATATGAGGAAGTGGTGATGCAACATGGAGGCTTAAGTGGGTAGAAGAAGAATAAATGAAACAAGATGGGATTGGGAGGGAGACAAACCATAAGTGACTCTTAATCTCACAAAACAAACTGAGGGTTGCCGGGGGGAGGGGGTTTGGGAGAAGGGGGTGGGATTATGGACATTGGGGAGGGTATGTGATTTGGTGAGTGCTGTGAAGTGTGTAAACCTGGTGATTCACAGACCTGTACCCCTGGGGATAAAAATATATGTTTATAAAAATTAAAAAAAAAAAACTGATGATGTTGGCTAATTGAACATAATAAAGAAAAGAAAAGAAAAAAAAAAGAAAAGAGAAAAGAAAAGGGACCACAACCTCCCAGAGGAGAGATGGTGCTACCTTCAGGTGTGTTTCTGGTGATGTCCACAGGACACAGGATGCGGGCTCATCCCTGCTATTTCCTGGGCTGGGCTTTGCTTTCTGTTGGCAACCTGTACCCCAGCTCTATTGCATGGAGTCACTACCTAAATGAAAGAATCTCATCATTCTTCCTTTTACTTCATTATTTCTTTGCCTTTGCCTTTCATTAGCTCCCTTCTTCTTGCCCTTCAAGGATCCCTTCTTTTTTCCAAGACTGAATTTTCTCCCCAACTTAAATCTTTCTATCTTATCTGAGAATATAGAGATTGTTTCTATTAATCACCTACCCACCCCCCCTTTAAAATCTTCTCTTTCTACTAATGTTCAGATCCTCCACCTGGCAATTAAAGTATTAAAGTATTGTCTGACCTCTTGGTTTCCATATTGAATGTAAAAATATCTACTGTGGATCTTAGTAAATGTTAATCTTCTTCCATTCTCTTCCTCTTTTGGAGACTTGTCTATGCTACTTAATCTCCATTCCCTCACCTCAAATTCAACCCTTTTAGTTCTGCTGTACTCACCTTCTAAACCCTCGTGGTAGGCTGAGAAATGCTTACCCCTAGGCTCCAGTGTCTATGCCAAAACCCTGAGATGGGGGAATGCAACCGTATTTGGAAAAAGAGTCTTTGCAGACATGATTAAATTAAGAGTCTTGATAATTGGGTGATCTTGAATTACTGGAGTAGGTCCTCTCTGCCATCAGAAGGGTCTTTCTAAGAGAGAGGTAGGGGCAGTTGTAGACCACATGTATACACACAAGCCAAGGAATGCCCCAAGAGGTAGCACAGCCCTGGCCCTGCTGACCCTTTGATTTGGAGATGCCATGGAGCCTCTGAAAGTCTGACAGAGGAACTTTGTGTTGTTTCAGGGACCAGGTTTATGGGACTTTGTTATAGTGTCTACAGGAAACTAAATACAGCCCTCTTTTAACACTCTTGGCAAAATTATTAACCAGAGATACATTGATTTTCACAAAGTGAGCATGCCTGAATCGCCAGCACCCAGATCAAGAGGCAGAACCTTACCAGCTCTCCATAAGAACTCCCCAAGTCCCCTTTCAGCCATTGTGCTCCACCAAAGTGTCTGCTATTTTGACTTTTAATACCAAATTTTTGAACCCCATGTAAACAGAATCATAAGGTATCTACTCTTTTTTATTCGGGCTCTTTTAACAGTCTGTGAGATTCATTCATGTTGCCACAGGTAGTCAGATTTTTAATTCTCACTGCTGTATGGCATCCATTATCTCTGTATAGCATACTTTATTTCTTCTACTATTGAAGGTTTGCAAACAGTACTGTTATGAACATTTATTACATGTATTTTGATGAACTGTGTTTCTGTTGGGTATATGATGAGGAAGGGATTTCCTGAATCATAGATGTCTTTTCATTTGTCTCTATATTGTCTGCGTTGTCAATCTCATCTACACATGCTACTTCAACTGTTACGTCATCATGACTCTTAACTCTGATTCTGATCTCTGCTGAGATTCAAAATAACAGCTGTCAGTTAGATACACATGCATACACACACAGGTTTAATGTGTCTCAATCCAATCTCAAGTTCCTACCAAAAAAGATTTTTTTTCTTGTGTCACTTGGGTTAATGGCAAGCCATAAATGTTAACCATTCAAGTTTGAAATCACCTTTAATTTTTTCTTTATCCTGCATCCACCAAATCCCTAAAGCCTCTTGAACTCCTTGCCATGTATTCTCTGTATTAGTTTAGGGGCACCCTCTCCTTTAAAGGACTCCTCACTGATCTCCCAGCTTCCAGTCTGTTTAATCTGTCAGTCCGTCCACAAAATCTAGATTTATCTTCCATAAATTTGATCCTGCCATACCCCTTCTCAAAACTCATAGATATGGATGGATCACTACTGATTATAGAATCAAGTCAAAATTCTTTATGTGGGCTTTGTGTGTTTTCATAATTGGACTTCAAACTCATTTCTTTTTTTTTTTTTTAAAGATTTTATTTATTGATTTGACAGAGAGATCACAAGTAGGCAGAGGCAGGTAGAGATGGGGGGGGAAGCAGGCTCCCTGCTGAGCAGAAAGCCTGATGGGGGCTTGATCCCAGGACCCTGGGATCATGACCTGAGCCGAAGGCAGAGGCTTTAACCCACTAAGCCACCCAGGCGCCCCTTCAAACTCATTTCTATGAGTAATTATTCATATAAGGCTTCACTGGGAATATTATATTTTAAAACTGTCTTCAATAACATTTTTATGTTAAATTGTTCAAAGGGCTTCCTATTAACATTTCTTTCTTCATTTATTTGAAAGAGAATGTGTGTGTGAGCGTGAGCAGAGAGAAGGGCCGAGAGATAAGGAGATTTCCCGCTAGCGGGGAGCTTGACATGGGGTTTGATCCCAGGACTCTGGGATCATGACCTGAGCTAAACCCAGATGCTTTATTGTCTGAGACACCCAGGTGCCTCCCCCAATTAATATTTCTTATAATAGCTCCTTATAATAGCCATATATTGAGAGTTTGCTGTGCCTAGTGCACATGTAATCCTAACAACAGCTTTGTACAGTGAATACCTGTTCTTAGTCTCCATTCACAGCTGAGGAAACCATAGTTCAGTGAACTTAAGATCTTGTCCAAGGTCATCCATTCAGAACCTTAATTAGGATTCGAGCACTGGAAATCATGAAACAGCTTGTCTGCCATTTGCATGTTCATCACTCCTCTCAAGGCCCCTGGAGATGTTCTCTTTCTAGCTTTTCACCTCTGTGGTGTGCTTTCCTGAGGCTGCATCTCTTCCTGGCAGAGAGCTCTGGTTCTGGGTCCTGCCACTCTGGGATGGGTGCCTTCTATGGATATGTGCTAATTTGCCCCTCACGTTCTCTAAAGCTGGAGCATCAAGAACTGGATTCTTGTGGCTATTGTCTGGGCAAGGGGACTTCCATTCTTATAATACCAATCTTGTTTGGTTTTGCTCCTTCCTTCTCTCCTTCCCCCTCTTCCCCATTTTTCTTTCCCTTTGTCTCTTTCTTCTTTCTTTCTCTGGGCTTCTCCTTCTTCTTCCCCTCTTCCTTTTATAGGAGCCACGGCTCTCAACATTTTTAAAAGCCAACTTCTGGAGGTTGATCACCTCTGATCACCTACCTCCCAGTCCTCACTTTCTAGATTAAAAAAAAAAAAAAAAAAAAAAAAAAACACCTCTGTGTAATAGAGCATTACAAGCAAATTAAACAAGCAAATTAGGCTGGGGTGGGGACATTATGTATACATTTGTTTTAGCAATATAAGAATGAATCATGTTTGAATCATTATGCATACATGTATTTATGGACCAAAATATTTATTGTTGACACAAATATGTATCATTATACATGATAGGGTTAACTAAATAATGTACAGGGAAATAAAATACTGATGAAGCTACAGGAGTAGTAATTCACAGCAGGAATTGCTAAACCATGATTAATTTGAGACAGCAGAGATGGTAGATAATTCTCCTGTCCTTCATGAAAATCACAACACTTTTACCTCTGTAATAGGAGGTTTGCAATTTCCCAACATTGTATATCTGCCAAATTTTAGTAAACCGACACTGAGTCTCTAGGGAACTCTACCAGGGCACTAGGTCATGAATAACTTTTTAGTAATTTGCATACAGTAGATTCATTGTAATTAGCCCTTATTTATTCATAATATAGAAGAATCAATGGAGGGGCACCTGGGTTGCTCAGTCAGTTAAGCATCTGCCCTTGGCTTAGGTCATGATCTGAGGGTCCTGGAATCGAGTGCCGCATCAGGCTCCCTGCCCAGTGGAGAGTCTGCTTCTCCCTCTGCTCTCCCCCCTGCTCATTCTCTCTCTCCTTCTCTAGTAAATAAAGAATCTTAAAGAAAAAAGAAAAATCAATAAAAGTCAAGATACACTTCCCTTAAGAATCTAAGATGGGATAAGCATTTGGGGGTTAGTATCTGTTCTTGAGGGGATCTCTGTTGGTTTACCAGTTCAGAATACCCTGGACACTGACTCAGTTCCCTACTGAGTTTCCTCCATTGCTCTGACCAAGCCCTAGGCATCTTGACTCTTTCCTTTTCCTATGGTGCCTTTGATATGCAGTGCTTTTTTTTTTTTTTCAGCACAACAGTATTCCTTGTTTTTGCACCACACCCAGTGCTCCATGCAATCCAGTGCCCTCTCCAATACCCACCACCTGGTTCCCCCAGCCTCCCACCCCCTGCTGCTTCAAACTCCTCAGATTGTTTTTCAGAGTCCATACTCTCTCATGGTTCACCTCCCCTTCCAATTTCCCCCAGCTCCAATTTGAGGTGTTCCATTCCAGCTTCATAGCCTGATTATGCCTCTTTAATGTTGGCTTCCATCATCCCTTCCACCAGGCTTGGCCTCCCTGGTCCTTGAGTGTCACCCTCTGTATGTCCCCAGTGTTGGCCACATTCTGCCCTATGTCAGTATCTGCCAACTCGTGATTCTGTCCCACAAGAGATAGCAAAAACCACATCCAGTTAATTTTTTCTTTTAACTTTCATAACAGCAAATAACAAAACTTTTTATATAATAAGTGGTCAGGACATTTGTAGAATTAAATTGGTACTGGTGGGGTCATCCTGGGGGATTAACCTATCATGACTGAATGGCTAGTTCTGTGTGATAACTTGGGAAGTACATGTATGTATGTATATGTATATACATACATATATATATACACACACATATACCTATGTAAAACTTGGGAAGTTGACAATGGAGTTTGGGAATGCTTTGTAGACTATAGTACAGTCCAAATCACTACTGGGCTCTTGTCATCAGTTGATCTAATGCCTAAGGAAAACACTGAATAGATAAAAAGTAACTGAACATTAATGTTCTGCTTTAACTCTACTTTTTACAAGCAACAGAAGCTCATGTGAGATATTTAACTAACAGATACAGTATTATAAAGGAAAAATGAGATAAAAAAAGAAAAACAGACCATGAACCACTGCCATTTAATGTCCAAAATGTAATTAGGCACAACAGTTTTATGTTATTGCCCTAAAAATTTGTTATGCTTTTATAAACCCTTGGTAAACCTAATTTTGTGCTCCATTTAACATTAACCCATTTGGAAGAAAGGAAAGAAACAATACCTCGGGTAAAAAATGGAAGAGATTTTTGTACCTTTCTGTATATTTTTAAACAGACTTAGTCTTCAGTTTGTTAATTATAGCTGTTTTACTCACAATATTACCATAAAAACTCAATCAGAAAATTATTAAGTTCATTTGGTCACAAAATACATAACAGAAATATATGCTTTGGTCCCCAAATCTTTTTTGTACCTCCAAATTTATGTTGTGATCTTGAGAACCTCTATATCCTGTAAATATAGGGTGTGGCTCAGTAAAGATTTAAGAGTATGGATCTCCAGCTAGATTGCTTGGGGTCAGATCCCTCAAAGGATAGAAGTGGTACCACCACTTCCTAGCTGATTTTGGACCAATTATTTATAAATTCTCTGCCTCTGTGTCCTGAAATAGTAATATTACCTACCACAAAGGAGTATTATGAAGATCGAGTTAATATTTGATAAGCATACAGTTCCTGGCACATGGTAATTATTAAATACATGTTTGTGAAATAAAGTGGATAAATGGTAACCCATATGAATGAGTTTCAAGAATTGTGGAATATCAGGTGTTTATAATTGCATCCTTTTTTTTTTTTCATTTTAGACATGATTTAATATCGTTTCACAAGGAAGATAATTTTCACCTGTTTGTTTTACTATTTTTGAGAAGATAGTCATCAGAGTCAGGAGGTAAACATGATAAGATGATATTTTTGTTAAATAATGAAGTATTCCTATTTTAAAAATGCTGTGTTACTGGAAGCCCCAGCCATTATATCCAGGTTAAACAAGACACACAACAACAAAAACCCCAAACCATAGAAGACATGCAGATTAGAAAGGAAAAAAAATAAAACCATTTCTAGTTTCAAATGACATGATTGTTCATGTAGAAAATTCCAGACATGTTCAAATAAAAAAAATAAGGTCTGGAACAAATAAGTAAGCTTAGCAAAGTCTCAGGACAGAAAATCAATATATAAAAATCAACTGTATTTTTACATACTAACAATGAACAACTGGGATTTGAAATTTGAAAGGATTCCATCTATAATAACATCAAAAACAAATGAAACATTTAGGTGTAAATCTAGCAAAATACATGCAGAAACTGTGTATTGAAAATTATAAAATAGGAAAGAATCAAAGAAGACCTAAATAAATGGAGAGATATACTATTTTCATGGATAGAAAGACGCAATCCATGAAGATGTTAGTTCTCCCCCAAATGATCTATACATTTAATATACAATATCAGTCAAAATCCCTAGAAGATTTTTTTATAGCTATCAACTGATAGCTCTAATCACAATGATTCTAAAATTTACACAGGAAATCAAATAAAACTAAACACTTTTGAAAATAGCAGAATCGAGTTGGAAGACTTGCAGGGCTTAATTTTAATACCTACTATAAATCCACAATTATCAAAACAGTGTAGTGTTGGCAAGAGATAGACACATAGATCAATGGAACAGAATCACCCAACAACAGACCCATATAAATGTAGCTAATTGGTGTTTGATGAAGAAGCAGAAGCAATCTACAGAGAAAGGTAAGTCTTTACAACAAATATGAACCTTGACCCACACCCCACATCATTTACAAAAATTATTTTAACATGGATCATAGACCAAAATGTAAAATGTAAACTACAAAACTTCTAGAGAAAACTTTCTCTAGAGAGAAAACTTTCGTGACCTGGATTAGGCAAAGATTTTTTTTAAGATACTGCACTTAAACCACAATCACAAAAGAAAAAAACTGATGCTTTGGACTTAAAGTTAGAAATTTCTGCTCTTCTAAATATCTGTTAGCAGTTTTGAAAGACAGGTCACAAACCCAGAGAAAGTATTTGCAAGTCCCCTTATTTGACCAAGGAAAAATATCTAGATAATGTAAAGCACCCACAAACCTCGACAATAAGAAAATAGATTCAACAATTTAAGAAATGGGGCATAGACTTTGATCACTTCATCAGAGAGATAGAAAAGTACATTTTACTCCATGGATATTAAAAAATACATTTAGAAAAGAATATACATCTATCAGAACCCATCAGTCACCTGAACCTGAAGTAGAAAAAAAGTCAGTCTTTTTCTGAGTTATTGTATCATATTCAGTATTTTAAAATTATACAAACAAGCATTTTTAATGTTCTAGATAGCATCCCGAAACGGACCTGTTCCTGCCCAGTCATTCAGACCTGAGGACTATACCTTATTTTGCCTGTACCATTTATTTTGAATGTCTAGTTTCTCTCTTAATCTGAGTGCATTCTCTAGTGCCTTTATTAATTTTAACATCAAATCCCAGGAGCCCATTCTCTCGAAATCACCCATTTCCCCTCTTCTTGTGACAACTTCAACTTCACTAGTATTTTCCTTTGTGTGGCTCTCATTTATTTCTTGTCAGCTACTGTTTGGTTTGGTTTCTTTCAGCCCCATTTTACGCTCTCTCGTGATTTTCAAGCTCTGTGACTGACGGCGAGTGGCTGGCATCTGTGGGAAGAGGAAACAGTGGGCGCAGGAGGCAGATGGGGTGTGTAGGTGGAATGGGATGACTCATTTTCTCATGTGTTGGTTTTTGGTGTAGAAATGTTAAGGACCCCAAAAGAAAACCCTTTAGAAAGCCCGTAAGTCCTTTTAGCCTTGGAAAAATATCTTTTGAAGCTCCTTTGACTTGGCTGCCTCTTTCGTAACCTCACTAAAGTCTCTGTGTCTTCAGCCTCCATTTGATCTGATCTAGTTCTCTTTCACAGAATGTGAATTCTAATCTCACATTCACTAGACAAGGCCAACTGCCCCAAACAGTTTCTCGAGAGTCTGCGTTTTTTTTTTTTTTTGTGCTGCTGTTTGGTTTTATATCCACTTGGGTTTTAAGTGTTGTTTTTCTTTTATTTTGGTGGGTTCCTAAATTACAAAAGTAATCAATGTTCGTAAGAGAAATTGTTAAAAATAATATAGAAGGAATAAAGAAAAAAATGCACAATCCCATTACATAGCTATTATCATGGTTTACATTTCGGTGTAGAACTTTGAAGAATTTTTAAATTTCTAAATACACAGGGAGCCTGGGTGGCTCTGTGAGTTAAGCCTCTGCTTTCGCCTCAGGTCATGGTCTCAGGGTCCTGGGATCGAGCCCCACACCAGGCTCTCCACTCAGTGGGGAGCCTGCTTCCTGCTCTCGCTCTGCCTGCCTCTCTGCCTACTTGTAATCTCTCTCTGTCAAATAAATAAATAAAATCTTTAAAAAATAAAATTTCTAAATACACATATGTATATTCACATAGAATATATACATTATAATGTATTATATCTTAATTTTTTTTACTTAATATACCTTGAGTTTATCTCCATTGCTAAATATTCTTCTACAATATAGTTTTCTTTTTAAAATTATTTTAATTCCAGATAGTTAACTTATAGTGTTATGTTAGTTTCAATATAGTGACTCAACAATTTGGTTCTCAATTATACATAATAAACCACTATTTGGGGGTGCCTGCATGGCTCAGAGGGTTAAGCCTCTGCCTTTGGCTCAGGTTATGATGATCTCAGAGTCATGGGATCAAGCCCTGCATCGGGCTCTCTGCTTGGCAGGGAGATGCTTCCCCCTGTCTCTCTGCCTGCCTGCTTGTGATCTCTCTCTCTCTGTCAAATAAATAAATGAAATCTAAAAACAAAAACAAAACAAAACCACTATTTGAATCTATCTATGTACCTCTGTACCTATCTGGCTACCTACCTATCTAACCATTTTCCTGTTAATGGATATTTAGGTATTTTCCGTTTTTGTTGTAAAAAATATATTTCATTCGACATACTTACAAGTAAACCTAACACATTTATGGGGATTTTCTCAGGGTAAATTCTTGGGAGTTAGAGCTATTGGGCCAAAAAGTGTACATAGCTTTAAGGATTACTGAGGTCTCCTGGGAAGTTTAAAATTCTCCTTGGGTTGTCAGAATGTCATTTCTCTGCATCTCCACTGGGAATTCTTTAATTTTTTTTGACTACTTGTTAGACAAGAAAATTGGCACTTTAGAGTTTGCTTAACGTGCATTTGTTCATAGTAAGGTGTAGATTTCTTTGTGTATTTATTTATCATTTTAGTTATTCTCTTGTGAATTTGCCCGCCCATGCCCATAGCCTAATTTTCTATTGTAATGTCTTTATGGCTGCTTCTTTGCTCTAAACTGACCGATAAGAGGTAATTTATAGTGATATTAACCTTTCATCTGTCAAACATTGCAAATATGTTTAACAAATTATCATCTGTTAAATTTGTGGTAAGGTATGTCAACATTTTCATCGTAATTGTGATTTGGAATTGTTTTGCCATCATATTTTCTAGATACTATGATTACAAAGGGAGCTCTTGGTTTTCATAATGATTTTGCATCTCAACAACTTATTAAATTATATTATTGCTTATAATAGTTATTTAGTTGATTCTACTGGGTTTTCTTTGTTGACAACCAAAACATCTGCAAGTAATGATAATTGTGTGTTTTATTTTAAAGTATTACATCTCCTTACTTTGTGACATTAGCTGGGATTTTCAGAAAGCCAACTAGTAGTAGGAATAATTGACTGTTTTGTCTTTTTCCTGATTTTTACAGAATACTTATAAACACAAAGTTGGTAGTTGCTGTGCATATATAATTTTTTTAGAGAGGGAGACTGAGAGCAGGGTGTGTAGGGGCTGAGGGAGAGAGAGAGAGAAAATCCCAAGCAGGCTCCACACCCAGCCTAGAGCCTGGTGTGGGCCTGGATCTCATAACCCTGAGATCATGACCTGAACCCGTAATCAGGAGTCAGATGCTCAACTCAGTGAGCTACCCAGGTGCCCCAGAATATATATATTATTTTTCATGTTAAAAGAGTGTTCTTCTATTTTTGTTTTGCTGTTATTTTTAATAAGAAATGCATTTTGAATCTTAATTAAAGCACTTGGGGCATCT
This sequence comes from Mustela nigripes, assembly GCF_022355385.1. Classification (NCBI taxonomy): domain Eukaryota; kingdom Metazoa; phylum Chordata; class Mammalia; order Carnivora; family Mustelidae; genus Mustela; species Mustela nigripes. The sequence goes on along the minus strand of NC_081561.1, from coordinate 85,317,620 downwards.
GTGGAGATGCAGATGAATTTTTTTTTTCCCCATTGAGATATCCCTGCATTCCCAAAATAAATTTTAAGCCCATGATCTAGTTTTCTTATCGTATAATGTTTGGTGCATTTTTTCCCCATTTTTCTTTCATATTTTTGTCCCTGTATAAAGTGAGTTTGAGACTAACCTATATTTCATTCTTTTGACATTAGTATCAGATATTGCTATCAGGTTTATACTACCTTGGTATAGTAATCTCTGAGCTTTGGTAGAATTTTTATCTGTGTTTGTATTTTCCTTCTCAGTCATAATTTTCTATACTTTTGCTTTCTTTCTTTCTCGAGTACATTTGCTAGGGACTTGCTATATATTAATAATGATAATTAATTAGTTATAAAGTAACAGCTCTGGGGACGCCTGGGTGGCTCAGTCGGTTAAGCTGCTGCCTTCAGCTCAGGTCATGATCCCAGGGTCCTGGGATGGAGTCCCACATCTGGCTCCTTGCTCAGCAGGGAGCCTGCTTCTCTCTCCACCTCTGCCTGCCACTCTGCCTGCTTGTCCGCTTGCTCTCTCTCTCTCTGACAAATAAATAAAATCTTAAAAATAAAATACAGCTCTGGATTAATTTATAATCTTACCTATTTCCTTTTAAAAAAAATTATTTAATTGGGGGAGGAAGGGCAGAGGCAGAGGGAGAAAATCTTCAGGAGACTCCACACAGAGTGTGGAACTGGCCGTGAGGCTCTGTCACTTGGCCCTGAGATCATGACCTAAGCTGAAACCAAGAATCAGCCATTTAACTGACTGAGCCATCCAGATGCTCCCCTGCTTGCTTTCTTAAATCTCATTTTACATTTACTGCTTATTGCAATAAATGGATCTTCTTCTGGAAATTATTTTAATGTTGAAATTCAACAGAGAGCATTAGCCCCAGCATCCCACCATTGTAGATTTTGCTCAGTTTTCAGTAATTACAGGATCACCTTCGTGTTTAAAAAAAAAAAAAAAATACAATGGGGGTGCCTGGGTGGCTCAGTGGGTTAAATCCTCTGCCTTTGGCTCAGGTCATGATCCCGGGGTCCTGGGATTGAGCCCAGCATAGGGCTCTCTGCTCAGCGGGGAGCCTGCTTCCCCCACCCCCTCTGCCTACTTGTGATCTCTGTCTGTCAAGTAAATAAATTTAAAAAGAAAAGAAATGTTCAAAAAAAAGATGCAGGTTTGCTGCATTTTCTAAAAACCACTTCCGTCTGGGTAGAGCCACAAATTCAAAATTCAGGGGTAAGCAAGGAGGGAAAATCCCTATCCTTTCCTCATTTCCTCTTTGAATACTCAGTCGTTGAAACCAAAATGTGCTTACTGGGCATTATTCAGGTGTCATCTCCTGGGGGGGGCTTTGTTCTCTGTTTGCAGATATCGCGGTGGTCGAGATGAGTGATGCCTTCCGACAGCCGTCCTTGTTTTACCACCTTGGAGTGAGAGAAAGCTTCAGCATGGCCAACAACATCATCCTCTACTGTGATAACAACTCAGACTCTCTGCAGTCCCTGAAGGTACCTGACCTGTTTGCTAAGTATTCACTCAGAGCACCAGGGTCCTAGCGATACCTCTCTGTCCCTATGATAACCAAGGCAATGGAAGCAGCTTACATATGCGAAAGCTTGTTTTTGCTAGTCCAATAGTTATGCAATTCCTCATGACATTTATCTAGAATTCAATGTAGAAATTTGATGATACACAGGTAGGAGAATCTTGGTGTTGAGTTCTGAGCTGGAGTTTGAGTTGATGTTGAGGAAACTGCATTACTAGAAGTTGTCCGTGCCCACTGCGTGCCAGAGAAAGACCTGGAAGTTGCATAAGCATGGTCAGGCCCTGAGCTGTATCACCGTTGGGGGTTTTTCATTGGGCACACCTGTCTTCAACTGGAAATCCTCCTCCTACTAGAAGGACTCTAAAAAGACCTTCTCTCACTGATTATCACCAGAAAACTGCCATCCTCTTGACTGGGAAATGCTTTCAATAACTTAATAACTTAGGGAAAGGGGAGATAAGAACCTACTATATTTGTCTACAAATTCAGCGGACCCCATGTCATTCTCTCCAGGATAGGAACATAATGATATGAAGGCGTTTCTTCCGTCCAGAAAGATTGTCTAAAATGCTTTTGCAATACAATCATTGTGCGATTCTTTGAAAAGCATTTAACAATTCAGTGAAACTCATGCTAAACCTGATATCATCCATTTCCTTTGTGAAACTTCCAGCTAGCTTTATGTGGCTTTTTCTCATCTATATCTTCCAGTTTTCAAATCGAAGCCAACCTTGAGACATGGAGTCCTAAAACCCAGAGCCATATTTCTAGTGGCTTAGTAATTGCTATATGAAGATCTTTAACTCCACAACCGTGAAAAAAAAAAAGACAAAAAAGAAAGTAATATTTTGCTTTTATCTGAGTGTCTAAAGCTTATATGGCTTTTTCTGAGAAATCTGCAGTTACTTCTAGCAAATACATTTACTGCATGCCAGGCAATGATAGGCTAACCTTTCCAGAATACTCAGAAATTCAAGTCCCAGGATGTTTGCCCTCTCTGTCTGCATCTGTTTTTTTTTTTTTTTTTTTTAAACCTGGGGCAATTCTTTAAGCTGCCCTACTTTATTTTACCTTAGATTTACCACTTTAAGTAAAGCATCATAAAATTTTGTGTGTTGTATTTTAATTAAATATTTTGATTTGCTACTATTTACATTAACAGTGATAAAGGAATGAGATAGCTTTATTTATTCTTTTTATTGTACTATTCTATTTTCTTTACATTAAGTATTCTAAGCAAACAGTATAGTGTTAGACATTTTTCACTCTACCCTCTTTTTATTCTTGCCCTACTGGTAGCTGGTGATTTCATTTAGTACTACTCTTTCCTGGGGAAATTTTTAAAAGCTGAATTAAAATTACATTAGAGAGAAAGAATTGAAGCTAATATTATCAGAAATTTGTATGGGACAAATACACTGATTTATTTAATTGCTTTTTCCAGCCTTTGTTTAAAAGTGTTATTGGTATGTGAATACAATAGTTCTTTAAAAAGGCTAGTCTAGCTAAAACACACTCATTTATCTTGTATATAATAGCTACTAGTAACTGAGCATTTACTCTGTGCTTTCCCTACTTATATTTTCACATTCAATTCTAAAAGCATCCCTCTGGGGTATATTATGTCCTATTATATCACTGTTTTGTAGAACAGCAAACTAAGTCTCAAATAAATTCAGTCATTTGCCCTAGATCAGGTAACTAGTAAAGTAAAGCCTAGGTCTGCCCAACTCCCAAGACCAACCTCCAAACCACTAAACTTTATTGGAATTTCTTCTAGTTAGAAGGATATCCAACTTTCCCTGCTTAGTGTGTTCCTTTAGAAAACCCATCAACTACGTCTGCCCCCCCCCCCGCCCCGGAGTTGTTCCATGAGACACCTATCCTTTCTTTTCAGTCCTTCTTTCCATTAACTTAAGCTTTTGTCATTGTTGTTGTTGTTTTTAGTTTATTCCTAGCCCAAATAAGTGTTTGGTTGGGGAGGACAAAGGCCTCTGGGATAGAAAATATTTTTTTCAATCTAATAATTTCCTGAGCCCTAGAAATTTTTCTGGTCCTCTGCTGTTGAGGAAACTCTGTGTGTGTGTGTGTGTGTGTGTGTGTGTGTGTGTGTGTGTGTGTTTAATTTTATTAATTTCTGTTACAGTTAATTATAGGTGTAATCCCTGCCTTCTACCAATAGAAAAGAAAATTGCTATGAAATAAGGCAGAACAAGAGTTATTATACATAAACTGTTCTGTATAGATCAGTCTAATAAAATAAAAATGAAGCTTGTCCCTGTTTTTGCAGAACAAATACAGAATGAGAATGCTATTCTTGTCACATAGCTAGCTTCCCTTACGGTGATTCTTTAGACATCTAGAAAGTACAGCTACACAAGTTTAATTTTCATTTGCTGTTCTTTGTTGAAGACAGCAGTTTCCCTTTGACAGTAAATTCTCTAGATGAAATCATAGGGAAAAACCTTTAAGGTTCAGCTCCTAAAAAATAATTGATAGGAATCCATAAAAGTACCTGAAAGCTACATCTGAGTTTTGATATGAAAGGATATTGAGAATTTAATCAAATCACATACCTGCAATAAGCTTTGCATCCGTGGGAAATCACAAGTACTCTTCTAGAAGAATGAAATAGTTAATTTTTTTCCAAAAAAAAAAAAAAAAGATCATTGCGCATTGAGAAAGAGAAGTTGATATTTTTCCCCTTAGCATTTTAACAACACAGTTTTCACAGTTTTCTTTAAATACCGTGACAACTTCTTAGGTGTCTGCCAGTGAGACTCTATGCTGACTTCTATTTGCTTGAAAATAAGAAATGGTTGAAATGGTATTTTTCAGATTACCTTCATGCATTACAGAAATGATCCAACACCCCCTTGGGGTCTCTCAGTAAATGGGAGTGTTAGGTCTGGACACTACTGACCAATGAGCTGTGAGGCGGCAATGAGCGGCCACTGTGTAGAGTGTGGAAATTATTTTAATGAGCCATTTCTTCTAGCATCAGAAATTCCTGTTTAGGGGCGCCTGGGTGGCTCAGTGGGTTAAGCCTCTGCCTTCGGCTCAGGTCATGATCTCAGGGTCCTGGGATCGAGTCCCACATCGGGCTCTCTGCTCAGCAGGGAGCCTGCTTCCTCCTCTCTCTCTGCCTGCCTCTCTGCCTACTTGTGATCTCTGTCAAATAAATAAATAAAATCTTTAAAAAAAAAAAAAAAGAAATTCCTGTTTAATGACAGCTCTCAGCTCCACTCCTTGAGATTCTTCCCCCTTTTCCCTTCTTCAGCTCCCTCTCTTCCTTGTAGGCCACTCCCGGCTCACTTCAGACAATGCTGCTTAGAAAAGCAAAGCAAAACAAAACAAGGAAGTACCACTGCGCACCATCAGATAGTCAACAGTTAAAAGCCCTTATGATGCCCAGGCCGAGGCTGTGGAGAGTGGGAAGCAGGCCCAGCTGATGGGAGGGGATGTTGGCACTACTTCCAAAGAGCAGTTTGGCAACACCTACTATTATCAGATGAGCGTGGCACCAAGACTCAGCAACTCTTGTCTCTCGATTTGCACCGCAGAACGAGTCTGTGGCATGCAGAAGGAGATCTAATCAACAATATTATATTGACATTGTAATAACCCCTCCCCCAAAGGAATTGGTAAATACCTATCAAGGAGAGAATGAACAAATACCTTCTGGTGTAGTCAGTTAGTGGACCATTACAGAGCACTTAATATGAGTTAACTAGAGCTTTCGAGTCACTATCCATACAGCTGAAGAACAGTGTTGGGAGCAAAAACAAATTACAGAAGCATGTGTGTGGTATGATGCCATCCATACCAAATCGAATCCATGTAAGACAGTGCTTTTATACCTACTTGGGTTACAAAGGACTGACGTTTGCATGGAAATCACAAACAACAAATTCAGAATAGTTATCTCTTTTGGGGGTAGGAGTAGAACAGAACCATGGGGAAAGATAAGCATCTTCAAGCTTACCTATAATATTAGATTTCTAAGTCAAGGTGGTATATACATGGGTGTATACTAATTTCTGTACCTTTTATATAGTTGAAATATTTCACAATTAATTCTTTTTTTAAGGAAGAAGTCTATGATACTTTGTTATTGTATCTACCAGGATAGTTATTTTGGTCATTTGAATCCCCAAATCACTTATAATTTCTTTTTCCTAATGTTCTAACTGTGATTAAAAAGGCTCAGATGCATTTGGGTCTTTCTGCACCAAGATGGGCTTTATTCCCATTTTATCTACTACAGAGTAAAAATATCTTAGAGACTGATATGCATGTCAGTTAGTGGGGACAGAGCTTGTGTTGAAAAGTAATGATAATGTGAGAGTATTCCCTTTTCAAGAAATTTAGTTGGATTTTTCTCTTTACTCATTGCTGGAAAAGTTGTTTTACAGAAGGGATTCTCCTTAGTAGATTGTTCTCTGCAACAATCTATCTATGTGCTTAATCCTTCACAATCCCACTGAGGAGATCCACACATATGTGATAGCGGAACCTCTTCCTCTGCCTCAGTGCATCTAGTATTTTCTAGATTGGGATCTGACTAGCATGAAATCATGGGTGCACAAACCAGAATTTGTATACCATCACTAAAATAGCCCTTTAAGAATCATCCATTTTTAACCGTATGGCAGTTCCTCAAAAAATTAAAATTAGAAATAGAATTACCACATGATCCAGGATTTTCGCCTATGGACATACACCCGAAAGAGTTGAAAGCAGGCTCTCAAAGAGGTATCTGTGCACCCGTGTCCCTAGCAGCATTAATTCGCAGTAGCCAGAAGGTAGAAGTGACCTAAATGTCCATCAGTAAATGAATGGATAAAACAAAATGGTATATGCACACAATAAAGTATTATTTAGTCTTAAAAAGGAAGGAACTTCTGACACATGCTACAACAGGGGTGAAACTTGAGAATGGTCACGGTTGCTCGTTCAGACAGTTCTGTGGTACTTATGCTCCTTTCTCGACAGGTACAGGGGTATCCAATCTCTTTTAGAACTTATTGTGAGAAATTGCATATTAAGTCTGTTTTTCTGATACTTATTCATTTCCACTTAAAGCAAATTGTGATAGTTTGAAAAGAGTTGTGATGTTCTTATTGTCCATTTCAGTGATTATGCCAGTTTCCAATAAATTGATGAAGGTGTGGGGCCATTTTTGGTACAAAGACCTCAAACCTAAATTGAATTACTTGTGTCTGGTGAATCCACTCAGATTCCATAATGTTCTCAAACCCATCAGTTTTCCCCTCTCATACCCCCAATTCCTCTTCTTAAAGTTTTACCTCCCCTATCAAAGTTAATTATTAAGAGGGATTTAGTTTTTGTTCTAATTGTGTATGAAATCAACATTCGTATTTTTCCAATGGTTTATGACTTTTTTCTTAGTTTAACAGTGAATTTTATTGGATTCTTTTCAACACTTTTTAATAGCACCTAACTTGGCCAGTAGTATAAATTACACACTCAGTAAATGTTAGGGAAAGAGTCATTTGAAAATATGATCCTATAAAGTAGCTTAACAGTTTAATAGTGAACTGGAAGCAATGAACCTGTGCCCTTTTACTAGGAAATGCTGCCTCTTGACATTCCTGCAAGCATCTTGCTTACTTGATAACCGACCCTGATTGGTAAATCATGGCACTCTGTCTTGTCTTTGGTGCAACATAGCCCTCACAGACCCTTCATATTATTTCATGGCGAGATCTTTCTTTCTGTTGAGAGAGGAGACCATCTTGTTTCTTTATTTTACTTCTAGGAATGATCTACCTTTTCTCTGAGCTATAGTCATTCCATGTCAAATTAGCGGTGGGGGCAGTAATTTGGGGTAGGGGCGGACGAGCAGTACATGTGAGTACTGCTTTCTCAAGACTTGAATTGACAAACTAGACGCATGGTTTATTTAGCGCAAGTTGATTCCCAGTTGTAGAATCCATCCCTGAGGTTTGGGAAAGGGCTGGAGACTGGAGAATCCAGTTTTCTTTGATGTCAGTTAGCAGTATCACCTCTACTGAGGAATTTTCTGTATACTGCATAGAGTATACATTGCTTTCTTTTTTAGTACCTCCTTTATCCTCCCCACCCCTGCCCACCATTTCTAGTGTCTAATTATCATTTTGTCAGAGAGAAGGAAGTTGGTGCTGCAGTATGAATGGAAGATGTCATCATATCACTGGCTTGGCCCTAGATATTTTTCATTGGTGGAGACTTTCATCATAGGCCCATGAGTTTGAATACCTTAAAGAGCAAGAAGGAATGCTTCTGCATGCAGAAGATAGATGTCTGGGAGCGCCTGGGTGGCTCAGTGGGTTAAACCGCTGCCTTCGGCTCAGGTCATGATCTCAGGGTCCTGGGATCGAGTCCCGCATCGGGCTCTCTGCTCAGCAGGGAGCCTGCTTCCCTCTCTCTCTCTCTCTCTCTCTGCCTGCCTCTCCGTCTACTTGTGGTTTCTCTCTGTCAAATAAATAAATAAAATCTTAAAAAAAAAAAAAAAAAAGAAGATAGATGTCTGAAAGCCTCCTTACTCCCTTCTAAAGGGGGCAAGGCTTGTCTGAATTCTGTTCCCTTTTGCTCAGTATAAATAAATGACCCTTCTAGGCAGGTTGATCTCTGTGGCACTCCCACCCCTCATCCGATTCTCCAACTCATCATCTGATTTAGGTCTTTTAGAATACATCCTTGAGAATTTTACTGAAATTTATGTGAAAAATGTGATTTAGTGTACAGAAATTTGTGATACCTCTAGCTATACAACAATAGGGGTTTTTGTTTTATGCTTTTTGTTTTTTGAGAAGAAATACCTGCATTTGAATAATTTGGTCCAATTAGGTGTTGCTGAAAGAAACAGCTGGTGTCAAAGAAGAGGAAGTTAATTATAATAGCAACACATTATAAGGAGAAGTTTGTGTTAAAAAGCTGTTTCCAATTCTCTATGTGTAAAATGTTACTCGTCAGCATCCCTGCCCCATTTCAAGACCCGTATCTACTTGCACCAAGACATATATATTTAAATATAAAATAAAATTCAGAGGGAAGGAGAAGAGAGTCTAGAATTTCTTTTAAGATTTCTTTCCAGCTTTGGTATAATTTAACTTGACTTTTGGTACAGGTTGTTTTAATTGACAGTTGCTTATATCAAGAGAAGGTTGTTCTCACTACAGATCACAGAACAATACAGGTATACAGTGTCTCTAGATCTGGTAAAATAGGAACCAATTTGGGGTTGTTTGACCTGATAATAGTAATACTCATACTGTGTATGTCCTTAAAATGCTTAAAGTACTTTCATAAGCTTATTTCAGTTGTTCTTCAAAAGCAATCCAAGGAGATAAGACATGTTAGGTATGTGCTACATAGATTAGGCAGATCAAAGTTACTTTCTTTCCAGATAAGAAATAAACCCAGAGAGACATAGTGACTTAGAGACACACACAGTGTCAGATCAGGGGGAGCCCGAGATTGTCTGACTTATCATTGTATATACTTCTAAGTCTGCACACAGATTTTGTATGTCCTGTAAAAATAGGATTTTCTGGATTCTTTTTAGATTATTGAGGTTGGGTTTGGTTTTTTTTTTTCTTTTTTAACTTGAGCTTTTATACAAGCATAATGCGTAAGCACAAGTCTAATGTGTTTCCTAACTTTAGAGATGGGCCAATTCTGTGACACCTGTGTTGGAGTGCTCTTCCTAACCTGGCTCAGCTTTATTTTAGCAGCATGCTTGAGGGGAAGGATGGGACCCACCTCCTCAGTGAGGGCTAGGGTGTTCACAACAGCCCATCTAATATTTCCTAGTCTTGTTTTGAAGTTTTCAAATTAGGTAAGAGGATGGAGCTGGGGAGCATAAGAAATATTCCTCTTTTACCCAACTTTAGTGGAAAACTTGCCCAGTTCCTCTTGGACAGGAAGAGGGATCAGAAGGGAGGACCCAGAAGGTCACCAGCTGGGGACCATGTTCTTTCCTGGCCAGGAACTCCCAGCCTGCTCCTTTTCTTTCAGGAAACTAAGATCCTGCTTGCTAGTTCTGCTTCTCCCACCCTGAGTCAATTTAACTTGGCAACCCCACACCAGCTGTTCCCATTTCCTTCCCCTGGCTGTAATTACCTAAATTCTAGGCACAAACACTTTCCAATTTTGGAGATACTCCATTTATTTCTCCTTAAAATGACCTCTTCGAAGTTAGGTTGTCCCAAATAGCTATCAAAAGTTGTCTTTGTCTTTCCTTGCAAAGAGACGTTTGATTAGATTGTCTCTTTTGTCTTCCTTCCTTCTTTGGTTATCAAAGGGTACCGGAGAATGGGGTAAAAATTTTTTGCAGGTGGGGGGGGTTTGTTTCTGGTACAGGCAGGAGTTGCAGTGACTAGAAGGCCCCTAAAAACTTCAGACAAGTCTGAAGTTGTAGTGAGGCAATGCACCCTCAAAACATTTCACTGGGAATGTTTATTTTACTGTCCTATTTCTAGGTACTTTAGACGAGAAGCTTCCATGCTGTGATGTGAAATACAGCAATTGTGTCTTAAATTGATTCCCCTTCCTCCTTTTTTTCTCCTTTGATGGGATTAGTACACATTAAACGTTCACTAGTCTGCCTAGATAGAGAGATACCTTGCAAGGTCTTGTTTGCTATTTATTTGTACCAAGTTAAAATGCACAAATTGTCCTTTTTTCTTCATAGTGGATGCGTCATGTAAGGTTACATCATAAACTGTGAATAAACTCTGTTTCCTTCAAGAGAATAACTTATATTCATTTAGCTTCTACAAAACATAAGCATTAGTTAATAAGAATTTAGTAGATCCTAGGATTTTTTTGTTTGTTTGTTTCACGGTGAATTTTTATTGGATTCTTTTCAGTACTTCTAAATAGCAGCTAACTTAGTAGTATAAATTACACAATCAGTAAATGTTAAAGAAACAATCATTTGAAAATATGACCCTACAAAGTAGTTTAGCAATTTAGTAGTGAACTGTAAAGAATGAACCTGTGCCCTTTTAATAGAAGTGCTGCCTCTGGACATTCCCACAAGTGTCTTGCTTACTTGATAACTGACCACTGATTTGTAAATCATGCCACTGTGTCCTGTCCTGTCTCTGGTATGACATAGTCCTCACACACACTTTGTATTATTTCTTGGGGAGATTTTTTATGGGAATGATTTTAATATAGTTTCTTAATTTTTTATATTGTAAAATGAAATGAAAACAAAGAAGACTTTTAAGAGGCTTGTTTTTCCAATGAGCCATTCTTCAGGAAGATGTAGCATATTGGTTCTAAGACAACAGCAGCCTATTTTCTGTGGGGGCAAACAGAGGGAGCCTTCATCCTGCTCAGTGTTCCCCACTGCTCCTTTCATTACAACTTCCATTTCTGGGCCCAGTGCACCAAAAGAGAGATGCTGGTAGGCGAGCTCCTGTGCTGGGCATGAGGACATCTCTCCTTCCTTTGGCACAAAGGACAATGCTCGCTGTGATAGGCCTTTAGCCAAAAGCAGATGCTAGAACACAGAGTTGGAAGAGATGGGTAATTGCTCAACCCAGCTCTTAGTGTGTTCCGTTAGAGGGAGGGGAAATGACAGATGGCTAGTCAGGAGCAGAGCCAGGACTTACACATTTCTACTGTGATTTCAGAGCCCAGTATTTTGTACTTTCATTGACTTATTCATTTTTTCATGCTTTTACTGAGTACCTACTGTATGCCATTAGATTTACTAAGCAACCATTGGGGTATGAAGATGAACAAAACATCCAAGTTGCTAATGACATAGGATGGGAGAATCATACGATGACTCATTTGCAATTGGTACATGTGTTGTTGTCATAGAGGGCTGTACGAGGGGTAGTTGGGGCAGAAATAAGGACATCATCTGCTTCTGTTGGGAAAATTGGCATCATTGAAGGCACCTTCACAAAGAACAGACTTCTTATGCAGTCAGTGCATGAGGATATTGTGTGGTAGAGGAAGAAGAGAAGGGCATTCCCTTGTTACTTGGAGGGAGGAGAGGAGCGTGTGACAGTCACAACAGAGCAGCATCCCAAAGACTGTGGTTTGCTTCTCTGAAGAGATGCTCCCTAAATCAAGTCTGGAGAATTCTGCATACTGTGTTCCTGATTTTGTGATTATCCAGCATTTTTGTATTTATTTTTTTGTGAACAGTTGTGTGTGTAGTGTGTGTGTGAGAGAGAGTGTGTGCACAGGGGGAGGGAATGAATAAAGAGAGAAGGACTATCTATCTATGAAACACCCGTAGGAAAAGCCACCTTGAATTTTCCTCCACAATGTCACTCATCCATCTCTTGATTTCTGTCCCCCAGGCACCACTGTCATCCAAGGCCTTTTTTTGATGTCCCTGAACTTTTGCAACGTCACCTAAGTGCTCCTTTCCCTCCAATACTAAATACCACCATTGAATTAATATTTTTTAGACTTTAATAAGGTTTACATTTTACGTATTTGTCTTTCTTGGGTAGCACACTCACCTGATACAAAACTTTAAAAGTGGAAAGGATATACAGTGAAATGTCATTCTCTCATCTTTGTTCTGCACCCAGCCAGCTCCCCTCCACTGGCAACCACTATGACTAGATTCTTGTCTATTCCTCTAGATAGATGTTATGAATGTACAAATGAGAATTTTCTTTTTCTCTTTGATACGTAAATAGGAGCGTATGTTTGAAAACTGTTCTGTACTTTGCTTTTTTTCACTTAGCAGTGTATCTTGGAAATCTTTCCATATTGCTGCATGAGGAACTTCCTCGTTCTTGGTTCAGCTGCGTTGTATTCCACTGAATGGACATACCATGGTTTATTCAACCAGTTTCTAGCTGATAGACATTGATGATGTTCCCAGCCTTTGCTTCTACAGTGTCCCATGTGCTGATTCTTCTTTATGTATAGCTCACCTTAAAAAAACATTTTGGCCGCCAGTTGCTCACAAAACAAAATACTTTATTTTGGCATTCAGGGCCTTCTCCAGTAAAGCCCCAAAGAACTTTCTAATATTATTGGTACATGCCAAAATGAACTTCCTTCTTAGTTTAATGATTCAATTCAAGATCTTTTTCATAGGCCTCTTTTATTTTCTCCTTCTTACTTCCCCAAATGAACTGTCTTCTCTAGTCCCTGGTAATTATGTTATTCTCCAAGGGGACCTTTGCTGTTCCTGGTCCTCTAACTTGTATCTCCACCTTCCTGCTTTGTCTTTGGAAGTTGTCCGTCCTCCTTGGCTCATCTTGAGTTCCACCTTCTCTGCTGATCTTCCCGGACTTCCTTACTGCTTAGTAAAATCCTCCTTCTCTCAGAAACACAAGGCCTTACTGGAGTCTTACTCTTTTGATTTAGCATTTGTGTACATACATGCACGTAGACCTAGGCATGTAATGTTTCTTTTTAAATGTGTATGTGTCTTTTTTTTTTCTTTTCTGTTTGTGAAGTATTGAAGGGCCTCTTGTACTGTTTTATATATATCATTATGACTTTCAAAATTACCCAGCACCATTCCTTCTTCTACAGCTTTTTATTTACTCATCCGTTACCCTTAAACATCAAAACTCCTACATACTGCCCTAAGCCAAAGAACTTCTCAGTTCCCCTTTGCCCCCCATGTTGATCTTGAATGAAGTGATGGCCAGTTGGCTGAACCTTGAATTGCTCCTCTGCTCATTCCTTACCTCACCAGATCTGGCTCTTCTTCTTAGCCAGATGGCCCTACCCTTGAGGCACCACAAAAGTCTCACAGTCCCTGTTTCCATGACAACATACATGCCATCATTTCCAAAATTCTGTCCTATTTCTCTTTCTAAATCATGATTCCTCAGCCTCGGTGAAGCCTTTATGCCACAGGGTTTTCCAGATTGTCTCTTCCATGCCTCTACTCACTTAAACATCCAGAAATCATGATGATGACAGCAAGCTTTATCACGATTTGTATGCACCTGACACAGTATAGCTACATTATTTTCACAATCTCTCTCCTCACAACCTAGAAGATAGGGAAACTGCTTTCAGTGTATTTCTCACATTTCACTTTTTATTGAACAATACGTAAATTATATTTGTGACTGTTTATTGTCAGATGATCTTACATAGGTGTGGATTTGCCCACTCTGATGAGTAGCCAATACCCTTTATTTCCCAGGAGACAGTATTTGCATGGTCCCATGGTCCACCTCCACGCAGAGTGTGACTGATGTTGTACATTGGAAAACTGAACTCATTTTAGCCTTTTCCTAAAAAGGTTGTGGCTGATAATTCTGTGCTTACATATTCTACAAGAATGGTTTTTAAATTATTCAGCTTTTGGATTTTATATGTTTGTACAATTTCCTTTAAACCATTGAGAATCCTTTTATTTTCTCTCATTTTCATGAGATTGTAAATTTCTCTGATACAGGAACTTATGGTACACTCCCTGAAATTTCAGATTGCTAAGACTTTTTCCCACATCAAATAGTTAAATTAATTATTGAATTAATTTTATATTAACTTTAACTTAATTTTTTTTCTTTTCTCATTTTTCAGGAAATCATTTGCCAGAAGAATACTGTGAGTATTTTAACTCTTCCAGAAATTTTTTAACTTTTCTGTTTCATCAACTAATCTCTGGCCTTTTTTTTATCTCCACAGATTATTAATTTCTCTGTTTTCCCTCTTTAGAGTTTCTGATATATCAATATAAATTTGGTTATTTTATCAAAACATTTCTTTAAAAGCAAAACTTTACTGGGAGAGGACACTGATGCCTGTTTATACTTATATTTTTGAAAAAAAAATGTTTCCATAGTGTATCCAATTTTGTGTAATTCTGAGTGGTACTCAGGTATCATATATATACATACTGCATATATGTATATGTGTGTGTATATATGTTTATACACATGTATTTATGTTTATATACACACACATATAGATATCTGTACCTATATATATGCTATGTAGCAAATTATAGGTACAAATGTGCCCATATATGCACATACATATATAGGTACATGTATATCTATTATCTAACTATCTATACAGTTTGATCTAAGTTCCAGAGTCTTGTAGTCTGCCTTTGAGACCACATCACAGAATTATTACCTTACACACAGTATTAAATAAAAGCTAAAAAGTGATAAAAATAAATTTCAAATTTTAAAAATGCATGAAGTAAAATTACACAATTTAATATCTAAGGACATCAGCCTTCTTATGCTAGTGGTTATACTTTTCATTTGGAAAATAAAACCAGTATTTAAAAACCACAGAGTGCATCTTTGCAACTTACAGCGAAAATAATATCCTACCTAAAGATCTGCACCTGATTTGATTTATGATGATAAGATTAAAAATACAATTGTAATTTTTCCTTAGACCAGAAAGATTTAAAACTTATGGTTAAGATTGTACCAAGTCAGAGACTTATGGCAACATAAATAAAGTTGTCATTATTTACTTTTATTCTGCCCATCTCCACAGGAAATGAGCAGTTATTGCTTCAGGCATCTATTTCGTGTAACATTTTTATTAAACATATAGTGACTGAACATGTACCGTGTGCCAGGCTTTGGGCTTGGTGCCATAGGGATTCACTATGGCGGCTGAAAATCGAGGCAGTCAGATTCTTAACTGCTCTGAGAGATGGCCAGTGACTAGGTCCAGAGTCTAGGTCGGGGAGAAGATTGGTAAACAAATCAGCAAAGACACAGATTAGAAAATTAACGCAAGGCAGTGTGCTGAAGAGTGGGTGGCCATATACCAAATGGTCACGGTTCTTTGAGAGGAGGTGGTCTTTACCAGAAACTTGGAGGAAAGAGTTAATCATATCCACTGGCAGGTCAGACCTGTGGAGAAACGGGGTTATATGGTTTCCAAATACTGCACATGATGAACAGGTCACCTCTTGGCTTGAGTAATTTGCTGGGTTTCAGGGGCTGGGTGTCCTTCTCAAAAGTTGAGGATTTTGAGCCAGTATTTCAATATGTTTGAATGCTGAGAGCATTTCTTCCCAGAAACTTAATTCATTTCCCACACATATATACGTATGTTCATCTTTATGTAGCTTTTAAAAATTGAAAAACAGAGCCAGTGTTATTTTTTTAACTAAAGATCATAGAATAGGACTAGGTTTTGAATTGCAGGTTTTTATAGCCGTGAACACAGGCGTGGGCCAGAGAGATCGCTGTTGTTATTTTATGAGCACACCTCGGGTGTTTTGAAATTTAAGGAGATGTGGGCTTTCTTTTTCAAGAAGCAAGCTTAAATATTTTAGAATTAGTACCTTATTAATAAAAGGCAGTTGCTATGCTCAAGGTGTCTGTTCTTGATCATACAGTGTTTTATTTTTTAATTTGCTTTGAATGATCAGTTATTTCAAACTAGGGATGCAACAGCCATCTGTAAACAGAAATTGCAATAATAAGATTCCTGAGGTAGAGGTGAGCCTACCCGGGGAAAAAAGATTCCCGTAGTATTAGTCTTTCATTGTTCTGAAAAAATGTGCTTTTCTCGGCAGCAAAAAAAAAAAAAAAAAAAAAAAAAAAAATAGTGTCACAAGCAACCCTTACACTTTCCCCCACCACATGCTCACAGGGGTCTCAGCCCAGGCCTGCGAGCATCCCTGTGGCTCCTGAAGCTTCATCACCACCCCTGTGTTTCCCCAACAGTGGTGGATTGGCAAAAAATACATTTATTGCCTTAGAAACATAAGGAAGAGACTCCAGAAAGTATAGTGAGGCCAGGAACTTAGAAAGACCTTAGCATGTTGGTTATTTTCTGTGAGGGCTCTGAAGCCTTATTCCATGGGGTTTGAAGGAGACAGTTGCAAGAATCCGTTTTTCTCTGCCGTTTGCATGACTCGTTTTTCTGTCTCTACCCCTCTGCTGCTGCTACGCACCCAGACGTCCGAGAGTCATTCTTTCCCAGAATTAGTTTTACACGGATGCATTATTCCCTGATGCCCAGTATTTGAGTAATGATGTATCTTATTTCATGTCTTAGGCATAACGACATGTGGTATTAAGGCTTCTGAGGATACAGAACTTTATCCGGCAGCAGAATACTATTTTGAAACACTAATAGTGCTTTTCTGGAAGATTCAGAGCATTTTCTTTTTGAATTGTATGTTATAGTGCTTATCTAAGGAGTATTTGGTTCTGTTGCTCTTTTGTAACCTGCTCATAGTTAAAGCTCTAGAAGCTTTGGGAGGCAACCTCTTGATACACTTGCCTTTCTTTTCTGCTCAGGCTATGGATCAGGTCAAAGGATTAAATTGGTGGCTATGCTGAGGGATGTCAGAAACATTTTAGAAGCAGGATATGTTTATTTTTCCTCTTCCTGACTAGCCTTCCAAATTATTTGTCCATGGAGGAGAGCTTAAGAAAGGAAGTTTCTGGGGCACCTTGGTGGCTCAGTGGGTTAAAGCCTCTGCCTTCGGCTCAGGTCATGATCTCGGGGTCCTGGGATTGAGCCCCACATCGGGCTTTCTGCTTGGCGGGGAGCCTACTTCCTCCTCTATCTCTGCCTGCCTCTTTGCCTACTTGTGATCTCTGTCTGCCAAATAAATAAATAAATAATCTTAAAAAAAAGAAAGAAAGAAAGAAAGAAAGAACTGTTTCATGTGTTTGAAAAATCAAATCTCAACCTCTGGAAGTTCCTCTCATACTTTAAATGGAAGTCAGGTCCAGTTTCTGCTTCGCAACCTGACATACAACAAGTGCCTCAGAGACCATGTTCATAAATAATTCGGTCTGGCCATAAAGGCATTTATCAGTTCTTGTCTGTTTGCTGTGAAGCAGTAGCTTGGCTCATATAGGGTTCCACGAAAGTGACCTGAGGTGAAGTGTTGGCGTGTCAGCCTGTAGAGGCCCTTTGGAAGGGTACTGACCCCTCTAATGGATAATGGGATACCCTCTAGAGAAGAGCCCTGGGCTAGAGTCCCAAACACATCACAGACCAGATGCATGACCTTATCTGAGCCTTGTCTGAATTCTCGCCTACAAAACAGAAAGTAGTCCTCCCTGCTTGGTGGAGAATCTTTCTCCCTCTGCCTCTGCTCTTCCCCCTGTTCCTGCTCTCTCTCTCTCTCAAATAAATAAATAAATAAATACAATTTTTGAAAAAAAAAAAAAAAACAAAAAACAAAACAGAGTCAATAGTACCTTCTTTGCTGGGGTATTGGGAACTCATGACCATTCATTCTTGACACATGGCAAGTGTGAGTCAACGTTTGCTCTTGTTGGTTTGTTTCTAAGGGGCAGCGAAGTGATGTATTGTTCCCCATAATGCTGATATAGCTAGGATCCGATTATCTGGGCTCGCTGTGCTCCCCAGAACAGCGATGGGGTTTCCCACATAACTCCTTTTACTTGTCAACCTTCTGCCTTTTTTTTTTTTTTCCTCTCCTCTCTATGGTTTTTCTCTTAGAGGTCCCTCATGTTTCCTTAGATTCAGCCACACCAAATGCTTCCCAGGTCTGTACTTTTGTTGGAAACTCTTTTATGTTCCAATCACATATTTCTGACTTTCTTTTTTTTTTTATGTTCTTTATTTTTTTATTTGTATTATAAAAATTATCCTTCATATCTACTCATTCATTTATCTATTTGTAGGAACTTTCAAAGTTTCCAGGTTAACCAAGCTCTCCCAACACTAATTTGTCCTTAAAGTCTGACAACACTTGACCTTAGGTCTCCAGTCAAAATTGCTATGAGGTATCTAACTTACTTTATCCTGCTTTGAAAACACTCCCAAGGGTTTCATGGATGATCCAATTAACCTGATCATGATGGAGTATGTTAGAACTGAAGAGAGCTGTCTAGTTTTCAAATGTTTCTTTCTCCCCTCTGTCTTTTTTTTTTTTCTCCCCAAGACACAATGTTACATAGAATATCAATGCAACCAATGTATCAAGACATAAATATATCATTGCTTTTTTTTCTGAACTGGAAGAAATCTACTATTGACCCTCAACATCCTCATCCTCTTTTATTATGGGATTTTCAGTCCAAGGCAATTCTGTGGATACATGGACCTTTGGGAAAGCACTAACCTGTTTCTTTTTTTTTTTTTTTAATTTTTTATTTTTTATAAACATATATTTTTATCCCCAGGGGAACAGGTCTGTGAATCACCAGGTTTACACACTTCACAGCACTCACCAAATCACATACCCTCCCCAATGTCCATAATCCCCCCCCCTTCTCCCAAACCCCCTCCCCCCGGCAACCCTCAGTTTGTTTTGTGAGATTAAGAGTCACTTATGGTTTGTATCCCTCCCAATCCCGTCTTGTTTCATTTATTCTTCTTCTACCCACTTAAGCCTCCATGTTGCATCACCACTTCCTCATATCAGGGAGATCATATGATAGTTGTCTTTGGGGGACTACAAGGGACTGACCACCCAAATCCTACTTCTCTCTCTGCCCTCAACCCACGCCACTCTCCACTCACTCCTCCCGAGCTTCTCTAGATTCCCAATGATGTCAGGTGAGGGAACATTAGTGCAAACAAAGGGTGAGCTGGGAGGAAGAAAAAGGAAACTGGACTGGACATCCCTAAGTAAGTCAGCCTGCCTCAATCTAAGAGCTCAGGGAAGGGATGTGGATGCAAAGCTCAGGACATGTCCTGGGCATGGGAATCATGGAAGAATTCAGAGCAGTAAAGGACACATGAGCACAGTCTTAAATGGGGCTACCTAAAATGAGTGGTATCATTAGCAAAACGAAAACTCAGCAGAAGCAGACTTCATTATTTATGAACATATTACAGTTGAGGGCACTTGTTATATATCAAGTAATAAATCACAAACAGAACCTGACTGCCCGTTAATATATGACAAGAACTTCAAGAGGTTGAAACCTGAGCTGGGGTAGGAAGTGTAAAATGTTCACGATTAAAAAGGCTGAGATTTAAGGAGGGCAGGACACCGAGAGTCAGAATGTCTAGAAGAAAGTCAGAAATATATTTAGGACATCGATTTTGGAGGTAGAATAGACTGGATTTCAATAGGATGTGGGTGGTGAAGGAAATGGGAGCATCAGGGAAAACTCCTGGGTCTCTAGTTTTAGTAGCTAGGAGGCTAATGGAGCCATGACCATGACAGAGCAGCCTGGAGAGAGCAGCTTTGTTTCCGCATCACTCACAGCATAGCCTGTCAGGTGCGGAGCCCTTAAGTGTTAGCTCTTATTCTTATCATGTATTTATGCTGTGTCTCTGTGATTAAATTTTAAATTCCCCAGAAGGCTAAAGGCTTTGTTTAAACTCCTCTGTTTTTCCTGCAGCATGCATATATCATAATACCTTAGCCATCAGAGATGGTGAATAAATATTTAATTGACTGATGTAAACTGTCCTACTGGGGGTTTTTGTTTTGTTGCTTTTTTGGTTTTTTTGTTTGTTTGTTTGTTTTTTACATCATCTGTAAGTCCTAATTATTTGCAATCAGCAATTAAAGAAATTGGAGGAAATTTCCACTTTCATAGGTCATAAATAAGAAATGAGGTTTTTCAATTTTGCTTCACATTCAGGATGACTATTTAAAATGACTCAGTGCAGTAGGACTTGGGATTTTGTTAGTGTGGAGTCTCCAGGCCAGCTCACCCGCTCCTGGCACCTCTTCTTTATACAGATGTGCACTGGGAACTATACATTCGTCCCTTACATGATCACTCCACACAACAAGGTCTACTGCTGTGATAGCAGCTTCATGAAGGGGTTGACGGAGCTCATGCAACCGAACTTCGAGCTGCTTCTTGGACCCATTTGCTTACCTCTTGTGGATCGTTTCATTCAGCTTCTGAAGGTGGCACAAGCAAGTTCTAGGTAAAGTTGAATAATGCCGTTTGATGATGATAACAGAGCTATGTCCTACTTCCTTTATTTGTGCATCTTATCGGATGTTTCTCAGATATAGCACACAGCCAACAACCAGGAAAATGAAAGTATGATATCTTCTAAGTAGATAAAAGAGATGCCTGATAGTTTACTGTATTCAGAAGAGAACCATTAAGATCAGAAAGGGAAAAAAAAAGACTGCTAAGTACATTATGGTAATGGTAGGGATATATATATATATATATATATATATATATATATATTCTCAAAGTATAGAAATACTGTCAGAATTAATGTCCACAGACTTTTACTATAAGAACAGGAACTTTCCCAGAATTGCTGATGACATTATTATATTTTAGTTAAGAAAAACCAGTTAGGGTAATCTGTGATGAGGCTGAGTCAGAAAGTGAGGGCTATATTATGTTCAAATCATAGGCACACCTGATTTATTTGGAACAATTTCTACTCAAAACAGTGCAATGAAAAATAAAGTTTTGGTGTTTCAAGTGGCACATGGCAGGTTCTTGGAAAAGTCATTAAGATGCAGTATATTTACCTAAGTTTTTCTAAAGCAAAGCAAAGTATTAAAAAATACATATAGGACTCCCAAAATTCTTTATAATGCAAAATCCATGAGGTGTTCCATCTATGCATCCTGTGAATTAAAAGTTACAAATGCCGCAGACGTCATTCATTTCCTTATACGATCATTGCTTTTCATTGAAATCCCTTCTAGTATTAACTCTTTGAAATGTGTTCTCCCACCAGCCAGTATTTCCGGGAATCTATTCTCAATGATATCAGGAAAGCTCGAAATTTATACACTGGTAAAGAATTGGCAGCTGAGTTGGCAAGAATTCGGCAACGAGTAGATAATATCGAAGTCTTGACAGCAGATATTGTCATAAACCTCTTACTTTCCTACAGAGATATCCAGGTGAGAAGATGCTTACAGGAAATTCTTCGTCATGTAGCATGTTGAAGGAATAAGGGAGAGTTAGCATCACATTTCAGTTAGTTGAGAGGTCATCCAGGTCACTACATGTAATTTTTTATTGCCTTTTCTAAGCTCTCTATCCTGAGAATTTATGATGAATGAAAAAGACTCATATGAGTTAGCCATCCTTGATTATGTAACGAAGTACTTTTATGGTAAAGGTCCGAGTTTTTCCTCCAGAAGAACAAAAAGAAAAATCTGTGTACATTGCTAACCTGTGGACAACCTATACTAATTTGTTAGCCTCAGACACACCTGTCAGGCAATAAGTGAAAGTTTTGTTGTGGCAAATAGCAGAAGTGGGAGGGGGAGCTTTCTGGACATAGCTCTTACTCCTGGGAATTCTGTTGCTTGGAATTGATAGTGCTAGATCTGACTAGCCAGGACCAAGAAATATGCAACTGATTAATTATAAAAATAACTTAAAAAAATTTCTCATGTAAAACACACCAATGTGCCATTTAATTTTATTGACATGTCTTAAAATTTTTTTAAATATGGTAAATAGAAGGCAATCTTCTCTGAGTTGGGAATTTTGTTTTTAGATTTTTATATAGTAAAATCGAAGTGACTTCTAGTTTCTTATTCCCACACAGCCTTTCAGGCCCAAGTAAAGCTTTATGAGAACAACAGAAATTAGCATTCATGTAGAGGTGTGGCATTTCAGATCCCAAAACTAGGGGAACTTGAAATGACATCATCTTGTTACTTATAAGAGAGGTTCAATCATTTGCTCCATGTCCTTGATATTTTGAAAATTCTTTCTTTGAAAATAATTGATAGGACACCATCCCAGGAATCTGGCTCCATGGGAGAGGCAAACCACCCATAGTCAGACAACAGAGTGTTATCATGCTAATGGAGGCGGTTGTGGTAACTCTATATTTTAAGGTTTTTACCTATATAATCCAAATTTCTTATTTAAGAAGAATCAATTTCTTTTTGGTTCTAGATTCTTCAAAGTAGTTCATGGATCCTAGTTCTCTTTTTAACACCCTTCTCGGATTTAGATATATGCTTGTCAAAAGTCCTCTCATTGTCAGAACTTTCTCCTAGGGGTTTAATTCTGTCTTATTCTCCTTTTGTTTGAAAGGACTATGATTCTATAGTGAAGCTGGTAGAGACCTTAGAAAAGCTGCCAACCTTTGATTTGGCTTCCCATCACCATGTGAAGTTTCATTATGCATTTGCACTGAATAGGTAAGAAGAAAAGGTTCTGTTCGTACTATGCTAACATACTATTTTATAACCTGCGTTTTCTTCCTACGATATGTTTTTGCTGTAGCATTGCAGCCACTCCCTATTGGAATGTAATATTAATATTTCTGCTTCAACCATATGAAATGTAAGAAGCATATGCATTCTGTTTTTTTATTTTTTTGACAGTAAAAAAAAAAAGTCCCTACAGTTTATATATTTAAATTCTTTATTTTTTTTGTTTTGTTTAATTTATTTTTTTATCATGTTCTGTTAGACACCATACAGTACATCATTAGTTTTTTGATGTGTTCCGTGATTCATTTTTTGTGTATAACATGCAGTGTTCATTAAAACCTGTGACCTCCTTAATTCCCATTTCCCCACACCTGGGTGCCTCCCCTCTGAAATCCTCAGTTTGTTTCCCAGAGTCCCATTTCTCTCATGGTTTGTCTCCCTGACTGATCCCCCTGCTTCAGTTTTCCCCTCCTTCCCCTAATATCCTCCATGCTATTCCTTAAATTCTTAAAGTTCTTTTTTCTCAGGGCACCTGGGTGATTCAGTGGGTTAAAGCCTCTGCCTTCAGCTCAGGTCATGATCCCAGGGTTGTAGGATCAAACCCACATCCGGCTCTCTGCTCAGCAGGGAGCCTGCTTCCTCCTCTCTCTCTGCCTGCCTCTCTGCCTACTTGTGATCTCTGTCTGTCAAATAAATATATAAAATCTTTTTAAAAAATTCTTTTTTCTCTGAGTTCGTATTTGCTATTTATACTTGCTTAGAATTTTTTTAATTGCACAAATATAATGTTATTTTTAGGCAAATATGCTCAGCCCCAAATGGTTCTTTACCTAAAAATTTACAAAGTAGGGGGGCATCTGGGTCGCTCAGTTCGTTAAGTATTGGACTCTTGGTTTCAGCTGCAGTTATGATCTCAGGGTCATGGGGTCAATTTCAGTATCAGGCTCTGTGCTGAGTGCAGAGTCTGCTTAAGACTCCCCCTCTCTCCCTCTGCTCCTTCCCCTCTGCCCCAACTCTTTCTCTCTCTCTCCCATAAATAAATAAATCTTTAAAAAAATTTGCTAAGTAGGGTAATGGTAGTTATGTCTAGGTGAACATATTACTAACCAGAGAATATTTTCATTTTCACTGCCCTGAACATATCTAATTACAATCAGATCTCCATTGGCCACATTTTAGGGCATGTATCCAGAAATCTGCTAAGACTCGCATGAAGGCTGCTACTTCCAGTCCTGCCTGTCGGCCTTCTGTCCACATCATGGCACATACGTCGGTGCCACATCCTACCCGGAGTTACCAAGGAAGCCGGCCTTGCTCAGAGAGGCATGGAGAGGCCCAAAGCACTGAGCTGTCCAAAGCTTGTTAGTTGTGCTGCTGTCTTCCCTGGTGGCGAGTTAAATATGTATATTGTTGCTACAACTAAAGAGAAGGAGCGAAAAAGAAAGGGAGGGGCATCATGTCTACTTGCTGTGTGTCACTTAAGGCTTGATTATTTTACAGATGAGGAAGCTGAAGCTTGGAGACCTTGAATCGCTTTTCTTCAGACTCATAGTTAGCAAGTTATAAAACTGAGGCTCAAACCTGGATCTGTCCCATACTGATGTCTTTGCTCTTCATCACTAGGTCCTCCTGCCTCCGTCTGCAATGAAAGAAGTCAGCACACTATTCAACCAGAGATTCTTTCTTTCCTCCTTTATCCTTGCTAATGTTATCAATAAGTGTAGAATGGACGTATATTTCATTTCCCCATTTATTAAACATCTTTTTCTTCAGATTTGACAGAGTGAGATGAGACCTCCAGAGATTACCAGCTCCAGCTGGCTCTCAAATAAATCTTTCTTGAAAGACAGAATGGAATATGTTCTTTTTTATGAAATGAAAAATCAAAGTCCATAGAGCCTCTTAGATTTTTCTTTGTGTTTTATCCTTACCTTTCCTAAAATACAGTATGATGAATTGATAAGCATATTTGTATGAAGGGTTATTATAAGCTCAAGGTATTTAGGACAAAGTGTAAAAGGGTATTTCATAGACCAGATATATTTGAAGTCATAGTAGAGAAGAGAAATAACTCTATGTAGCAGTTTTATTGAAATATAATTCATATATCATACCATTCACCCATTTTAGGTATACAATTTAATGTTTTTTCAATATAGTAACAGAATTGTATGACCATCAACACAATATAACATTTTCATCTCTCTAAAAGGAAACCCATTAGTAGTCACTCTCCCCTTGCCCCACAAATCTCCCAGACCTAGGCAACCACTAATCTATTTTTGGTCTCTAGATTTGCCTATTCTGGACATTTCATATAAATGGAATCATATTATATGTAATCTTTTGTGACTGTCTTCTTTTACTTAGCATAATATTCTTAAGGTCCAAGAAATAATTTTTAAGAGAATTTTTTTAAAGATTTTATTTATGGGGCACCAGGGTGGCTCAGTGGGTTAAGCCTCTACCTTCAGCTCAGGTCATGATCCCAGGATCCTGGGATCAAGCCCCACATCGGGCTCTCTGCTCAGCAGGGAGCCTGCTTCCTCCTCTTGCTCTGCCTGCCTCTCTGCCTACTTGTGATCTCTCTCTGTCAAATAAGCAAAAATTTTAAAAATCTTAAAAAAAAAGATTTTATTTATTTATTCGTCAGAGACTATGCACATGTGCACATGTGAGCGAGCAGAAATAGGGGAGCAGCAGGCAGAGGGAGAAACATGTTCCCTGCTGAGCAAAGCACCTGAAGCACGACTCAGTCCCAGAACCGTGGCATCACGACCTGAGCTGAAGGCAGACACTTAACCAACTGAGCCACCCAGGCTTCCCTTTAAGAGAATTTTTATCTGGTTTTGAGAATGAACTACACATATTTGCTATTTTAAAATGACCTACCTAAAGCATCTTCCTTAGATCATCATCTGATCACACATGGACATTAGGCAACTCTTGGCTTAAAGTTGGTTTGTTGGTATTGTCTGTGAATAAGTTTGTACAGTGTTTTAGAGCAAAAGCCGTTGAAACCTAAAGTCAGGGTTTGGTCCTTGTTTGGATTGGTCAGCTTCCCCATGTAAGGCCACAGACGGCATTCCTAATTGTACTTCATGCCCTTGAAACTATGAACCATGAACCTATGGATTGTGGAATTAGAAGGACTATATAGATAGATGGGTTAATGCAAACCTATCACTGTCCTCAGGAAAGCAGCTCAAAAGTGATCCTTGTTAAATCCAGTAGACATGCAGTAGGATGAAAAGACAAAAAGGCTTAGGCAGAGCTTTACAGGGAACTCTCAAAATCTATGGTTGTCTTTATCCTGCCAGACTTCACTAGTGTGAATCAAAATATCAAGCAGAGTTCTTAAAAGGCCTACATTGCTTCTGTGATCTATATTGAAGCAGTGATATTTTTTCTCCCCCTACCTTAGGAGAAATCTCCCTGGAGATAGAGCCAAAGCTCTTGATGTTATGATCCCGCTGGTGCAAAGTGAAGGGCAGGTTGCCTCCGATATGTATTGCCTAGTTGGTCGAATCTACAAAGATATGTTTTTGGACTCTAATTTCCTGGACACTGAAAGTAGAGACCATGGAGCTTCTTGGTGAGTATATCGGATAAGATACTTGATAAATCCATGACATGAAAAAAATGGTTTACAGATGGGAGTGCTAAATTACTGTTATCCTGTAGATTGTGTATTACAAGTAAATCTTAGAGTTTATAGCTTCAGTAAACAACTTTGATGAAATTCATTTGATATGGTAGAGTGCACTGGGGTAAGTTGGATGAAAAGATACTTTGAGAAAGTAACATTTTAAAAAGATATTCTAAAATATAGAGTATAGCAACAAAAATATCATTTTTGGAGAATTTATAGAAGTTGATAGACATGAAGGAATTCCAGAATGTATGAAAAAATATACCAAATTTGTGGATGAGAAGATTTAATATTTTAAAGATGTTAGTTCTCCCCAACAGGGCTTTCATGTGACATGATAAATTGATTCTAAAATTTATTTGAAAAATACAAAGGGCCAAGAAAAGGCAAAATAATCTTGGAGAACAAAGTGGAAGGACTTGCTCTACCAGATAACAAGACCTACTATAAAGATGTAATAATTAAGATATTGCAATATAAGTGTGGGCATAGACAAACACTGGAACAGAAGAAAGAGCCTGGAACAGACTTAGATGTTTATGAGACTAGATTTATGACAGTGCACTTCATGGATCAGAGTGGAAAGGGTGGACTCTTCAGGAATGGGACTGGGAAAATTTGTTCATCTGCTCACAAAAATAAAATGAAATTGTATTTCTACTTTAAGCCATGTTTAATAAGTGAATTAAAGACCAAAATATTTTTTTAAATACTTCAGAAAAAAAAATCTTTTAGAATAAAATATGCAAGTTGACCTTGGGATAGGAAAGAATTTCTTTTTATTTTATTTTATTTTTTTTAAAGATTTTATGTATTTATTTGACAGAGAGAAATCACAGGTAAGCAGAGAGGCAGGCAGAGAGAGGAGGAAGCAGGCTTCTCGCGGAGCAGAGAGCCTGATGCGGGGCTCGATCCCAGGACCCTGGGATCATGACCTGAGCCGAAAGCAGAGGCTTTAACCCACTGAGCCACCCAGGCACCCTGGAAAGAATTTCTTAAGGGTTAAAAATACCATGAATCATAGAAAGAACAGATTGGGAAATGAGAGTGCATTGAGATTTGCTTCTGTTCATCAAGGTTCTGCCTTTTGGAAATGGCAGAGTGGGTTCTATTGCCTGCTAATCCTACCAATTTTAACAATTATAAACTTTGAAAAAACACTTAAGAAGGAAAATAGTTTGAAAGCACTGGAGAGTGACTATAAGTGGTCAGAAACTGGAGAAATTTTGGTTCTTGGATGAAGGGTACCACATTGGGTAAGATCCACATTTTTATCTTGGGGGCATTCTCCAATCTGCAAGCCCAAGGACAGATAGAACTCGAGAAGAAATTCAGAGTCTTAATAGTCAGAGGGTTTAGTTTGAGGCAGCCAGAGTGCCTAGAGATTAAGGGAGATACCACCTACATGGAGGAGGCCACAAATAGCCCCAAAATCTGTGTATAAACTCTTGTTCAATTCTCAGCTGTCCCTGGCATGTGTGAGTTTTACCCTAGGAGCCCAGGTGGAACACAGGAGCTAGAAGTCTTTGAGAGGTGAACAGAAATTTCAGCAGCTGCCCTGTGTAGAGGAGACAGACTTTGGAATTTGAACCTGATGTTAGAAGGGCTTCATGAGCAATCTGAGCTTTCCACTGAAAGTCTCAAAGGGTCACGGCATAGGAATAAAAAACTACATCCCAGGACTAAAGAAGTGCACTCAAAATTAAGAGCAAAACGATACGGAGCCACTCTAATAAAACTTAAGACCAAGCCCCCACATGATCAGGTAAACTACCAACAATTTATTTTCCTGTTAGAGTAAGACCAGATACTCTTAAGAGGAGTATAACAGAATCCAAACTCTACAACGTAGCATCCAAAATGTCTAGTACACCATTAGAAACTACTAGATTTATAAAGAAATAGTTAAGTGTGACAATATCAATTGTTGGCAAGGATGTTAGATGAAAGGTAGTCTCTCCTGGCTGTGGCAGAAATTTTTATGACCACTTAAAGACTTTGATAATATCAAGGCAAGTTGACAGCAGGCTATCCTAGATCCAGCAGATCTACTTATATACTCTAGAGAAATTCTTAAAGTTCTTCTGTATAAAACTTCTGACATGAAAAAAAAAAAAATCTTTAAAAAAAAAGTTGAGCAAGGGGCACCTGGGTGGCTCAGTGGGTTAAAGCCTCTGCCTTTGGTTCAGGTTGTGCTCTCAGGGTCCTGGAATCGAGCCCAGCAACAGGCTCTTTGCTCAGCGGGGAACCTGCTTCCCCCTCTCTCTAGTTCTGCCTCTCTGCCTAGTTGTGATCTCTCTCTCTCTGTCAAATAAATGAATAAATAAAATCTTAAAAAAAAATAGTTGAGCAAAATCAGCAAATGGCAGAAGATCCATGGAGTACACTATCATTTATGGGAACTTTAAAAGCAGTCATACACACCCAGTAAAGGTATATACGCATGAGTGCACATCATAAATTCTCAATTCAGTATACTGGTTACCAGTGGGGATAAAGGAGTAGAAGGGAGGGATTCACATTCAGCTGTAAGAACAGTGGGTATGTGGGAGTGCTGCTTATATTGTTTTTCTGTATTTCTTAATATTCCTAAACTATTCTCTAATTTAAATGTATACATTAAAAGAGGTTGGCTTACCTCAGGAATTCCTCAATGATAGCCATAAAATCTTTTTAAGTTGTGAAAGGGAAATCTTAATTTTCAAAATCTTGTATCATTTTAGCCACTGAATGAGGGACTGAAATTGGGATAATGGGTTACAACGGGGAGGAGAACTTGGGGACAGTGATTTTCTGGATCCTCATGGAAAATTTTGGTTTAGACTTTTAAATTTGTATTACAAATTTTTAGTATAATCCAGAGAGTTTTATGGTTTCTCTTAACCAAGTTTTGTTTTGTTTTTTTTTTTTTTCTTGCCATTACAAAAGAGGAATGGAACTATGTAGCCTTTTTATTACCAGATTTATACTTTAAGAAAATTCTAAGTTGTAGGAGAATTAGAATCTGGTATTTGGAAGCATTGTGTCAGTAGAAATGCTCTGATATCATTGTGATAATGATATGCATGGGTCATCTTCACAAACCTAAGTTTCATGGTCATTGAAATCAAATGGAAAACACCTCCTATGAAGTTAGCACATGTCATGCACAGGAATAAAATAAAGCATTTCCCTATTTGAAAATCAAACAGTTTAGACTACTGTGAGCTTTCAAGGTCACATAAAGTTCAGTTAAGGGGCAGAGTTTTTTCCAGTTGTGTATTGTTTTAATTTTCTGTACCTCCAGATTCTGACTCCTTTTTTATGGTTCCCCTTTAGCTGAGGACTATTAACAGTCTCTCAAAAGAGCTTTGTGTCAAGGTCTTTGGGTCAAATTGAAGATGTCAGAATTTTTATGATTTCATTTTAAGCTGTCCATTAATTTTCTAGTAAGAACAAGGAAGGCTGTTAGAGATCAAAGCCTTTTAACGGTAGGGCGCCTAGGAGTTGATCTTGTGTCACTCACAAACTTATTTGGTATTAAAAGAATGTCACTATTACTGTAGATTAGCTACTGTAGGTAGCTAACCTACCATTACTGTCGTGTATATCCATATATATCCGTTTGTCCCAAGGGTTGCTAAGAAGTTACCCCCCACCTCCCTTTTTAAATACAGTTGTTGTTTTTTTGTGTTTTCCCCCCACACACCCTCACACTTGTAAAGCTTCTTCGGTATATCTTAATGTTTTGATCCAGCTCCCACAGTGCTGCAAGCACACTCATTCATATTGGTGTGTTGGCACTGTCCCTAACCTGCCTTCCTGTTCAAGTTGAGCTGTAAAAGCACATTGTCAAGGTGCTGACACAAGAGGGTGTCCCTGAGGTTATGAGACATCCTGCCAGATTTACCCAGGATTATATATGTCCTGAGTCATGGGTCCCACAGGGATGTTTCCACTGACTTTGTCTGAGCCGTCATCTCTCTGAGTTTTCACTTGTCAGATGCCGGTGCGAGGCCAAGGAGAGAGATGTCATGGCAGGTAAGTCAGTCCCTTAAGGCCTCTTCCCATGGACATTTTCCATGGCCTGAATCATTTCTTGCTGGGTTGCAGAGACAGTGATGTATTGACCACGGAAAATTTAAGGACAGGAACTTTCACTCAATAGTATAAGAGCCCCAAGCAATTGTGATTCGAGTGGCTCATCAAGCTCTTTCTTCCGGTTTCCCATTTTAACACCTTTGATGAGTTTAGGGTTCTGCTCCATACCAGAGGGAGAACATGTTGCCCCCCTCTGAGCATGGAACCAGGAGCTGTGGCGAGGCGCTGTTTTACACCTGGGCACATCTATTTTTCTGAGATCCTTTCCTGGGGGTTCAGAGTACAAAAGAAGGAAATGAGAAAAAAGTTTATGGTTTCAATTTTTTTTTTAAGTTTGCAGAATTGTGATACGTTGTTCGAATAATTTTTTTTCTCTCTCTCTTCTGCTAGAACAAACTTTGGTTGTTGAATCTTATCTGGGACAGAGGCCGAGTGGTTTGAATGAACACATCCTGCTGATTTAAGTATAAAAAAAGACTAGTTCTCTGACATTTGATGTTTTTCATTGTCACTTCCTTCGTTATTTTTGTCCACTGAAGCTCTTGAGGCTGGCTAAAATAATGCTGTTTTTTTCTATACTTAAATTTCTATAATCCAACTTAGGGTAGGAAAAACGCCTTTTTGACCTTTCCATAATTAAACTGAGTTTAGCTCTTAGTCATGAAGAGTTGTCACTTTTTATCATCGCTGTGCAACATACAGGTAAATCTAAGTTGGAGAAGGCAGTGATTGTGTGGATCACAGGCTCTGGTTAGAGGATGTTTGGGGCTACGAGAGGATATCACACAAGTTGAGACAGTGACGCCGGGCGGGGGGGATACTCAGCTTTCAAAGTAGGAAATATTATGACCCCAAAGCCTAGACTCACATCCTAAAAAGATGCCACAGAGTTTCTGAAGCGACAGACTTAACTAGAATGGCCCAAGGAAATACTGTGTACTGTGACTTGGAGAGCCATGGAAAATTCATTGCAAAGATTATCTCCACCATTCCTTCGTTAACCTAATCTAACAAAGAAGTAACCACGAAACAGTCATGCTGAATTCCCGTGGAGAGTGGCTTACTTAGAACATTTTGTTATGTGCAGTATTTGTTCAGTTGGTGGAAATAATTATCAATCCCTTCAACTTTGGAGTTGACACAAGGTTTCTGTATATGCTGTTAGCTATTGCAGAGTTAGAAGCACCTTGTACAGAAAACAATGCTGACATTTTTTCCTCCCACTTTACAACCAACGCCATTGAAACTGGGAGAACTTAAATGAATTTTTTGATGTGCTGTTACTAATAAAATCTCAAATCTAATTTTTCAGATTCAGTGTTGTTTTTACTACATCCCAGGCTCTCTTTCCTAGAATTTTCAGGAACCAATATTTCCGGGAATGTCTATACTGTTTTGTGGAAGAGGACTTTTGGGAGACTGATGTGAGATAAACACTGAGTCAACACTTAGAAACAGTGTGATCTTAGAAAAGATACCCTTTAGAAAATTCCATTTTATTTAAAAGTAAGGATAATATTTACCTGCAGGAATTGGAATGCTCTTAGCATCTTATAAGTAGCAAAAGACCTTACTCCGATGGGCTTCAACAATAAGACAGTGTATTGAATTCCAAAAGTGAGGCTGGGTCTGAGTAGGTTGAGTCAAAAGCTTAAAAGTATCAGCCAAGATCTGTTGCCTCATTATTGCTGTCGGTGGCTCTGCCCTTGGGCTGGCTTTCTTAGGCTTGCAAAGTGGCCATGGTCATTCCAGGCATGAATCCAGTTTAGCTACACCACGGTCTGGAGAGGAAATGGAAGCCATCTTTTTCTTCGAACTGGGAAAGCATGCTCACAAAAACCTACCCCAGACTTTCCTTACTTCTTCTTCATGCTTCTGGTATTCCATCATCAGCCCAATATTGCACAAATCACTGGGAAGGAGGACAGGATTGTTACAACTGCAACTGGCTTAAACTTACTGTTTTGGGAGGAATAAATGCTCTATTGTGAGAACTAAAAGAAGCAGCATATGTTAAAGTCCTAGAATTTAGTAGGCACCTAGTACTATAGTTTTGGTGTAGAATATGTGAAAATATTTTGTATTTCTTTATATATTGTTACATTTATCCACATTCAACATGAACACTAACTAGATGAAGTTTCCCTTTTCCTAAAATATTCCCATGTTTTCTTTCTGTTCTTCCTGCATCTAGCTGAACATGTAGTTGATGAGGGAAAAATTAGAGTTTGTGTACTTTTTACATGGGCCTTATTTAAATTTCACGTACAGAGCTGTCGTGGGGTACCGTGGATAGGCCATGCATGTTTGCAATTGTATTTGGTTTTAGACATGATGGCATTCTCATTCTTAAGGGGAGATACAAAGTCATTTGCAGCAATTTGAAAGGAAATTAGGTGCTTGTACAATATTAATATAATCATGTCTCTCCTGTTGTAATGCCAAAAAAGGTCCATAACCAGGAAATTGAAAGCATTCAGCCTGTTTTTAGCATTAATATGTTCGTTTTTCCATAGTAACTTGTGAGAGGACAGACAGCTTTGCCTTATCAACTAATTTTCTTTGACGTCACTGACAGTGCTATTCAAACAGTAATGTGTGCCTAATAACTACTTAGTTTTTACATTATTAATAGGGTTGGCTTTACTTTGGGAGAGTTATGTAACAGGCCAATTGACCTACAAATAGAGACCAGTGCCTATTTTCCATTTGCCAGATTAGCCTTTTTTTTCTTTTTCTTGGCTTCGAGATATCTTTCTCTGTGTTATCTCCATTTCCACTACCCTCTGTGTCCCTCAGAGTTTTATCTCACCATTCCCCTGACATCATTTTTGATCCGTCCTTTATTGTGTCTGTTAGGTGAGTTTCCAAATTTTAGATGATTTTTTTAAAAATTTTTATTTATTTATTTGAGAGAGAGAGAGAGCACAGCAGCGGGAGAAGGAGAAACCAGCTCCCCGCTGAGCAAGGAGCCTGATGTAGGGCTCAATCCCAGGAGTTGGGACCATGACCTGAGCTGAAGGCAGACATTTAATTGACTGAGCCACCCAGACACCCCCCCGACTATTTTTTTTTATTTTTAAGAACTCAAAGCCTGAAAAGTTTGTAGTAACTCAGCATGACCCCTAGCTCATTGATGTTCAGATGTAGAGGGCTCCTAAGGGACCAGCAGCTCCAGGATGACCTGGAGATCCGGGAAGAACATACACTATACCCACAGTTGCTTTATTTATTTATTTATTTAATTAAAAAAAAAAAAAGATTTTATTTATTTATTTGACAGAGAGAGATCACAAGTAGGCAGAGAGGCAGGCAGAGAGAGAGAGGTGGAGGAAGCAGGCTCCCTGCTGAGCAGAGAGCCCGATGCAGGACTCGATCCCAGAGATCATGACCTGAGCCGAAGGCAGCGGCTTAACCCACTGAGCCACCCAGGCGCCCTATTTATTTAATTTTTAAAGAAGATTTTATTTATTTATTTGACACAGAGAGAGAGATCACAAGTAGGCAGAGCAGCAGGCAGAGAGAGAGGGGGGAAGTAGACTTCCTCCTGAGCAGAGAGCCCGATGAGGGGCTCAATCCCAGGACCTTAAGATCAAGACGTGAGCTGAAGGCAGAGACTTTAATCCACTGAGCCACCCAGGTGCCCTCACAGTTGCTTTATAAGCTAGCACCCTGGTAAATTGGTTGCATGTCTTGGCCTTGCTTTAATGACACACCCAGCAAACGAAAGATTGGATGAAGCTCTGTTATGGCCTAACCATTTGAAATCCAGGAATGGTAGTATTCGGGATGTCGCTGTGGAGGTTCCTAATTGCAGCTAACAAGTACTCAGCACCTAAGGAGGGCAACCAAGGCTTGCTTTATGTAACTCAGTTGTCAGAGGGTTGAGTGAGAAAGCTAGATGTTTGCCAAGCATTATGCTGAAAAGGAAGGAGAAAGTGGAAGAATAGGGCTGATTTCACTCAGTGAATTAAAGTGATCATTTCCACAGTCGTTTGTGGAGTTTTTCAGCTATGTGGATGGAGTTCTTTGCCCCTGGAGATCTGGTTTGGGAGATTCTGAGTCCATGTTATTGAATAGATTAACCACAATTGATAATATGCTTCTTCTTTTTTTAGTAAAGTTTAGGTTTTCTCCATATTTCGCTGTCACTCCCTTCCTCCTAAATCTTCACTGTTCTTCAC
This sequence comes from Mustela nigripes, assembly GCF_022355385.1. Lineage (NCBI taxonomy): Eukaryota > Metazoa > Chordata > Mammalia > Carnivora > Mustelidae > Mustela > Mustela nigripes. The sequence goes on along the minus strand of NC_081561.1, from coordinate 85,283,091 downwards.
GTCTTTAAAGATTAAGTTTAAAGCCCAGTTCCCACTTTTATCTGCCCTTCAGAGCTTCCCCAGGGTATCTCCTCCCATCTTCCCAGCCTTCTTAGAACATGGGGTTTACATTTTAATTTGAGAGAATTGGCAGTGATTGGAAGGGTAAGTTTAGATTGGTCACAAACATGTGAAAACAGTTCATTCTCAAGAGCAGTCGACTAAGTACATGTTAAAATTCCAAGCTAGGCTTTCTTGTTATCAATTGGCAAAGATGAAAAGAGATGAGGGTATTCTATTTCGGCATGAATGTGATGGAACGGTCTCTCTCCTACACTGCTCTTAGGAAAGTGAATTGGTGAGATCTTTGTGGAAAGCAATTTGGCATTATGCATCAAAAACCTTGACATACTTCATGTTCTTTAATCCAGTTATGTCGTTTGGAAACTATCCTGAAGAGACAGCAGATACAGAAACAAAGATGTGTTTGCAGCAGTGTTTATGACACTGAATTTTATGGTAACAAAAAATTGGAAGAAACCTAAATGTCCAACCGTTGGCGAAAATGTTAAACAAAGGGTAGCCTCCCCATCTGATGGACTATCACTCATTCAAAATTGTGGTGCTGGGGTTTGGTAATAAAAATATAGGTACCATAAAACTTACCATTTTAACTGTTTGAAGTCTAGTTCAATAGCATTAAGTACATTTTTTGCAACCATCACCACTCTCCATCCACAATACTTCTCATCTTACAAAACTCGAACTCTATACCCATTAGACAACTTCCCATTTTCCCCTCTTCCCAGCCCCTGGCGACCAACATTCTACTTTCTTTCTCTATGAATTTGACTAGTCTAGGTATTTCATATAGGTAGAATCATATGGCATTTAAGGCTGATTAATACTCTATTTTATGTATACACTGTATTATATTTATCCATTCATCCATTGATGGACATCTGTCTTGTTGTCACCCTCTGGGCCGTTGTGAATAATGCTGCTATGAACACTGGTGTACAGATATCTGAGTTTCCTCCTTTCAGTTCTTTTGGGTATATACCCAGAAGAAAATGGTGGTTTAAAAAAAAAATTTGATAGTAACACACATCATGCCATTCCATCAAAATTTTAAAGCAGATTATAAAGATAACATGATTCTCTTTTATTTTTTTGGAAAAAAAAGTCTGTGAAGGGGAAAAGGACTGGAAGAAGATAGTTAGAATTTGGGGTTGTTTTATTTTCTTCCAACTTTTCTGTATAATAAGGATCATATACAAATAAGTAGTTTGAAATGAAGAGAAGGTCTCCCCGCCCTATTTAAATTGATGGAGTGATTTGGCACTAGTTTTCTTCTTACGCTGTCCTGCTTTGTCTGTGAGTTATTTTATGAGTGATAATTTAAGAAATATCCCTAGAGATGCAAAGCATCATGAAATTCTAATTTAATTACTTTTATGTCTCCCAGAAAGAATCACAGCTGTTATATCACAAAGCAAGAAAAATGACAGCTAAATAGAGAGAACATGACTTGAGCTCAGTTTCCTCTTTGATGGAAAGTAGATGCTCTCTAGCTAGAAATAATCAACTCAAGAATATTTCCTTTATTCTTGACTTTGTTGAACATCTCAGTGCAGATGCAAAAAATGAGCTGTCTTTGTTCTAAAGACTTCGTCACTCACTTCATAATCAAGTACTTGCCTCTTTTAGAGCTAGTTTGCAATCAGGTGACAAATACAGTTGCTAATAATAAGGCAACCTTGAACAAAAATCTCTTGCTTTGGAAGCTCAACTAAGAAGTTTGCATCTTTTCAATGTAATAATGAATTGAAGAGTGCAAAGTACTTACTTTTTCCAGTAAATATTTAGGATTAAAATGGGGAAAAAATCAACAGTAGTGGACATATCTTCATTCAGTTACTCAAATGTAGTCACTAGAATCCTCTTAAGATGTGAATATCTAATTTCATCCTCGAGATTTATTTCATGAAGTCATCTTTAGTTTAGCTTACTCACCTCTGGTGATTTTATTTCTCTATAGAGAGGTTTACACTATTAATCATTGTTGATAGATTTCTTTATGTAAGGACTTACATTCACATTTATTTATCCTCTTGCCAGTTAAATGGTGAAGTTTTCAACAACATAAAACTTCTTTGGGGGAATTTTATGGGCACATTCAGCAGTATTGCTATATTATTCTTTTAAAAATATTAGTCTCTAGGGGCGCCTGGGTGGCTCAGTGGGTTAAAGCCTCTGCCTTCAGCTCAGGTCATGATCTCAGGGTCCTGGGATCGAGCCCTGCGTTGGGCTCTCTGCTCAGCAGGGAACCTGCTTCCTCCTCTCTCTCTGCCTGCTTCTCTGCCTACTTGTGATCTCTGTCTGTCAAATAAATAAATAAAATCTTTAAAAAAACATTAGTCTCTAATAAGATCAATCAAATATATTTTGTGACAAAATATATATAAAGAATATATCAATAGCTGTTTCTGTTGTATATGGAATATAAACTTTATCCTTGATGTAAAAGCAGTTCTTCCTGCTTTTATTTGTCATAATTTTTCACGTTTCACCCAACTCCCTTTAACTAAAACACAAAAACAAAACAAAGCAAAAAAATCCAGAAAGTAATGAAAAAGGACTAAAATTTTTTTGAATATACACCAAAGGATAAAGCAGGGTGATACCAAGAGCTCAGCTTTGGAATTGAGCAGAATTGGGTCAGGTTCCTACTGTACCATTTGTAATGTGCATGACTTAATATGTCCAGTCTTTAGTGTCCTGATCAGTAATCTTGAGAGAATCCTCTTCCTTAAAGAACTGTCAGAATTAGAAATACTATGCTTGAAGCGTCTAATGCAATCCTTTGTACCTAGTAGGTGCTCAGTAATGAGAGGCAGCTGTTACTAGTGTGTCTGTTTGGTATTGTTACTATTTGGTATTAATCACAGCTTTCTTGGGTGGAGAACATCATCTGTGCTATGTCATACTATTGTTAGAAATAACCTATCCCTGTTCATAGGTAGGCGATCTGTCCCACCCATGACACCAGGTTTGGGTATATGTCTTGCTTGTTGCTCCTTATCAGCAGAAGCTGTGGTTGTGCCGTGTATATTTTTCCTTGGTCATTTTTCCTGGGGAAAATGACTCCTGCAGACTGAGTCCCAGAAGGAAAACAATGTGGAGCAAAGCTGAGCCACCTAATGTAGAAATGTGGCATGAACAGGCATTGCTAGTTCCTAGGATTTGCAGTTGTTTGATACTGTGACACACTTACCCTAAAATGACTGCTACATCACCTTCAGCTAAAATGGATCCTTTTGTTCTTTCAACATCTATATGTTAACATCTATATTTTAACATTATTTTAGCATCTTCATTTTAGCAGTAATTTATCAAGTTTGTGTCTTAAAAAAAAGCCAATGAAATAATAAAATATGTTTGGAAAATTAGCATCAAGGAAGTGGAGAATACAAATATGCACATCGTAAGGATCAACATGCTTGGTATAACTGACCTCCAAGTCAATAGGCATTTTAGTAGAGCATGAAAAAACAATCATATGCTACTTCTTCAGAAGAAACTGTGCACTCCCTAGGAATAAATTAAAGGAATGTCTTATAAAAGATACTCAGTAGACAACCGTGCAAGCTATATAAACAGTATCCTCAATATTTTATGAAACAGTGAATTTCAGCAACTTTAAAATGTAATCTGGTGAAGGGGATATGCAATGAATTAATTTAATGTGGTCAAAGGATGTAGCTTTCTGGGTGTATGGTTTTTATCAAAGTCAGATTTTAGACTACTGAAGAAAGTGAATAGATACTTGAGTCTTCTATGAACCACTGTATTTATCACTTGTCTCAGCTTGGTTCTTAGTAAGAAATGGATGCAGACTTTCTTCATTTAGCAAGTATTTCATATTCACCTGCAATGTGTCAGGCATCCTGATGATTTAGGCATTGGAGATTCAGTGGCCAACAGGACTGACAAGGTCCCTGCTCTCATGGAGTTTGCAGTCTGTTGGGGGAGACAGATGATAGAATAAAAAGTAATTTCAGATTGTTATAAATTCTATAACAGATATAGAATTACACAGTTTTCTTTTTTCTCTCTTAAATCATGTTACTATGTGGTTTTCAAGAAAATTTTCCATTTTACCTAAGTTGCCATAGTTATTGGCATTAAGTTATTCTGAATATCACTTTACTTTTAGGGATTTTGTTCTTGGGGCATCTGGGTGGCTCAGTCAGTTAAGAGTCTGCCTTAGGCTCAGATCATGATCCTAGAGTCTTGGGATGGAACCTAGCATCTGGCTTCCTGCTCAGCAGGGAGTCGCCTTCTCCATCTGCCCCTCCCGCCTGCTCATGTTTGCACTTTGTCTCTCTCTCTCTGAAATAAATCTTTAGAAAATAAAATTTAAAAATATTTTAAAACTTTATAAAAATATAATCTATTTTTAAGTAATCTCTGCACCCAGTGTCAGAGCTTGAACTCACAACCCCCAGATCAAGAGTCACATGCTCTCCCAACTAAGCCAGCTGGGCACCCCTCCTTTTCATTTCTTCTTAATACTAACAGGACCTGAACCAATGTCCTCCTTTTTGTTCCCAGTAGTGTAGCATAAGAGTAGCTTATATTCTCTCTCTCTCTCTCCTCTCTCTCTTGTTGTCTGATGAGTGGTTTGTCTTGGAGTTTATCATTTTATTAATCTCATACAGAACGAACTTTTGGCACTGCTGATTTTTTTATTACACTTTTTATTTCATTAATTTCTGCTCTTTCCTTTATTATATCTTTCCTTCTACTTTGGGGATAATACGTTGTAATTTTTCTAGATGGGAGCTTATGGCATTGATTTTTCAACCCTGCTCTTTTTCCAACATATGCATTTAAAGGTATAAATTATTCTACATCCCAGAAATTTTGATATATTGAACTCTCAGTATTGTTCAGCTCAAATATCTTTTCATTATCAGCATGACTTGTCTGAAGTCATAACCCCTGAGTTATTCAGAAGAAGGTTGCTCAATGTCCAAACATATCTTTTTTTCTTATTCTTTAGTTTAATTCTATTGCAATGAGAGAACGCACTCTGCTTTATTTTCGTTTTTTTGAAATTTGTTGATAAGTGCCTTGTGACCCAGGAGATGGTGCACTGTTGTTGGACGTAGTGTTCCACATAAGTCCGTGAGATTACCTTGGTTAATCTTGTTGTTCTAATCTTCCATATCCTCATTAATATTTTTTGTCTGCTTGTTTGATCATCACTGAGAGAAGTGTTTTAAAATCTCCAGGTATGAATATAATTTTATCTAATTTTTAGTCCTATCAATTTTTGCTTTTATGAATCCATGTTAATTGGTAAGTTTAAGATTATAAATTTTTTCATTTCCTTTTATTTTTATGAAATGTCCCTCCTATGTCTTGTAATAACTTTTGCCTTAAAGTCTTTTATCTGATATTAATATATAATCACAACAAACTTCTTTCAGTTAATATTTGAGCAGTATGTCTTCTTGCATCATTTTACCTTCAAATTAACTGTGTCCTTGTATTTAAGGTGTGTCTCTTAAATGTGTATAATTGCAATTGCCCTTTCCTTCCTTCTTCCCTCCCTCCCTCCCTTCCTTCCTTCCTTTTCGGGTGTTGTTCAGTCTAACTTGACAAAACTCTCTTATTTGTAGTGTTTGGGTCATTTATATTTGTTGTGATAACTGGTATTTGCAGTTATGTTTATCATCTTGCTATTTTTTCTATTTGTTTCATTGTTCTATTTTCTTTTAGTCTTCCCTCCCCCCCATTTTCTATTAATTTAATATTATGTTTTATCTTCTATTAGCCCTTTACTAATACTTTTTATATTATTAGGTTAGTAGTTCCCTAGAGATTGCCATCTACATCCTTGACTTTTATAGTGTACCTTAAATTTGTACTTTACCACCTCCTGAACAAGGAAAGAAACGTAGGGGAGTTTAAATAATCAAGTTTTTGAAGTGTTAATATCTTTTATGTACAGTCACCTATTTACCCATTCTGATGTTCTTTCTTTCTGCAGTTCAGTGTTTCAACTGGTATTATTTTTCTTTAGTCTGAAGAAGTACTTTTAGGTATTTTGTGTAGTGTGGATCTGTTGGCAATTAATCCTCGCAGGTTTTGCTTGCTTGAAAGCATCTTTCTTATACTTTTTCTTTTTTCCTTTTTTCACTCTAAAAATGTCATTGCATTATCTTTTGGCTTCCCTAATCTGTATTGCTAAATCTGTTTTATTTTTCCTTTATAGGAATGTATCTTTTTCACTCTGGCTCATTTTAGGATTTTTCTGTGTCTTTGGTTTTGGCATTTAGACTGTGATTATTTTATTTTATCCTAACTTGAAGTTTGCTGAGTTTCTTGAATCTGTGGGTTAATGTTTTCAACAGTTTGGTAGTATTTTTGGCCATTATGTCTTCAGATATTTCTTGTGTTCTGTATTCTCCCTTCTTTCTGGAGTAGCAATAATACATATGTTGGATAGCTTAACTGTGTCCCATATGTCTCATGCTTTTTTGTGTTTTCCCCCTCTTTTTTTCTGTCTGCTTCCATTTAGGTATGCTGTATTGACCTATTCATTTCACCAACTCTGTCCTTTGTTCTGTCTAGTCTATTAAACCCATCCCAAGATTCCTTTTGATTCTTTTTTCTTAAGATTCCAACCCTCTATTGAAATTGTTTATCTTTTTATTCCTTTGTCCATCTTTTTCTTGATTTTTATCATATTTGTAATAATTAGTTTAAACTCCTTGTTTATAAACTTCAGCATCTGAATTATCTCTAAGTCAACTACTCTTGTCTGTTTTTGCTCTTTTGTTTATTGGTCACATTTTTCTGGCTTTTTGCATGTCTCATAGTTATTATATCCCATATATTTTCTATTTAAGAATTTTTAAGACTGAAGATGGTTTATTTTCTCTCACAGGAAGTTCTTACTTTCCTTTTTAGCCAGATAGGATAAGAAGATGATTACTTCAAAGAATGCAATTGAGTTGGGGCACCTGGGTAACACAGTTAATTAAGCTAAGACTCTTGGTCTTAAGACTTTGGCTCAGGTCATGATCTCAGGGCCCTTAGATTGAGCCCACACAGGGTTCTGCATTCAGTATGGAGTCTGCTTATGATTCTTTCTCCCTTGGAGTGTTTGAGTGGTTCAGATGGTTACACCTCTGCCTTTGGCTCAAGTCATGATCTCAGAGTCCTGGGATGAAGCCTCACATCTGGCTCCCAGCTGCCCCAGTGGGAATTCTGCTTCTCCCTCTCCCTGTGCCTCTCTCCCTGCTTGTGTGCTCTGTCTCTCTCTCAAATGAATAAATAAAATATTAAAAAAAAAAAAAAGATTCCTTCTCCCTTGCCCTCTGCCCCTCTCACCCCTCCTCAAATAAATAAAGAAGTCTTTATGGAAAAATGCAATTGAATTGAGTTGGTCTGGGTTTCAGTTTTGGTTGACCCAGTCTATCTTGATTTTGTCTCAGCTTTTGATTGAGAGCCAAACAGATCTCTATCTCCTTATCCCTGAGTGCTGTGAGTGATTTCATGTCTACCCTTTGAAGTTTTGAGTTTAACTCTTTGTTCTTTCACATCATACAGCTCTAAAATTTGGCAATTTTTTTAGGGAGGAGACTGTCATATCTTTATTGCCAGCTCCTCTTGCTAGTGGCACTTTACTTCTAAGTCCTGCCAGACTTGAGGAAATTTCACTCCGCCATCCCAGCCCTGCCTCATCTCCCAGCTGCCTATACAACCCAGCATTCAACAAATGCCCCGTGGAGAGGTTCCTCCAGGTTTCATTCCCTCATGCCAACCCATGCAACTATCAGGAAATCCACTAGTTTCTCTTTTCCCTGGAAGAGTTTCAAATAGGAAGTTCCTCTGCCTATGCCAAGCCCAACCCTCATCTTATAATCAGAATGAGCAAATGCCCCTGTAGAAGACAAAGCAATTCAGCTCATCTTGCAAGGGCACTTTCCCTCTCTGAAGCTTTATTTGAATGATGTTTTTAATTGTTGTTGCCATAGATCTCCAGTGTCTATAAAAATATAATTTTGAGTATGTATCCTTTTCCACATAGTTGTTACAGCAGAAGTGATGGCTTCTAGCTAGACTACTGTATCTACTTTGAAGCTTAAGTTTTCCCCCAGGCATTAAATAGTCTTCTATAATTTAAATGGTATATATCTTTCAAACATTTAGAATACATTTTATTCCCTATTAAACTTTATAATATTGGAAATTTAGAGTAGTTTTTCAACTCACAACAAATATCCTTATAACTGAATTTTTTATTACATATTTAATGCTTTCCCTTAGGAAAAATTCATTGATGTATAATTATTGTGTCAACAGGTATGCTTAATTTTTTAAAATTTTACAATTTTGGTATATACTGACAAATTTTTTTTTTAAAGATTTTATTTATTTATTTGACAGAGAGAAATCACAAGTAAATGGAGAGGCAGGCAGAGAGAGAGAGAGGGAAGCAGGCTCTCTGCTGAGCAGAGAGCCCGATGCGGGACTCGATCCCAGGACCCTGAGATCATGACCTGAGCCGAAGGCAGCGGCTTAACCCACTGAGCCACCCAGGCGCCCTATACTGACAAATTTTAGGCAAGAAATACTATACTAATTTACTTTGACAGTGTGTGAGAATTTTTAATTCCTATGGGTGGTATATTAATAATATATGACAGGGTTTTATTTCTCTTGTAACACAGCCTACATGCTATCTTAATCTCCAGGAGAATCCAGAAAATGTTAAAACTTTCTCCTAAGTACTACAGTCATTCTCATGGAATGCAATGAATCCTAGAAAAACAAATTATTAATTTTATTGGCATTCATATTTTGGTTAAAAACATATAAATATATATATATGTATACTATATATTGTAACATTCAAACACATGTAAGCCAAACTTTTCATTTTGGTTGATTTTGGCACATAGGAAGTCCTTAGTCAATTTTTATTGATTGGTTTGGGCATGTCTTGTTTTTTTTTTTTTTCTTTTTTTTAAGATTTTATTTATTTATCTGACAGACAGATCACAAGTAGGCAGAGAGGCAGACAGAGAGAGGAGGGGAAGCAGGCTCCCTGCTGAGCAGAGAGCCCGATGTAGGGCTCGATGTGGGGCTCGATGTGGGGCTTGATGTGGGGCTCGATCCCAGGACCCCGGGATCATGGGCATGTCTTGTTTTTTGCATTTAAACTTTAATATCTTTAAGAGAAATTTCATGTTCTTTGGTTTTAGGAAAAAGGAAAGAATTTATTTGTTGGAAAATATTGCATATCTTGATATGAATTGAGAGAAAATAGAATATACAACTTCCTTCTTCTTCTGTGCTCTTTGTAGTGGGATATTCTACTTGTCTCTGAACAAACACAAAAACTTCTGAGACTTAAATGAGTCTAAGATTTAAAAATCATTTCTTTCCTTTATATGACTAGTTTTAAATATCAGCAGTCTGGGTGCATGTTTTTTCCATCTTAGAAGTACACCTGTACTTCTAGAGAGGTAAAAATGCCTTTTGATCACCAGCAGTGGTGTACTTGGAAATTTTCTGTTCTTCCTCCCATGTTGTAATTATTTAAGCCAACTAGTTAAGATTAATACTTGCTTGACTTTTGTTTCCATTCAGAGATACTTATTCTATTTAAAAAGTAAGACCCGGGATGCCTGGGTGACTCAAGTAGGTTAAGCATCTGACTCTTGGTTTTGACACAGGTCATGAAGTCATGAGTAGTGAGATGAGGCGCTGTGTCAGGCTCTGCGCTCCGCATGGAGTCTGCTTGAGGTTCTCTCTCTTGCCCCTCTCCCCACTCACACATATGCACATGGTCTCTCAAATAAATAAATAAGTCTTAAAAAAATAAAAACCTATTGTGAATTAAAAGTGACTGTTGTGCATTAAAAAAAGAAAAAGACCCTTAAACAGGTCACATAATCCTTAATATCCAGAAAAATGTACTTTTTCTTTCCTTTTGAAGCTTAACTTGTCATTTTAAGTTATGGAAAATTTCAAGCATGTATAAAAGCCAAGAAGAGTATACTATAATGCGTACAGCTGTGTCTGTCACCACTTTTGCTATTCCTATCTTTTAACAGTTAATAATTTAAGTGGGAATGTCTTTATCTTGGAATTGTAGTGTTTTTTTTTTCTGTATAACCTTTTTTTTTGTATCATCAAATCATCATTCATTCAGTATGTAGCCCTTAAATTTTGCTTAATTTGATTTTTTAAAGTAAAGATTTCATTTTTCATGTTTGTGTCAAGCAATTTCTAGCAGTCACCAGGGTATTTATTTTCATTTTTTTTCTTCATGCTCCAAAATGTGATAATACTGAATATTGTTGCCTGTTGAGCAATTTGATGTAAGGAAATCCTTGGACAGAATCTAAAGTATCACCTTGAAAATACAGGGATATGCAAACGCTGAAGTCTTTTCAGATGTCGAAGTGTTTTTCAAAGGTTGATATTTAGTTTCATGCATATTCAGAAAAGTGTTCTTATTCTCTTTGAGCCAGCATTAGCATGCACAGCCACAGTCTCTGTTTTTCTTAATGTCTTAGTGCAATTGACATTCTTTACTTCATTTCTGCATCACTCTTGTGAAACTCACTATTTCAGTGTTTACCTAGATGGTCTACTCTTTGCTTTGTATATTTTTCAGGCTTTTAAAAACCACTTTGAAAAATAGGTACAGGGCTTTTATGGGTTTTTTTAATTTTTTATTTTTTATAAACATGTATTTTTATCCTCAGGGGTACAGGGCTTTTATGTTTTAATTACCACTGTTTACACATGTGAACGAACACAAGCGCACAAACACACTCTCTCACATTTCTGGTAGATTGTTGAAAAGAGGGCACGGATTGCATGGAGCACTGGGTGTGGTGAAAAAATAATGAATACTGTTTTTCTGAAAATAAATAAATAGAAAAAATTAAAAAAAACTAATACCACTAACAAAAATTAGGTAGTTACTAGGTGATTATATTGCTATGATAATTGCAGGAACATGTATCCAGAATTTCAGTACTATTTCTTTGAAAGGACGCAAGATGCGAAATGCACTGTGAGAGATAAAGTCAGAATTCAGTCAAAAAATGAATAAATAAATAAATAAATAAATAAAGTAAAAAAAAGAAAAGAAAAGAGGGATTTTTTAAAAAGACAAAGGCTACTATGGTAAAGGTAAGTTAAGCAAGGGAATGCAGTGGAGGGAGGGCAAAGAAAAGCAGAGTTACTTAAGCATTAAATCCTAATAACACAGCACGCTACATTCTGGGGTGAAGGCCAGTGGAATATTTTTGCTTGCTCAGGCATCAGGGTTATGCAAACAGAAGCTGTTGCACATCCAGAGTTTCATGATTGAGGAAGTAAACTTGTACATTTGTTTTTTGTTTTTTTTTTTTAATTAGGTTCAAAAAGGCGTTTGAATCTGAGCCATCGTTACAGTCGGGAATTAATTATGCGGTCCTTCTCCTGGCAGCTGGGCATCAGTTTGAATCTTCCTTTGAGCTCCGGAAAGTTGGTAATTGCTGCTTGATATTTTACATGGAAGTCAAGAAACTGAAGCCAACTTGGTACAAAAAAAGAGAATCATTGACAGATAGACCCTTTGCTTTTTAGTTCTATAGGTTTTCTGTTACGGTATCTCCTTGTTTAGTGTTTCATATTATTGCACAGAATCCTGATATTGGGATGTAATTTGGTTTTTCCATTTATTTTGTCTGTTTCTAAAAACACCTTGGTTAATATTTATTGTTCCAGCACAAACTAATTTTGAAAATATGGGCTCTGCATTCAGCCTCAACTCCCAAATAAGGTAATATTTGGAACATCAGAAACATTTCCTGTTTTAGATTTAGAGGATGAGGAGGAGGAGGAAAAAAGGAGAAGTAGGAGAAGATGAAGAAAAGACCTCTGATATTTTCTATTTCTGATTCTCTTACATACCTTCAAGCACTGTGATTTCAGTGGTATTGGAGGTGAGCCTTCGAAAGCCCCCAAAACAGTAGGTCAAGCAGATGGCAGTCTTGGCAGTGATGAGTCTTCTGAGACACCATCTCTGAATTGTAGCCTTTGATAGAATGTGCTTTTATCCCTTTTATCTGTGGACATTAACTGATCTGCTCACCCCTCTTTGGAATTTGAAGATAGACTGCATCTTAGTGAATAAACTTTGTGGCTTTTTGTTTTCTGTTTTTGTTTTGTGCTTTTAGCTTTAATAACATTTTTTAAAGTTTTGCATATTAGGAAACTGTCTATGGTAGTGAGATTTTGCCGTCTTTCAGAGAATCTTTCCAACACTTTTGGAGTCATTACTACAGACCTAGAACTATTATGCCATATTTTTCATAAAGGAAAAAAAGCGATCTTAGTGAATCTATAAATTGTAGAAGAACCTTTTCCTTCTGTTAAGATTTTTTAACTGGAGACTGTTTCTGTTTAATTTTTCTTCCAGAAAAATTAGTCCTAGACTTTTTTTTTTTTTACATCATTTGGGAAGGGCTTATAAATGTGTAATGTTCTGGGAAATCCTTTACAGCAAAGTTTGAGTATTAAATAATTTTTGAGAGGACCCCAACTAAAAGAATGATAAAATACTGGTTGCTGCTGGATTTCACTGTTATTTAATGCACAGAGCTTTATTTGAAATAATTTTTTCAGTTGGTAAATGAAATCAGAGAAAATACGTGGCAACTTGTACTCAGGACCAGTGAAAAAAAAATTTGTATCTGAGTTTGATTTTCAAACTCTACATAAGCCAAAATTCTTCAAGTACTAGTGAGCTAAAAATAATTTGTACTGCTATATTCTTGAACTTAAGGTCAAATTTTATTAAGGCCTCCAGATCATTATAGGAATTGACACTGATTTGCATGTGTTGATGGAGCAGTAACACAGTGGCTTGAAAATGTACCTCCTCCGAATTGTCATTTTTAAGTTAAGTACAGTTTAAAATGATCAGCACTCAGCTAAGAGAGTAGATCTCATTGCAAAAAAGAAATGATAATTATGTGATGTGATGAAAGTATTAGCTAACACCATGGTGGTAACCATTTTACAGTATGTAAGTGTATCAAAGAAACACATTTTACACCTTAAACTTTCAAGATGTTATAATTAAATGTATATTACAATAAAGCTGAGGGAAAAGAATGGTCAGCACTCTGAGATTTGAGGCACTATGAATAATACAACTTTGTAAGAAAATGTACCTTACTTTTTTTTTTCCAAAAAGAACTCATTCATAATATATGTTAAGCAAGCATTTGGAAACATATAAGTTGAATTTTAAATTTTGGAAAATGCAAAAACATACACAGACTGAAAATGTGACTTTTTAGGTTTCTGAAACACTGTGACATGCACTCCAAATTATATGTCCTTTATAACTAAAATGCAATTAAAACTCACTACTTTAGATTCTACTCTATAATAAATTATGCTCATCATCATAGGCTGACCTTAAGTTCATTTTTTATGGCAAAATAGAATTAAAATGATTTACAAGGAAAAACAGATTAAATAAATTAAATAATGTAATATTAGTTAATAGTATATAATAAAAAGATTAATAAATAACACATTTTCCATGTTTTATTTATTTTTTAAAGATTTATTTTATTTATTTATTTGACAGAGAGAGAGAGAGAGATCACAAATAGGCAGAGAGGCAGGCAGAGAGAGAGAAGGAAGCAGGCTCTCGGCCAAGCAGTGAGCCCAACACAGGGCTCGATCCCAACAACCTGGGATCATGACCCCTGCAGATGCTTAACCCACTGAGCCACCCAGGCACCCCACATTTTGCATATTTTAAAGATATACTTTTAAAAAGTATTTCAAATTTCAAATTTCCCAGTAATTGTATCTTCTTCTATTCTTTCTCTTGGCCCCCTGCAAGTGTACAAATTAGCTTGAACTGTGAGTTCCCTTTAGTAATCAGACTTTTTAAAAAATAAGATCCCTTCTTCAGGTGCATTTTGAAATTTTGATTTATTTATAAAAAGTAAGCAATTAAAAATTAAGATACCAAAAGATAACCACTAAATTGAAGCATCTAAACATACCATCTTAAGTTTAAGACCTCTATGGTAAGACCTGATTCTTAGTTCTCCTTGCCTACGCCCAAAGACTCTCAATTCTAGTTGTGTGAGTGTCTGAGATTAAGACTCTTTCATGATCTATGTTTCACTTTCCCAGTTTTTGGAAAAGCATTAATGTTTAGACTACTTAAAACACAGAACCACATCTTACATGTTCTTCCTCTTTTCAGCTTCACAAGACTTAAAATTAATATTCAGATGTTAGCCTAATAACAGATGATTTTCCCATCTTCTGGGGACTTTTTCAACTATGAGACATTTTATGGGAGAGAGTCAGAATTATAGGTTTGGGTCCCCAACAATAATGATGGTGTAATGAAAGAACATTTTGCTTGGGATTGAGACAAACCACTATTTGAATCTCATTTTCAGGGAGCAATAAAAATGAAATCTGTATTACTGAATATGAAAGTCCATGATTCTATAAAGATAATTTTAAAAAGGAAATCAAAACAAAAACAAAATCCATCACCAACTACAGAACAAATCATTTGTCCTGTATGGAGGTGACCAATTGCTCAGATACTTGGAAATTATAGGGAAGAAATTCGGTACCTTCCCTTCTTTTTCAAGAGCTATTATAGCTTGTCTAGTTAATGAGGTAGACCCTCTTCTTAAAGTATGCTTCATACTAAATGTATTATTCCAAAAGAGAACATATCTTCAAGAGAATTCTAGTTAATGAAGTAGAACCATAAGGCTCACAATGATAGTGATGTTGAAATAATGATTCTGGCAAGGGTCATCAATCAGAACTAATATCATTAAGTGAAAATGTTAATTTCTTTAAATTTCATTTTACCATATTTACCTGATACCAAAGCTCCCTCACAGGTTGCTTGTTAGTTGCAAAGGACAAATGTACCTGCACAGTCCATTCTATATATGCCCTCCAGAGATCTGGCCCTCAGTGATCCAGTCAACATCCCTAACAGTGAGATGGCCCAGTCGTGCCTCTTCCTGCGATGAACAGGGGGTAAAGCAACATCTCCAGTAAAACAGTCTCGCCAAAAATGTTTAACCCAAATTGTAAGCTCTAATGTCCAGCTGATAGGAATTGCAGTGGATATAAAAATAAGTCAAACAACACAAACATGTGACACATTCACGCCAAGGTGAAAGCTAAATGTCACCCTTTTAATACGAACTTCCGGCATGCAAGAGTAAGTAAACCTGAAATTTTCTTTTAAACTTTTACTGTAATTTTCTGATCATACATTTTCATAGCCCCTATTTAAATGTTTGACGTGATTTGCTACTAGAGCAATCCTTGGTTCATTTCCTGCAAGCATGACACATAAAAATAGCTCATTTTCAGATGAAGTTAGTAGAAATACCCATTTTTACTATCTCATTTTCCCTCTACACTTTCTTCTTTCCCTTGTATTTGTTGGATTTTTAAAAAAATTATTATACTCAGATAGGAGCTCATGGATGTTGTTGCATACCTGGGTATGATTTTTTTCATCTTACGAAATTTTTAGGAACAAAGCCATTCTCTTTCTGACTTATCACAAAATGTGAAGGATTCCCAAATGGACTTTTCTTGAAATACTCAGGGCCTAAATGTATTATATCATAAAAAGTAGCATTAAGTTTTTAAGGCTTATTTTGTTTTGTTAAAGTATAATTTTCCAAAAATTTTTATAGTCTCAGGAAATATAAAATATTACACCTGGAAAGATTTTTGGGGGTGCCTGGGTAGCTCAGCTGACTGAGTATCTGACTCTTAATTTTGGCTCAGGTCATATCTCAGGGTTGTGAGATCGAGCCCCCCATGGGGCTCCACACTTAGATGGGAGTCTGCTTGGTATTCTCTCTCTCCCTCTGCCCCACCCTCTGTGCTCTCTCTCTCTGTGTCTAAAAAATAAATAACATAAATCTTTTTAAAATATTTTTTATGTAACTCTGTTAATATGGAAAACAGTAAGGATATGTGTAGTTCAAAGTACGTTTTAGAAGCTGAGGTATTCATAGACAATTTAACAAACGTTTCTGAGTTTGATTGGAAAAAAAGAACTAGTTCAGGCCCATAGGTCATAAATCTTAGGGATTATCTGTTTTACTAAACAGAAAGTATTTGAATCTCTACTAAACCAAAACATGCAAGTTAACAAGTAAACTTCTCTAAATCTGAGATCTTTAATGAATAGTAAACAGTGAAATTAACTTGTTACACTTTACGTAGACAGTCCTTAAGTGTGGCCTGATGCCCCTGTGAAGTATTGAGATGACATGGCCCATCTATTTTACCTTGGCCTCAAATCTCAGATAATTTTCCTGATTCTTTAATGTTGTAAAAGCTAGAGGCACTTAACAATTCTACAAGGATATATTCTCTTTAAGCAAACAAAGGATTACAAATGCAAAAATAAGACAGGGTAGAGTAGAGTAGAAACAAAAATTTATAATGAAATGCAAAACACCAGGAAGAATCAAAACCATCTTGAAGAATGAAATTGGGAGGATTTACATTCCCTAACTTTCAAGTCTCATTATAAAGCAACAGTAATCAAACAGTACTGTCAGTTTCCTTATTTCCTTAACTTTAAAATGTCTAATTATTCTTGCATATTTGTAGCATTTTACTCTTGCAAAATATATATACTATATACTTTTATACTGCAAATGAGTGATAGATCGTGTTGCATGTTTCCATTTCAAGCAACTAAAGAATTTATGATATTATAAGGGAAGCAAGGTGCTTTCATAACAAGATATTACCACCTTTTGATTTATGCATATGAAATGCAAGCATACATCAAAATTCAGGAATGATGGACACCAAAGTGGCATTTATCTTTGGATCTTCAAAATAAAGGGAATTTTTTTTTCCACAATGAACGTAAGCCACTGTTATAATTCAAACTTAAAGCGATTTGAATCTAAAAGGAGGAATGAAAACTTAATTTTGTTTTTTAATGAAAAGTCTGCTCTGCCTTGGTGCTGTGTGTTTGTAACATTATGCTTCCTGATGATCTTCTAGGGGTGAAGCTGAGTAGCCTCCTTGGCAAAAAAGGAAACTTAGAAAAACTTCAGAGCTACTGGGAAGTTGGATTTTTTCTGGGTGCCAGTGTCCTGGCCAATGACCACATGAGAGTCATCCAAGCATCTGAAAAGCTTTTTAAACTGAAGACACCAGCATGGTAATAGTAAACTCTTAGGTGTTTGAGCAAATACTTTTAATAAACAACACTTATCACTTATTTCCAAATTGTTATATTTGTTGAACTGACAATTAGATGATTTTGTTTGCTTACAGAATGAAATGCAGAATTTATAGGGAAAACTGTGTTTATAAATGTGTTGCGTCTAGGTTCTGATGATTTTGGATGCAGGTGATGTTCTCTGGCCTTCGGCTTAGCCTTGTCATGACACTGACCCACCACGAGCCCAGGTTGGCCAGTGGTCCCCACAGGAAGCCAAATTTGACACCTGTCCATTGATTCGGTATTTTGACAATTTTCCATGTCAGCCTCCCATGTTTCTGCCCCAAACACACACCCTTTGTTCTCTTTATGGCCCTGTCTCAGTTCCGGGGTTCTTATTCTTGATTTTCACTTCTCTTGCTTAAGGCTTATTCGCGCCATTGAATGTTTCATCTATGTGTGTTTTTCTAATTTCATCTTGTTCTTGGAGTGCCCCCAAGTCTCATCCTTCTGTCTGTGGTAATTGAAGAGATGAAAGCACTTAGGAGTGCCCTTAGGACTATTTTGGAAAACAATGCTGATTTTATTATACATCCCAGGTAATGATTACTAGCTGTAAAGGCTTTAAAAGGTTTACCATGGTATCAAGAAAGGCTCAGGTTGGCTCAGAGCCTGCTGCTACTGACTTGTTTTCATCAGACAAACTACTTCAGGACATGCTTCCCCAAGTAGGTTCCTATGGCTCCCCATAGAATTTCCTCACATTCAGGTCTTCTCATTGGCAAACCCTCCCCAGTGTCACACCATAGGGATCCTTCTAAAATTCATGTCTGACCCTGACCCTTCCCCCTTGCCACAGAAATCCTTACTACATTAAAGGAGTTTAACGGCTCTTCACTGTCTAGAGTATAAAGTCCACCTTCTTGGCTTAGGGAACAATGTTTGTCTTTAGTCACTCCAGACTCAGATCATGTCACATGCCCCCAATTACGTGGCTCTCTAGTCACACAGAACGGTCCAGACTGTGGCTTCGTGCGCACACTGCACGTGCCTCTTCTGGCCTTCTTCCTCACCTGTGGACACTCCTAGATCACCTCCACACGCAAACCAGACCCTGACCTAAAACCCTTTCCTGCCTGCATCCAGATAGAAGCACGCATGTGATTAGTTCATCTTATGAAATCTGCTTTTGTATTTCTCTCATTTTTAAATCATATTTCTCTAGCGAGTGACTAGTCGTATCTCTGCACAGTTGTAGCCCGATTGAGATGTAGGTCGCTTTGCTGTGTACCTTTCACATTTCTATCTCGTCAGCAGTCTGTGCTACATAGGGACAAAGCTGTGCTCCCCGTTGGGTGTCTACAGTCGGTGTTTGACAAGGAATGAAATAAATGAATCAGTCAATGCGTGTGTTGCATGCAGCCTCTTTTGTCATTGCTTTACAATGATCATCATGATGGTATTGAAGGGGATGGAAAGAGCTCTGGTTTGAGGTGTCCCAGCTTCTGTTGACAACAGAGAGAACATTATTTTATGCAATAGTAATAACAACCGCAAAACCTTGCCTTAAGTTCCCATTCACTTACTGTTAATTTCCATGTTTATAGTTTACAACCCAGTATCTCATATAATTATCATGCTTCCTCATTTTTTCTTAGCTTTTTCCTTTGAGGCACCATCTGTCTTGTTAGGTTGGAGGATATTTGTATAACATATAAGCTAAGTTGCTTCACAGCAAAATAATGATCTCTTATGAACGGTCTATTTAGAAAAGCTTTCTCAAGGAAGCATATTTTAAAACAAGTGTGTTAACCACTCCCTTGAAGAGGATAGGCATTATTTTAAAAGGCATGTTTTCAGTTGATGTACCATCCAGCCCAAGCAATTTGAGCTCTATACCCCTCAACAGACTCATCTTTAAAATGGGGATAAAACAGCTTACTTTATTGGTACACCTGGGTGGCTCAGTCACTTAAGCAGCCGACTCTGGATTTCAGCTCAAGTTGTGGTCTCAGGGCACTAACTTGGAGCCCGGCATCCAGCTCTGCACTCAGTATAGGGTCTGCTTGCCTTTCCCCCTACCCCTCCCACTCAGGCTCTCTCCCTTTTCTCTCTCAAATAAGCAAATCTTTTTTTCTTTTTTTTAAAGCCCACTTTATTGAATTTCTGTAAGATTTAAATGAGAGAATGTGTATGAAAGTGCATGACATGTCACAAATAGTGAATAATGTTTGGTGAAATCTGGATGCGTAAATACTAAAATCATATTTAGATCTGCCTGTTATGTGTCTTATATCTTTTCATTTTTTAGGTACCTCAAGTCGATTGTAGAGACAATTTTGATATATAAGCATTTTGTGAAACTAACTACAGAGCAGCCTGTGGCCAAGCAGGAGCTCGTGGACTTCTGGATGGACTTCTTGGTCGAGGCCACAAAGACCAATGTTACTGTCGTTAGGTTTCCAGTGAGTACTCTTCCTTTAGCTTAACTTTAGCTGTACTTCTCGTTTGCTTCTTTTATTTAAAGAACATTTTTGCATGTGATTCTAACAGTACAAGTGTTACTTTTTTTAAAAATAACTTCTCAAACTCGGGGACGTGAGATACATTTTTATGTTTTTGCCGTGGAATTTGGTGATTTCTTTCGATAAGTTGTGAAGCATGCTTTCCAAGAAGAGATTGTCTCTTGCTTAGCCTCAGTCAGTCAACACATCGCTTCAGACCAGACCCAAGGTTGCTGTTAATTCCTACGACAGTTGTGTGAACATTGTCATCAGTGTTGACACCATTACTGTGGTGAGAAGTGTTGTTACTCACCTCGGTCATTATTCCCTCTCTACTGCTCATTACCCACATGGGTCAGAGTTAGATGGAGTGTCCTCAGTTCCCAGTCACATTTTACAATCCCTTAGATCGTGAGAAATGATGACTCATAGGTTCCGATTTGCTGCGCAGGTTGGCTAGATATAGATACAGATATATGTATAGTAGACACACACACACTTTCAAAAATACATTGCTCATCTTCTCAGCTGGTGCCTTTCCCATCCTGATCATTCTCAGAATACCGCCCAAAGCAGTATACACTTTAGCATCCAATTCAAGAGCCACTGACAAGTCACTGTGTGCCCTCAGCTCTTCCCACGTCCAAGTGATGCCATCAGTCTCTCTGTGTGAGCTCTCGGGTCCAATCCTCCATACTCAGGTGGTGACAACCCTCAGTTCTTTTTCTAAGATCTTGTTCCCTAATTCTTGTTTATAGGATCATCTGTTTCATTTAATTAAATCCATTGCTGGCATTAACAGGCTTTCTTTACTCTCCCTTCCCAATGAAGCCTTCAGCTCAGCAGGATCTTCAGCTGAAAAGCCTTTCAAACTAAAAACACTTTGTTTTCCAGCCTAGAGAATGTGTAGCCTAGGAAAATACTTGTCTCTCAGTGAGCTGGCAGCGTGCCCACAGCTGGGGCTCTGATGGGAGCAAATACCGTGAAAGAAGACAGCGCAGAACTGTCTGTATTGAGTTGACTGTTGACTTGATCGACTAGAAAATTGGTGATGAAAGGAAACCACTCCTCTTAGCTATTCTGAGCTCATTTAAATTAGTTTAGTATGAATTTGTCTGTCATACTATGAATGTCAAAAAATAAAACCAGCAGATATTAAGAAGTTAGAAGAATATAGAAATATACTCCAGATAAGAGAGGCTTTCTTAAGCAAGAAAGGGACCTGTAAGCCCTAAAGGCAAATATTGACCAATTTGAGTCATTAAAAATCTAATTTTTGTTCAATAAAGAGCATCACGGACATGGCAAATTCTAGAGAGGGAGAAGGTATTTAATACGAATTCAGCAAAGTTATCGATTTGCCTCATAGGCAAAAAGAAAAAAAAACAACTACTAATTGGTAAGAAAAAAAATGGGCAAATCATATGAAAAGATAATTAACCTCATTAGGTAGTCAAAACATGCAAATTAAAATTAGACATCATTGTAACTGTGCCATTTTGCACACATGTGCATAAATCTGTAGTATCAGTTCCCTGAAGTAGAATTGATTGAGATTGCCATGTTGCCCTCCATAGGGATTGTATCAGTTGGCATCCTCACTGGCAACATACGAGACTTACCACTTTCCTAAAGTGTCTCCCCAGAAAGTATGTTTATCATATTTGTACTTTAGCTAAACTTACAGATGAAAAAATGGTAAATTGGGATCATTTTAATTAGTATTTCTCTGATTATGTGTGGGGTTGTGCATATGATTGTGTTTGTGTTTAAAAAACCACTTGGTGATTAAAAAAATAATAATAATTTGTTGCCTACATTTAAAAAATAAGAGTTAGATCATCAGTGCTGGCTATAAAGGGTATTGGTATTGGTATAAATAACTATAAAATTTGAATAGATATATATAAAATACTGTTTCTAGACATTAAATAGCGATTATCACAGGGTTGTGATCCGTGGGCAGGGAGGCACTTGAGGTGAGTGCCGCCTCACCTACTTTTTTTTCCCTTAAGGCCTTTTTCTGGCTGCCACACCAGGAAGTGGAGCCCCAGCAGGGTGCGGCTCTCTCTCTGGGCAGAGCAGGCTGGAGGAGTGTTTGGGACTCTAAGACAGGTGGAATATGAGAAGCAGGGTGTTGGAGAAGGCGGAGTCTTAAAGAGTGAATCCCAAAATTCTGCCTGGGAATTTCCCTTGAGCCACAGAGCAACTCCTAGACAGTGTGAGCAAGGGGTAAGCACAGCATGAATAAACACAACTAACTACTGGTTCCAGTATTTGACCAAAATTGGGTTTTAGATGAAACCTATGTGGCTTATGTAAACCTTATCAAGGTAAATCCCCTTGCTAGTTAGAAGATCAGGACCAGAAGTGGTAGAGAGCATTCTCTGGAAGGTCGAGAGCTGAGCAGATATCCCATAACTTAAACAATGCAGGAGGAGTAAGATGTTGGACTTTGGGTCTAGCCAGAATGATGAGATCTTGATGAATACCCCAGGGATTTAGAGGAGACAGAGAAAATCCATGCCCTAGGAGTAAAGGCAAAAATAAAAGACCCATCCTAACAAAGCTGTGATACAACTAAGCCTCCATAGAATGAAGTTGATGCATTAAAAGTTTGACTGCTAGCTAGGGGGCAGGGGTAGGGAAACCTCTGGAAAGGTGCAGTTCAGAGCCTCTGCATTGGGTCAGACACAATCAAAGATTACTGGACATTCTAAGAAGCAGAAAAAAAAAAAGTGGCCGACAACAAAGAGCTTAAAGAGCCCATAGAGGCGGGCCCAGAAGTGATTCACATATTGAAGTTACCTGATGAGAACTTCAAATAACTGTAATTACCATGTTAAAGAAGACAGAGGAAAAGATAGACAAAGTACATGAAAAGATAGAGTATTTCAACTGAAAATAAAGTTTATTTAAAAAGTCAGATGAAAAATAAGGAGAGTTCACATAAAAATCTAGATTTTCATCTATTGGAAAATTAAAGGGACTGGCAGTTGGACTGCCTTTTTCAGAAGCAGCAACCTACTAAGTCACCTATCTGTATGCTGCCATTCTAGACATTGATTATAGTCCCACCCTTCTTGCTTCACTCATCTGCCTTTCTCACTGGGCCCGCTTCCTGCATTTGGGGAGCAATTTGCTCCCTGTGTTCTACTGCATAGAGAAAGGCAGGTGTCTAGTACCTGTGGTGCCATGTCAGTCACTAACCCATTGCATCCTCAGGGTGCATCCTTAGCTCATACTTACAAAGGCCACAGTAGGTCTTGATTAGGGATGATAACATTTTCCTTCTTTTAAATAGATCTGGTTAAAACCAAGATTACTTATATTAGAAAATATTTTATTTGATTGCTTCTATTTATTTCACTACCATATCCATTCTCATTCCTCAAAGAAATAACAGTGACACTGGGTAAAAGAAGACAGACCAAAGTTTCTTTGCAAAATGATTTAAATAGTCCCCTCACTTATTATTATTATTTGGGTTTAGTTCCATTGATTCTTTTTTCTCACTTCTCTTCTCTGTGTATTTTCTTTCCTTCCTATGTTGAAAAGTTAGGGGACCATCAACCACTCACCCCAGGTGAGGTGAGAGGAAGTGGAGTGTGATGTTTCTGCGGACTCTTGTAGAAGCTGAGACATGTAACTATTTAATTTCTACCCTGTATAGTTTATAGGTCTTATTGCCCTCCTTCCTACTTCAGATACAAGGTATTAGATGTTCATTTTTTTTTTTAATTTTTAGCCATCGATTTTAATGTTACCAGTAGAAAAGTTTAGGAACTAAAAGCAAGAATGTTCATACTTTCAAGTGAGTTTTATCTAACTGTTTTTGTCAAATTACCTCCTCTTCCACCCCCTTCTCTCGGTCTTTCTGTGACCTCTGTAATGTATGCGATGAATTCCTCCCATTTTTGTGATTTCAAGGGCAGCTCAAAGGGCTGAACAAAGGTTAATGATAATTACAACCAATCTTGACATAAGAAAACATAGGTCAGATTTTATCTGTTAGAAACATGGAAACAATGCTAAAGACATAAATTTTAGAAGAGGAGATAACCTGGTCCTATGCTTTTCTAGTGTTAAATTCTGTGCCCACATGATTAGGGAACAAGGTATATTCTCATTTGTGAGTACAGTGACTTGGATGCTATTTTGGAAGACCTGCCTTTTATTCCCTATTATTCATCTTGTTTCACCAACCCTGGGATACTCAGATTTGAGAGCACCAGTTCTGCCAAGATTTTTTGAAAATTTGTTTCCATTATTAATCAGCACCACTTCAATGTCTGTTGATTGGAATTTGGGCCTTGATTCTCCTGGTATGTTCCTTAATCAGAATGTGTTCCCCAATGGGCTCTTCTTGTGCTTTATTTGTGGTCTCTTCTATCTTATTTTCATAACTGGAGCCTGACTGAGAATTAAACCCTTATGTTTGTTTGTTTTTTAATAATCAAAAGTGAAGAAAATTTTGTTTTCTTAATCCCCTTTCTGTAGTTATCTGTACCCTAATTTAAATAAATTTTACTCTTGTGGTAAATATAGCATAAAATCAGTACACTGTGTTTGCAGCAGATAGCCGAGAGTCAGGTGGCCAATCCACATACCTTCTCACTCAGATTGTGTGTTAGCTTACTCTGTATTGTGAGTTCATAATCCCTTGCTGATGAAGTCTTCTGAAGAGTTTTCCTCCACTTTTATTTGGTCAACTTGCTTCATGTAAGATTCTTTCTAAAAGCCAATTTTCTTGCATTTTAAGCAGTAGGGTAGAAAGAACTAGTCTAGGTTCTCTGATAATTTAGTATTGACTTTTCTTTCCTTTTTTAAATGTTCCTACTTAAGACTGCGGAGGAAATTTGAGCTAGGTGGGCGCTTTTAAGCATCTGTGTAAAAAGACAATAGTTGCCTCACCTTTAAAATCAGTGCATGTGTGGTATCTTAATGTTATTTGCACCTAGTGTCAGATATTAGTAATACTGCACTACATCCTTTGAGAGAGATTGTCAACTCAATTGTTATGTACACCTCATACATCTCCAAAACAGGAGTAAGTTTTACTTCCCTTTTTTTCTATCATAAGACTAAATATACCATTATTGAAGAGCCCAGTTTTATCTTGAAAGCAACACAAAAACATTTTTATTGTTTCATAGAGCTGCGTCCATTCCTTTAGCTTGTATATAAAACTCTTTCAGTAATAACCAAAATCATTTTTCAATCCATTCACGTAGGGAGGAGAACATCCTGCCACATCTTGTCGATAAGGTGTGGCAGGAGAAAACTGAAAATAGTACATGATGCTCTATATGTGGAATCTTTTCTATGTACAGAATTATTTGCTTTACCACATTTCTTCCCATTTTGGACACATTTAGATTTATAGAAATAGATTTTGCACTTACAGCAAGATAAAATAAAAGACCTTAAAAATATCTTTAAAGTAGATTCCCTGGGGATAGTCAAACCAATATATGGACTTCAAAAATTTATTTCTAATTTCTTTAGCAGAAAAAGTGACGTGTTACTGGAACTTAGGATAATTGTGTAATACCAAAAGTGCTCAAAGGACTCATAGGGAAGGCAACAGTTAGGAGTTAAAATGGTTTTCCTGCAGTTGTGGACCCAGAGCCTTATCCAATAATCTCCCACATCAGTTCAGTATTGCTCTAACAGCTCTAAATGGCTTAAATCTGCAGTCACTAATGTGTGTTTCTTTGCCTTATGTTTTCAAGGTACTAATATTGGAACCAACCAAAATCTATCAACCTTCATATTTGTCTATCAACAATGAAGTTGAGGAAAAGACAATATCTATTTGGCATGTGCTTCCTGATGACAAGGTAAGTTATGTAATTATTAAGACAAGAGCATTTTAGTGAAGGACTTTACTCCCTTCCAGCACTTATGTATTCCAGCAAATATCTGCATTACTTAAGAAGAAATAGCTTCACTGTGTGTTTATCTCGGCATAGATACATCTTGTAGTATAAATTTGTTAAAGTTGGGTTACAAATTTCACTTATTTAGTAAAACATAACTGAACTTATTTGGACTTTTAATAACCATCCAAAGTACGCTTAAAATGAGATGGTTTCTCTGTTTTATAAATTCATGCTATAAATTATGTGTGGGAGACCTGAGACTTAAAAGATGCATATCTTAATTCTAGGAAGCCTATCAGAATAAGACCACTCTAGTCTTATCCGAGTGTGATTATAGTTATCATTTCATGACACTGTTTGGTTATCTAAGCAGCTGTTCGATTTCAGATTAGCTCCTGGCTCTGTGAGCTGGCCCGGCCTCACGGGGGCTGTGCTGCCCTGGTTTGCAGACGGGTCTGAAATGCTCTCATTTCTCCCTACAGCAGTCATTTTAGTAACTCCTTCCACTTCTGGATTTTATCAGTTTTGATGCATGTGTAAATCTTACTATTTTTTTAAGTTATAAAAATTGCAAGAACTGATTTCAATCCATTGGATCAACCACAGAAATGAGAAAAGTCTTGTGGCAAAGTAGTTTTGTGGGGTTTTTGGTAATTGTTTTCCAAAATACCCTTAAATTTTCCTTAATAGTCATCCTTAACAACTCAACAAATATTTCTGGAGCACTTACTCTGTGATAGGAGATCCCAGGCACTGTGTTAGGAACGAAGGAACCAGATGTATGCAAAATAAGCAAAATTCCTGCTGTCTACTCAGGCAATAAGTAAATACAATATAGAAGTATATTAAAGGGGAAAATATGGCAGAAAGGGGGAGTTAAGGAGTACATTTGGAAGCATGAGGTTGCAATTTTTTAAAATATCCATGTCAGTTTTATTTATTTATTTTTTAAAGATTTATTTATTTATTTGACAGAGAGAGATTACAAGTAGGCAGAGAGGCAGGCAGAGAGAGAGAGGAGGAAGCAGGCTCCCTGCTGAGCAGAGAGCCCGATGCGGGACTCGATCCCAGGACCCTGAGATCATGACCTGAGCCGAAGGCAGCGGCTTAACCCACTGAGCCACCCAGGTGCCCTCCATGTCAGTTTTAAAAATGTCTTTGAGTCAACAGTCTTGTGTTCAAATTCCATCTCTGGCCTTGGCAGCATGGCTTCTCCACATCCCAGTGTCCTCATCTGAAGAATGGGATGATAATAATATCCACCTCAAAAGGTTGTTGTTAAAAGTAAATGAAATATTATTAGTAGGGTATATTGCACAGATCCTAACATGTAATATATGCTTACTGTATTGTAACAACAGTAATCCACATATGAACTGAGCCCTAACATTGAAACCCCAGAACTTAACCTGGCTTGGCTCTTTAGCAATCATTTGGGAGGTCATTGGTATTATATTTGGACACTGTGGTATTGTAATTTATAGTAAGAAATAAGGATTTGGTCTTCATCCGCTTCTGGCACAGATTTCCTAAAGCCCTTAGAATTTCCAAAGTGCTCAAAGCCATAAAAGTGTTTTTCTATTATGTTAATAAGATGACTTTTGGACCCACCTAAGGATGAGGCCTGTCTGCCAAGAGAACCAACTATGGGTCCTACCCCTTACGTCTAGGGAGGGGGGGAGGGGATAAATTGAATGGATCTCCCATGGTTGGTGGAGTTAATCAATCATACCTACGTCATGAAGGCCCCCCTCCCCCGGCCAAAACCCAAAAAGGACGGGTTCAAAGAGCTTCCAGGTGGGTGAACAAGTGGAGCTTTGGAGACGATGGCAGCCCTAGAGAGTTCAGGGAAGTTCTTAGCCTTTCTTATGCATCTTATCCATATGGCTATTTCTTGGGTCATATCCTTTCATAATAAACAAGTAATCTAGTAACTAAAATGTGAGTTCTATGAGCCACTGTAGCAAATTAGTCAAACACAAGAAGGGGGTCCTTGGAGCCCCCCATCTATGGCCAGGATGATGGCATAACTCCAGGTGGAATTGTCTAGAGACAAAACCAAGAATAACTAATGTAACTATATACATGTTGTTCACATTGTTTAAAGTACACAGTGTTTTATTTACCTTATTTTAAAGTATATGCCTGTATGTTCTCACAAGCAGAAGTAATCATCCATAGAAAGTACAAAATCTAAGAGGTTAGGAAACAGGAACATTATCTGGGAGAGGCGATTTTCAAAGGCTTGATTGGAAAGAGCAAGGTTATCCAAGGACACTTGGAAACAGAATGGAACTAAAGGAATTAGCAATTAGCAGGGCCAGGAGAATGAGTGGACAGCCAGAAGACAGAAAAAGAACAGAAAGTAAGCCAGAGATTTTTGGAAAATGAATACTATTTCCAGCTAGTTGTCTGGAAGTTCTTTGTTGAATAAAGTTAGCCTTGTATTGACTCTCATGTTTTGTGACAACTGTAGGGACAATTTTTATATTATACTGAGAAATAAATAAATGAAGATGTAAAAGAGTTCATTAAGAAAGGTAATGGAATTGGGCCATGAGTTGTCCAGTTTCCACTTTTACCATCTTTGATCAAGAAGAATTACATTTGCATTGTCCCCACTGTGCTAAAAATTCTCCTTGTTCAAAAATTTAAGCTTTCTTAAATCAGTTTCCATTTTCAAAGTTATGTCAGTTTCTTCGCAAACCCTGGTTCTATCCATAGCATGTTCATTACCACTATCTTTGTCTATAGAAGTGATACCATTGGAATGAGGACAAGTAATAAAAATAACTCTGCTAATATTATGTTAGTTTAAAGCAACTGGAATAACTATAACTAATAACAGACAAATAGCAGGGGTATAGATCTGATGTTAAACTAAAAATGGATTCTTTTTGTCATAGGATGGGTTTTTTTTTTTTTTTAAGATTTTATTTTTGAGAGAGAGAGAGAGAGAGAGAGCACAAGTGCAAGCTGTGGAATGGAAGTTGGGTGGAGGGGTAGAAGGAGAGGGAGAATCCCAAGCAATCTCCCCACAGAGCTCACAATCCTGACCCTCCCCCAACAGACCATGACCTGGGCCAAAATCAAGAGTCAGAGGCCCGATCAACCCAGCCACCCAGGCACCCCTTGTCATAAAAAGTTTTAAATTTTTATCTAAGAATAGAGCAGAGCGTGTTGCTTTTCATTTATCACTTATTTCTTTACTCCTTCTCTCAGGATTTTCATTCTAAAATGTGGAATGAACAGTTAGTATATACTTTATATTGCAGCAGTCAAAACGTTAATATCATTATACCAATTCCTAAGAGTCTCAGGACTCTTATTAGGGAGTTACTCTAAGTCAAGGACAAAATAAATTGAAATCCTAATCTTTAAACAGTTCTCCCTTTGTTCAATGGTTGGTAGTTGTTTGAAGTCAAGTTAGTACTTGAAAAAATGTCTGCATGTGCACAGGAAAGAAAAACTTAGACTGAGGCAGAGAAACATTTCTAAGATATTTTAAATGGTTGTTATTTAGAATCCCTTCCTTTTGTGGAGTCTGAGTACTCCTGTCCTGTCTGGTGGTCTCTCAGGGAAAGGTAGCAGACAGCAGGGTCCCAGTGGAATATGAGGTGCTACCTCACACCGGCTCCAGCCATGGCCCCTCTGCGAAGACCTAGGAAATTTATGAGTGGAATATGATTACCTCAGATTCTAGATTTTGATGATATGATCATCGCATCCATCAAGGATGCTTTTAGATACAAAACTCCCACCTAAAAGTGGCTTCACAGATAAGGAAATGTTACATCACAGGAACTTCTCAGGGGCAGAGGATCATGCTGGCAGTACGTCAGTGGTTGAACAGTATCAGAATTCTCGGGTGGCTTCTCTAAATGCTCTTGATTTTTCTTTCCTTGTCTTAAATAGCAGCTCAAAGCATCAGTTCACACACAGCTTCCCAAGGAAAGGGTCCGGCCCTCCTTTTGTATCATAAATTGTGCCATGTGTTCATGCCTAAACCAATCACTAGCAAGGAGAATGGACTTACATCGCCAATTTAGACCAATCATTATACCTCATTGCTAAACATGGCCACCTGAATGCCGACAACATTCAGCTCTCCTTAGCAAAGAAGGAAGAGTGTGTTTGTTGTCTAACAGTTTCTGCCAATGGAGAACTCCCGCCATTTTAACTCAATGTTAACTCCTAATCCCAACTCTAGTGACGAGGGCATAGGATCTGACACTAACCAGTTACTACAGTATGGTGCTTGTGCTGAGTCAGTTAGCTTGAATGTCCATCTGCGGCTTGTTGAGGCTAATTATTCTAGCTCTGCCTCTGGCAATCCCTTTCCCCAGATTCCCAGACAGGCCCCAGGAACTTTTTAACCACACCGTTGGCCTTGTAGCTCACCAGCGCCTCCATGTGGTGAGTCCCAGTAGCAAAGGCGCTGGGGAGCTGGGCCTCCTTATTCCAGATCTCCATCGCAGGCCCTGGGCTTCACACCAGTAAGATAGAACATTCACTGGCAGCACTTGCAACCTTTCAGTAACCTAACATTCTGGAAATGCGGTTCTCCTTTCCTACAAACCCAGCCCAATCTATCTGGGAAATCTCTCCTTGCCTGTTCCCAGAACAGGGCTGATATGAGATAGATATTACCAGCGTTGTCCTGTGGGTGTTTCCCAGTTTCCCTGTTCAGTTGCATGTTTGCCTAAGCGCCCTACTAGCTGTGCCTTCTGCCACCACCTCCTGATCCTGGACGCAGGCTCTGAGGATAAGGCTGAACTGTACGCAAGTAGCATGCGGGTAACAGCTGCAGCTCCGGGGTCCCATCTATTTAGAAGGTCACCTGAGGCCACCAGGATTTAGAACCAACTTTCCATATTACCAGCTGAAGCTGCAGGGTGCTATTTTAATTTAACTCCCTCTGTACTCTGGTGAAAGAGAGCCACATTCCAAGAGCACCTTTCCATGGTCCCTTCCTTTCCTGAGCACGAGCACAACATTTGCTCTGTGTTAATTCAGGTCACATACCCGTGACCTGACTGGTGTGCATTGAAACTAGTTTTTTCGTACATCTCCTTTGGGCTTGGGAGGTTCTATTTTTATTTTAAGTTGCATGGTCCTAGCAAAGAACTAGGTGCTATGGATATAAATTGTGGCTTTTTGATTTGCTTCAGCCAAAAGGAGAGTTCTGGTCCACCTCAGAGCCACAGGCTTCCTTACCCATTTCACAAGTCCAGCCAAGACCTCAAGCTCCTGGCAGTATTTTAAGTGGGTGGGTAAGAGCTTGTTTTCCTGGTTGTTTCCCATTTACAAAGTTGAATTGGCCATCTGAATGGACTATTGTAGAGCACTTGCTAAACTTGGACATGTGTATCGACTACTTTATTTCTACTAAAATATTTATGTTGTCAATTATGTGCTGTTACCAGACATATTTTTATAGGGAATTCATAATTTATTTAATTTAAAGACATGAATGTAATAATTTAAACTTAGTTTGAGTAATAAACTCAAAAAATAAATTTCCACATTTTTTTCATCTTGGCCCTGCAATCACCCATGTTTATCATATGATAATCAAATTTTTATGTTCAGAATTTATTACTATATTGAATTTTGCATAAATTAGGTCATAATGCATTGTAGCTATGACAGACACTATCTGCATGCATGTACTACAGACATACTTGGTGTATTATTTTCTGGAGAAATAGAACTACCATTTCAGTTGAAAATTTAACTAAAGATAATTCAGAAATAATCATCTCTAAAGCCTTGCAGAGGCTTTATTCAAATTAATGTTTTTCTTTCTCAGAAAAGAAATATTACTCAGCTATAATAATTGAATTACCTTGATCACTGGGTTTTTATTTAAAAAATTAAGACATGACAGTTATTAGGTTAATTTGCTAAAGATCAAGTTTTTTAGGATTTAATGAGAGTAATTCCCCTAGATTCTCTTGGAAGCGGTTTTATTGAAGTACAGAAATTATTAAGCAGTGTAAACATCACCCTTGTGGCTTGGAAATGAATTACAATTTCCATCCAGATTATTAAAGAATTATGCACTCGGAAAAATTATTCTGTGTATATTATTTTAAAATAATAAAACAAAATTATGTTATTTTCATTCGGATGACTCAATGTTTGTTGTTCTTGTCGTTCTTTCCCTGTGTTCTAGAAAGGTATACATGAGTGGAATTTCAGTGCTGCTTCTATCAGGGGAGTGAGGTAAGTTTACTTGGTACATTTTTTTTTTTTTTTTTTTTTTTACTTAGAAGACAATAGAACTTTTAGTCAGGATTTAAAAATGCAGAGAACTTGAAGAACCCTTCTCTTGATGAAAATGCTCAGCCTCCTTTTCTGTCTTTGTTATGAAAACATCTATAACAAAGCTTTGTTAGTCGAACTGACTCTGTGCCTGTCACCCGCTTCAGATGTGGAGAACGAGGGGTAAATGTGGACTGTGGACCAGAATCACGGTGTCCATAAAAGTGAGCTATCCGGGTCCTCTCCAGCTGGTTGAGCTGTGGGTTTATGTGCTAGGGTGGGTTTCTAGTCGTTTGAGATGCCAGGAACTAATCTCTTCTTAGGTGTAACCAAAAAGTCCACATGCCATCGATCACATTGTGTCCTAGAGTTAACATAACCTATTAGTGAGACTATGAGAAATTCATTTTTTAAAAATTTTTCCTCAGCTTGCTGCTAATGACGTGTTCTTGAGATTATAGTGGCTCGCTTCAGTTTAGTTCTGTTCTGACGTTGCCATTATAAAGCCAGTAGGTCAGGAAATGCCATTTCCTTGGATTTAGAAATGAGATTTTTTCCAGAACCAAGAGCCACTGGTTAAACATTTAAATACTTACTTTATAGAAGCTCAGGCTAAACCAACTCTTGGAAATTTCAAACCAAATTACTTGTGTTTACTACTATTTATCTCCACATAATAAAGAGAAATGAGAGAAAACAGATTTCTGGAGGCTGGTTACACAATACGCTGTTGCTTTTGGCATAATAATAATTGGTTTTGTTGGAGCATGAACTGGTAGAGCCGTCTGAGTCACTGATAATTGGAGTTTGCCTGGTAAAACCACCTGTTACCTCTTGAGGGATCTGCAGAGAAACAAGCAAGATAATGGACTGACTCATTTGCTCTCTTTCCAACCAGTGCCTTCTCAAATAAAGTTTTACTCTCTTAATATTTAATTTTTAAAACCAGTCATTAGCAAGGCAATTGTTATTTATTACTGCATTTCTAAACAGGTTAGGAAAGTACAGTAATAGAAATTCCACCTTATCATATCTATTTTCCAATGAAATTTTTTAAATTAAATATGGCAACACTCCATAAACTTCTGTTGTGACTTGCAGCATATATGTAGAATCCTTCCAGATGGCTTCCTGCTGGTTTATATGTTGAGAAACTTAAGCTGCAGTGTGTGTCTTCAGAGGGAGCTAACTTTTCTTGGTTTCCTCCTTTATAAAGAGATAACCACAAAAGTAAAACACACCAAAAACCCGAGTCAGCAGTTTGTCTTGCATCATCTCAGAACTTGCTTGCTCAGCTCAGTCAACAGGCATGTATTGAGCACCAGCTGTATGTCAAATGTTGAGTCCTATTCTGCTAATACAACAATGACTAAGACTCGCACTCTCAAAGAGCTCACAACCCATCAGTGGAACATTTAACAAGGAAGGACTGCACAGTCATTATTGAGCTGACAGTGAGCCAAGAAATGACAGAGGCACAAGAGAAAGTCTTTCTGTTTAAGGTAGAAGTAGGGAAGGGAGAGGGTAGAATCTAAGCTGGGCCTTGAATGAGGAATAGAATTTCTTTAAAAAGTCAAAAATGATGTGCATTCCAAATTGAAGGAACAGCAGATGCAAAGGCATAAAATAGGAATTGACAAAAGAGGGTCCACAGGCCAAATCTGGCCACTGCCTGTTTTTGTAAATAAAGTTTTATTGGAACTCAGCCATGTTCATTCATTTGTGTATTGCCTAAGACTGCTCCAACACCCAAACTTGAAATATTTACTGTCTGGCCCATTACAGGAAATATTTGCTAACCTTTGGCATAAAACAGCATGGCCTGAATGGTAGACTCAAAATTATTTCAGTTGCTATAAAATTGCATGCTGAGTCAGAACCAAGTGCCGTTTCACATTTCCTCACACCTCTAAAATCTCTACAATCCATGAGGTGCTTTGACTGCCTCCCCACATTGCCTTCCTGGCTTTGGAAACATTTCGCTGCTCTGTAGATGCCAAAGAACTAGAATCACGGAGCTCAAGTCAGCCACTCCATACTTCTGCCTTTTCTCCCGTATTGCAGTGTGGTGCTGTAGCAGGCAGGACAATTTCCTGTGCTTGGTTGGAGGGATACATAACGGAGGTGTACTTACAGCCCCCCAGAGCGACCCCACCCACAGATATGAGTAGGAGCACAATTCTCAGACTCTTAAGTAATTTTAGTATTGTGGTATGGGGGGAACGTCACTTTTTCAAGTGCCATTTATTATATCTTTTTGCTATAAACAACATTGATATCATAATGGGGATTGGATATAAAAGTTATTTATTTTGCACTGCACCTTCATAGAAGTATTGCTGTTTCCCTGAATAATTCTTTTTGTTTCTTTCAGTATTTCTAAATTTGAAGAGCGATGCTGTTTTCTCTACGTGCTTCATAATTCTGACGATTTCCAAATCTATTTCTGTACAGAACTGCATTGTAAAAAGTACGTATTCATCATTGTTTAGGTATAAAAAATACTGTTCGTACCTGATCATTACTTTTAATTAATGAGTGAACATGTAGCTCCTATAAGGAATTTGTGGCTGTGTGGTTGTATAAATATTTCATTTGGCCTAATAGTTTATAATTATGGGGTATGTTTAACAATCAGAGAAGGGGGGGAGAGCTCTCTTAAATAAACCATGATTTTTCTTAGTCATAATTTATTTTTCCACAGATAAAACATTAACCAAGACCTGCCAGTTAATGACCAACTGTTAATGTCTCATTTTTAAAGTGCTCACTTATTGCAATAGATGATTACCAAAATTTTCATTCTTGAATTCTTTGAACAGGGACTCTTAACTCTGGTTCAGATTAGAATCAGCTGGTACATTTTAACAAGTGCCTGGGCCCTACCCTTGACAAATTATGTTGGATTTCCTGGTGGGGGTATAGCTCGAGTTAAGAGCCAGTGATCTGATCTATACCCATAAAAGACAGTCCAAAAATCCATTCATTGCACTGTATGCTTGTGTTAACCTCCCTGGGTGTATTTCTCTTGAGCTGATAATTAAGTACTTCATGCTCCCTTAGGACATAGTGACTGACTATGGGGACCCAGGCAAGTGAGTAACAATTTAGAAACCAAAGTGCAGGTAAAAGCCAGCTTAGACTTAAAATTTTCCTGAGTATTGTTCTTATTCGAATAATCACCATCTGAGCCCATGGTAAATGACTAATATACTAATTACAATATATAGTTTTTTTTATCTTGGTACCAAAAAAGAAATTTATAAATCCGTAATTCTATAGTCAGCTATAGAACTATATGGTTATAGTTTTATCTTTATTATTATAAAATATATAGAAAAAGATTTGGAAATAAGAAATAATTCTTAGCACACATATGGTCTGCTTTTCTACTTAAATTCCCAAGGATACTGATTTGTTTTTATGATAATGATAGCCAAGATTTATGGAGTACATAACCCAGATCTAATATCTGCTTTAATCTTCAAATAAAAACTGTTAGGTAGCTAATATTAACATCTTCATTGAAAAGAGTCTTAAACAGTTCAATGAACTTAAAATCATATATAGTAAAAAATGAGCATCTGGGATTTGGACCAAGTACATGTAACTCTAGAATCCAGGCTCCAAAAAATTACGGTGTTCCCATCCCACTGTATTATATTCTGCTTAGAGATGTTCATAAAAACTTTGTGTGAATTGCTGATGGAAGTCTTTACCCCAGATCTTTAAGTCTGTCTTTAAAGTCAGATTTTTTTTTTTAAGGTTTTTCACTTTCTTCTTCCTCTTGGTTGAATTTGCCTTTGTCTCTAATTCATCAGGATATTTAACCTTCCCTAGGGCATACTATTACTCTGATTAGACTTGGGAACTTCTTTTTCTTGTCAGTGACCTCTAAGAAATGTATACAGATAAAGGAAAAGTAGAGAAGTAGATACCACATGCAAACTCCATAGATCGGTTCCAAATTCCCAAATGGGCTTTGTCTATTTTGTTCCTTGTCACAGTTCCAAAGGCCGAATAGTTTTTTTATCCTAGTAGACACTCGATGAGTATTTGTTGGATGGATGAATGGATGGGGGGGGGGGGACGGCTGGATGGATGGATGGATGGATGAATGGATTAAAAAGAGGTACAGAAAAAAAAGAGGTACAGAAAAAAAAGAGGTATAGAGATAGAAAAAAAAGTTCTGAGTTATAGAAGGTAGATTTTTCTTATCCCACATAACCTGCTCTTCCCTTGGGCTGGCAATGCAGTGTGTGACTTACATGTGAGATCATCAGCCTCTAGTCATAGTGCCTCCCATGCTTTAAGTTTGTGAACTGTTAGGAACCCCTCTGCATAGACTAGACACAGCTAGTGTTACAGGGAGCAAATCTGTTTCTTGTTGTGACTATTTTTCTTGGCTCTTAAATGATCTACAGAAAAAAAAGAAGAAGAAGAAGAACAACAACAACAAAATAAAAAACTTCACAAGAAGAGTTCCCGAAGAGAATGTCACCAAAAAAGCCAGCTGTTCCTAATTCATATTGGTGTTTTGCAGATTGTGTTTACAGAACACCATATTTATGATAGTAAAGGCAAAATATTTAATGACTGACGTCAGATGCTGTAGTGGCCCACACTATATCAAATAATCACCTCAGAATTTAGAGACATTATTCCAGATTATGGGTATTTTTGTTAATTCCCATTTTAAATAATAATATGACCATCAGCAAAACAATAGTAGCTTATTTTAATAAATGCACTCTGTTAATCACTTTACAAGTATTAGGTCAAGTAGTCTTCCTAACAACCTTTAAGTTAGATACTACTATAAACTCTGTTGTGATGAAGGGGTGAGGCTCAGAGTGGTGGAGGAGCTTGCCCCAAGTCACACAAATACTAACAATCTTGGCCTGACATCCAAGTCCCAGAATCTTCACATCTCTATGAATTTGTCTAGCTTAATTGTTCTAAATCTATATTACATTATTGTTGTTTGAAGTGAGGCATTAGGTTGGACAATTCTACCAGCCTGTCTTTTTCTTTTTGAAAATCCTATTTTTTGTGTTGATATTGATAGTTTATTGTCTGATTTTTTAGAAAGTCTCTTCGTTCCCATTTTTGGCTCTGAAGTCACGTTGGAACATACTTGCTTGTATTTAATATCAGATGTATTCTGAGTGACCACATACCAACTGTCCTTGTAGGTTTTTTGAAATGGTGAACACCATCACTGAGGAGAAGGGGAGAAGCACGGAGGAAGGTGATTGTGAAGGTGACTCCTTGGAGGTAATGACTCTGGTTGCATGTTCATTTTACAAAGTTTCTCTGTGTTTTTTTGGTTTTTGTTTGTTTGTTTGTTTGTTTTAAGATTTTATTTATTGAGGGGCACCTGGGTGGCTCAGTGGGTTAAGCCGCTGCCTTCGGCTCAGGTCATGATCTCGGGGTCCCGGGATCAAGTCCCACATCGGGCTCTCTGCTCAGCAGGGAGCCTGCTTCCTCCTCTCTCTCTCTGCCTGCCTCTCTGCCAACTTGTGATCTCTGTCTGTCAAATAAATAAATAAAAACTATTTAAAAAAAAAAGATTTTATTTATTGAACACCTGGGTGGCTTGGTTGGTTGAGCATCTGCTACAGCTCAGATCATGATCCCAGGGTCCTGGGATAGAGTCCCACATTGGGCTCCCTGCTCGGCAAGGAGTCTTGTTTTTTTTAAAGATTTTATTTACGTATTTGAGAGAGTGTGAAAGACAGACCACAAGCAGGGGGACAGACAGAGTGAGAAGTAGGTTTCCCGCTGAGCAGGAAGCCTGACACAGGGCTCAATCCCAGCACGCTTGGATCATGACGTGAGCCAGAAGCAGACACTTAACTGACTGAGCCACCAAGGCAAGCCTTCTCTATGGCTTAAAAAAAAAAAAAAAAAAAAAAAAAGAACATTTAAAGTCTTACTGGAGGACGCATTGGGGGAGGACATGTAAGTGGTGATGATGGGTGAGGAGCTAGAGCCTGTGAGCTTTCCCTTAATGCTGAAAGCAGCTTATGGAATTCCTTGTTTTAAGAAAGAGCTGAAAAGGACACCTGGAAGGCTCAGTAGGTTGAGCGCCCAACTCTTGATTTTGGCTCTGGTCATGGTCTCAGGATCCTAGGATGGAGCCCCATGTCTGGCTCCCCACTCAGCAGGGAATCTGCTTGTCTCCCTCTCTCTCTGCCCCTCCCCCTGCTCATAGAGGCAGGCTTGTCCACGTGCTCTCTCTCTCTCAAATAAATAAATCTTAAAAAAAAAAAAAAAGCTAAAAAGCAAACATTGGACAACTCTTACTTAGGAATACTGAGTTTTTATGTTTTGTTTACCTGATAGTAACTGTGCTTTATCTCTGAGGATGCTGATTTACCCTCCACACACAGGCCACAGTGCCCTCGCGTTTTTTTATGCTCCTCTGAGATATGTGCAATTCAGACAAGCAAAATACAGTGAAAATTCTGAATGGCATGACTGGTCATGGCCTTCCTCTGTGTGCTACACAGAGGACCTGGACCAACAGAAGATTAATGGAATACGGAAAGAAAGTAATAACAGTCACCTGAAATGCTGTTCCCCTCTGACTTCTGCCTCAGGGACACAGGACACTGCAGACACCTATTCCTGCTTTTTTTGTCATGACTCCTCGGTGATAAAGAGCCTTTCATCTCTGTAAAGACCGTGTGGAGTGTCCCAAGAGGGCTGACCCCCGTGCTTGACCCTCCTCCAGGAGTGACAGTAGGCCAGCTTCTTCTCTAAGCCCTGCCCAGTGCTGGACTTGAGAAAAAATTCAGAATCCAAACAATGCTGAAAATGTCATTTCTAATGTTAAAGTGAAACTGAGGAAGCTAGAGCACCAGCCTGTCTGGCATTCTTATTTATTAGGTCACTTTGATAATGTCATCCCACATACTAGAATCTTTATAAAAACACTGAAGTCGTAGGGTAGCAGTTGAAGGAGAATTTAAATATAATAACCAAGTGTTAACTCTGTGCAGAGTTAAGTTCTATAATTATCTAGCAGTTCTCTAGCTTTGATGTTCCTAGGTAAGCCTAAGGCTCTTTCATTAAAGTTATAAAAAAAATGATAGGACCTAATTTGGGGGGGGAATTTTTTTCCCCATGCATTAGCTTGTTGCCTATAGGAGGAATAGATAATATTTACTTGTATATGTTTTGTATTTTACAACTTTTATTTTCTTATTCAAGTGATTTTATTAGGAATTAGATCTCTTGGTTCCTACATCAGTGGTCCTTGATTAGACCTCATTATCTTTGTGTTTATTTGGTTTAAATTTAGTCACTTGATACACAGCAATGACCAAGGTAAAAGGTAGCAAAGACAATGAAAATGAAATACTTTTATTAGTAAATATAAAATGTTGAAGTGGGTGGATTGGAAAGTCCATAAAGTTCTCCTGCAATGTCATAAAATGCTGGCTTTTTTAAACCAGTGAGAGCCATCCTGTGTTTTCTGCCCTTTTTTAAGGAACTAAATCCATCTTACCAAAAATACACAGAGCATAGCCAGGTTGTGGTCACCATATAAGACAACGTAGTCTTCTTAATTGATTAAATTCACAGTTTGGACTCTACTCCAGAAACCACTTTAACCATATTCATAGCATAACACAGGCCTAACAGCCTTAGAATTTGTGATAAATTTTGCCAGCTGATTTTTCTAAGACTTGGTTTCCTATAATGTAAAAAAAAAAAAAAAAAAGGTAGGTAGATCGCTTTTTTTTTTTTTAAAGATTTTATTTATTTATTTGAGAGAGAGACAGTGAGAGAGAGCATGAGCGAGGAGAAGGTCAGAGGGAGAAGCAGACTCCCCATGGAGCTGGGAGCCTGATGCGGGACTCGATTCCAGGACTCCGGGATCATGACCTGAGCCGAAGGCAGTCATCCAACCAACTGAGCCACCCAGGCATCCCAGTAGATCACTTTTTTAAAGAGCTTCCACAAAGATACAGAACCAAGATCCTTTGATCTGGATACAGTAATAAATAGGGTGGCTGTGTGGGGCTTTTTCTGGTCAGGCAGTCCATCTGCAGGCACTGAGAACAGTCACCAACCAAATAAGGAAGGGGATGTTCCAGATTCTCCATAGGAAGAGCCAGAGGGTTTTATAGTTGCTGGGCGGACCTCACAGAAACCAGCTTACACAGTCTTGCTGATGCATCAAAGTGCTCCTACTCACCCCTCTCAAGGAAGTACAGGGATTCTATTCTTTTTTTTTTTTTTTTTAAAGATTTTATTTATTTGACAGAGAGAAATCACAAGTAGATGGAGAGGCAGGCAGAGAGAGAGAGAGAGGGAAGCAGGCTCCCCGCTGAGCAGAGAGCCCGATGCGGGACTCGATCCCAGGACCCTGAGATCATGACCCGAGCCGAAGGCAGTGGGTTAAGCCACTGCCTTCGG